>NC_068291.1:10796981-11116178 GCF_025860055.1 Xyrauchen texanus
TTAAGGACGGATTTATCTTAAATAGATTTTACCACTGCAATAGACTGATGCGAACAATGCCATTTAAATAAAGAAATGGCAGTCTCCATAAATGGTTGTACAGAAGTCACTGAAAAAAACTAAAAAACATTTTGCACAGACTTTCGGATTCAAATTTCTTTACTTCCAACAGTGAAAATGACTGATTATTAATTGCAAATAAGTTCCATAAATAAAATAGTATTCAACATTTTTGTTAAATTTGGTGACTTGTAAACATGAGTTTGTTTTTAGAAAGAGAAGAAAATGAATGTTTGTTACTCCCAGAAGTATGTCAGACAGTATGATTAGAACTTGCCAGATCAAGAAGCCGTTTTTTTTGTGCAAGATGCATTTGACAGTCAGCTATTGGACTGTGGGTGTGCTGACTGAGGCTGAGACTAGCTATCACTTATCTATATGAAATTAAGTGGATTCAGAAACTGCTGTTGACCTCATTTCACTGGGTTGCCAACCCAAGTACAGCTGTGTCATGTGATGAGGGAGGGTTTTTTGAGCACAGACTCGATGTTTAAAGCCACTCCCGTGGCTAATAGAAGGTCAGTAGGAGTTTGTCTAACAGTTAAAGACAGAGACAGACCTGAAAGGCCATTATACAGACACTTAGACAGGTTGAATTACAGTCAAGCTGTAGGTAAGTGTCTTCATGAAATATTGCTTGTCTTACCTACAAAACAATGCAACAGGAAACATTTAACTGGCTCTTTTTAATATGTCGGTGGAGATGAATTATGCAATTCACAGTTGCACTCATGTTTGTTAGCACTTATACTGACGCCTGGTGGACTTCATGTTTAGATTACATTGAAGTGTTCTGTAGAATTGTACAGTAGAAACATCAGTGACATTATAAAGAACTGGAAATCCCTTTCATTAGTGTATACTGTCCATACAATACTTAGCTTCTTGGTCTGACACACACACAAAAAGGAAAAAGTAAACAAAACAAAAGAAAAAATGGGCATGAAAAATAAATTACTTTATTATGTAAGAAGAGAACATAGAGTGCATACTATAGACATGAAACTTCCACAGCTATGCAGAAAATCAATACCATAGAAAAGAGTCAATTATACAGTTTAGCATTATACAAAAATATTGCAGATTGACCAATCAAAATCAAGTATTTTTACCTGCAACACATATAACCAACTTAGGTAAAATTTTATATTAATGTTCACTTTCTTAAAGGATTATACAGTGGGTTATTAATGACTAATAAGTAATTTTCAAATGCATTACAAATCACTGAAATGCAGTTAACAACATAATAAAAAGGTCAACTTTCATGTAACACTTGCCAAATAGTTTACTTATATTTTATGAATACCTAATAAATACTTACATTAATCAAAAACATAAAATTTTCTACAGTCTGCTTTGTGTTTATACTGTATTCATTACTGTTGTCACATTCCTTGTTGATGTCAAAATAATGGTGCTACTCCGAGTGAAGTCCCAACTTACCCACTCCTAATACATAAAGTCCTTTTCAAAAGCTCTTTTGCCAGTCTTTATGCTCATTCACAGCATATATAATCTAATAAAGCCTGATGGCCATTAAACTATAGAGAACTTTATGTACAGTACATACTGGTAGATTTCTAATATTGACGACTCCTTATTACATTCTTTATATGTGCCCACATTACATTAATGCAAATTTATATTGGTTACTAATGTTGAATAAGTGTTATTAACCATTTATAACATGTGAAATAAAATGTATAAATATTAAATATAAATAAGTATAACATGAAAGTCTAAATGTTAATAAATGTAGTTAAAACTGCATATCAATGATTTATAATGCATTTATGAATCCCTTAATAAACCTTTAACAAATTGTTATCCAATTTTTGTCTCCCACAACAATGACCTACTCTCCTGGCGTAAAGTAAACATATCACTGTGAGATAATGTGCGAGTAGTTCATTATAATGTTTTTTTGTGCAGAAGTGCAGGAAACCCACAGCACAATGTTCTCTTGTAGCACAGTAATATATTGCACTATCATTAATGGCAAGGCTTTTCAAAATTAAATAACTTTTATGTACTCCATTCCTAAACAGTTTGATTTTCTCTTGGAAAATGTATTCTGTCGGTATAGATGTCCCATGAGCTGTAATTATCCATTAACCGACCACTTGTACCACAGCATTACATTGAATTTTGAAATGTTGTGAGAACACTTCAGAATTACTGATTCTGCATTGTTATTGCACAGTAGGTCGGAAGGGATCTGTGTGACACTGGAACGCACTGACAAAACTGCTAAGAGAAGGAGATATTTTTCAGCACTAAATATAACAATCATATAACAACTTTTGTTTCATAAAAATGTATTTTAAGACGTCCTTACCTGTTAAATTGAGCAACAAGGTAGCAGTTGTGATCAGATGTATAATCATGTTGCACCTAATAGTAAAAAGAAGGATCTTAGATCACAATGTTCATAATGTTCAATGTTCAATAGTTCATAATGCTTATGAACACAGAAGCATATAGATGTACTTAGGATTTCAAGATACTGACATGTAACTTTTTATTTATTCACTTATTTATGTATTCATATAAGATTACAAACCTTTTGTCTGACTTTTTGTCTGGACTGATCAACAGAAAATGCATGTTTCAATGACATAGTTATCATTGCTAACTCATACATAGCTGGATTATAACAAACAATAAACAAAGTTACCTAACTTAGCATCTGTTTCTGGAACTTTTGTGATAGCCGATATAATGTAGTTTACCTATTTGTCTATGAACACAGCTTGCCCAGCCATGCAGTTGCAGTTCACATTATTTTTTGTATATCTTGTGACCCTGGAGCTGACATTGTTGCACCACCCTTACAAAAAATCTGGAGCTCTGCAAACTAGCCACAAACTTGACACAAATTTGCCATTTGTTATTTTCCCATGCTAATGAGCTTGTGATTGGCCAAAAGAGTTTGTCAGAAGTTTGCAGCTCTTCATTGGTCGTGGTGAACCTGCAACAAATGCTTTGGCAACGATTCACAATTTGGTGCAAATTTGCCACATAACTCATTTGCATGTGAACATATCCAGTGGCGAATTTGAAACTCAAATCACAGCTTTCTGCCACCAGTTGCACTGCAGTGTTTGTAATGGGATTGATTATTCTTCCTCATCCATAGTATAAATTCATCATAAAAAAATTATAATAATTTTAAACTTTCCTTTACTATTCTGATTTATAGGCATAATATTTTCCTTTTAGATTGTTTTTCTTTTAAAGTTTTGACTCATTTTTAATTTTGACTAATTAGTCTGTTTTTGTTACTACATTGTCTTATATATTATAACATTATGTTTATTATTACATTACATGTAACACCAGGAATGATACACTCTAGCATGCATTATCATATATAGTGATCATTTCGATAAATGAGAGTCTGTTCTACTCTGTGCAGGTGTTCGGGCTTCCTTAAGGAAGAAGGAGGTAATTGTAAAGATGTCTAAATACTTGCAACACTGTGTGATACTGGCAGCACAGTAATACATTGCAGTGATCTTAGCTTGTCTTTCACACATAATTGTAAGGAACGCAGCTTTTTCACCATCTCCTGATATATTAAAGTGCTTTTCATATGGCTTCTCCATCTCTGATTTTATATAGTACGTACGACCTATGAGTTCCAGTGCTGTGCTGCCATCAGAGCACTGATACCATAATATTGTGTCATAGCTCTTGATGGTATGGTTGCAGGACAACTTAACCACACGGTTTATGTCAGGATCACACAACACTGCAGGTGGAGACTGATGCACATCTTTACATACAGCAGAGGCTTTACATTGGGAATAAGAATGTGAGATGTAAATACTGAACATTTGGACAAGTAAAATTGAATTTTCTTTCAACTGACTACAACATTTTTTATAAAAAATTAAATTGTATGTGTTTTTAATTTCTTGAATTAGGAAACTGCTGTTTGATTGAAAAAATAAATAAATAAACACTGCACCTGTTAGCAAGAGCACTGTCACAAGATGGTTATAGAGGGAGGATTCCATGTTGAGTTCTTAACAGCGCTTGAGCACTGAGCTGACCTAGGCTCATCACCTGTAGACAGGAAATTACATCACAAACCACCACACTGACAAACTGCTGCCATCTTTAAAGATTTGTATTTTCCTGTTCCATTATATACTGTTCCCTGCTGGAAAATCCACCTTAAGATAGCTGGTTGACTAGCCACCTTAAAAAAAAAACAGCTTGACCACCTTAAACTGATATGAGCTGGTTTATTGCTGGTCCAAGATGGTCTATCCGCTTGGACAAGCTAATGGTCAGCTTGAACGTGCAAATAGCCAACTTAGACCAGCTAGAAACCAGCTGCCATGTTACTAAACACAGCTACTAGCTTAAACTAAATAAGTCTGTTCTATGATGTTAGTGTTGTCTCCCACAGCTGTACCATGATACACCGAAGATCAGAGACAAGTTTTTGTCAAGGGGGAGTGAAATTTGTTTCATTGTGCGTAAGAAGCTGCACAAAAATATTCAGCACTGTCCTCATCTGGTCGAGCCTGGAGAATCTGTAAAGTAACTTCATTTTCCCCATTTCCACTTAAATTGAAATGATCTTCATACACCTTCTCCATTGATTTTATGGTGCTATATCGGGCATAACCAATGAGTTTTAAGTTAGAGTCTCCAAATGACCTCTGATACCACAAAATTGTGTCATAATTAGATATTTGATGTTTGCAGGTCATCTTTATGTAATCCTGTGGCTCACACAGCACATCAGAGGGGGATTGATGAACATCCTTGCAAATCAGGCAACCTGAGAATCCAGTGAAATACTGTTAAAATAACACAAATATCAATGCATTTATATGTGTATCCAATAAATAATGTGCTTTCATGATGTGCAACTGTATATATGGTTCTAATTTTACTGACATCTAGATTACCTGTAAAGCAGCTTAAAGCAACAAGGATTTTAAAGAGAAATCCAATCATGTTGGCTGATGCTGGTTCAAGATGAACATGACCGAAATCTAGGAAATGTAGCAGAACTAAAAACAGGAAGTGATGTCAAATTGACATGGGGGACATCATCACATGCCAAAACATGATCTACATCTACTTCATGTAAAGGAGTTGACAGCTCTTATTCAACTGGATTTTAACATTTTTACTTTTACAAAAATTGCCACCACAATGTCATGTTGTGGGTGGTTGCCAGGGCATTGCTATTCAGTTTATAAGATGTTCTGAGTGGATTTAAGCATGTTGCTATGTGGTTGCTATAGTATCGTGTGGTTATTGCTAGGGTGTTCTGGGTGGTTGAATACTTACCCAAGTGAAAAGAGCCCATCCACAAGTCTTTATGATTTTCTTGTCCCTAGATGGCTCGGGTCTATCCCTCAGAGTTAATCTGTGAGATGTTTTCAACTGTTTTAACGTCCATAAATACTGCAGTTATGTGCCAAAATGTAGTGTTTTTTCACATCCCTTACCAGCACCACCACTAAAATATAACATGAGATTCAAACATGTTGTTAGACCTCATGAGGTTTGCCTGTGCTCAGTTAATTCACTGATCAATTTGTATTTCAAACTGTAATGAGAAAGTCAATCAAGAGTTGTCACTTGAGTTGTCTCTTAAGAGATCAAACCAAACACAACTGCTTTTAAGTTAATGGAAGATGCACTACAAGATAAAGAGCTTTTTGTAGGGCCTAAGGGGGACCTACAACACTTTGTGCAGTTGCTGCACAGAAATATACTGCACTGTCATTCAGCGTGAGTTCAGTGATTGTCAAGTTCATAGAGCTCTTGCCATCTCCCTTCACATTATATTTTTTAATAAAGTTGTGGGAATTACGAAAGGAGTATTCAAGGTGTCATCAGAGCATGTGCAAACCAACTGGCTGGTGTTTTTTCGGACATTTTCAATCAGTCCCTCTCCCTGTCTGTAGTCCCCACATGCTTCAAAACATCAACCATTGTGCCTGTACCGAAGCAAGTCATAATCACTTGCTTAAATGACTGGCGTCCTGTTGCTCTGACCCCCATTATCAGCAAATGCTTTGAGAGGTTAATCAGAGATCACATCTGCTCTGTACTGCCCCCCTCTTTGGACCCATTGCAGTTTGCCTACCGCAACAACCGCTCCACTGATGATGACATTGCATCTACAATACTCACTGCTCTCTCCCACCAGGAAAAAAGGAACACATATGTGAGAATGCTGTTTGTAGACTACATCCCAGCACCATAGTGCCCTCCAAGCTTGATGAGAAACTCCGGGCTCTGGGCTTAAACAGCTCGCTGTGCAGCTGGATCCTTGATTTCCTGCCAGGCAGATGTCAGATGGTTAGAATGGGCAGCAACATCTCCTCATCACTGACCCTCAACACTGGAGCCCCGCAGGGGGTTCTCAGCCCACTCCTGTATTCCCTGTACACACATGACTGTGTGGCAACACATAGCTCCAATGCCATCATTAAGTTTGCTGACGATACGACGGTGGTAGGTCTGATCACTGACAATGATGAAACGGCCTACAGAGAGGAGGTGCACACTCTGACACACTGGTGTCAGGAGCACAAACTCTCCCTCAATGTCAGTAAAACCAAGGAGCTTGTAGTGGACTTCAGGAGGAAAGATAGAGAACACAGCTCCATCACCATCAATGGAGCACCAGTAGAGAGAGTCAGCAGTTTCAAGTTCCTTGGTGTCCACATTACTGAGGAACTCACATGGTCCGTCCACAGGCCGTTGTGAAGAAGGCTCACCACTTATTCCTGAGACGGCTGAGGAAGTTTGGAATGAACCACCATATCCTCACACGGTTCTACACTAGTACTGTAGAGAGCATCCTGACTGGCTGCATCACCGTCTGGTACGGCAATAGCATCGCCCACAACTGCAAAGCCCTGCAAAGGGTGGTGTGAACTGCCAGAAACATCATCGGAGGTGAGCTTCCCTCCCTCCAGGACATATATACCAGGCGGTGTGTGAAAAAAGCTCGGAGGATCATCAGAGACTCCAGCCACCCGAGTCATGGTCTGTTCTGACTGCTACCATCAGGCAGGCGGTATTGCAGCATCAGGACCCGCACCAGCCGGCTACATGACAGCTTCTTCCCCCAAGCAGTCAGACTGTTGAACACTTGATCTATCAGGATCAATAATTAGCACTGCACTTTATTAATCTATAATCTCACACTGGACTGTCAACATATTCTCCTCAATACTTCATATATATATATATATATATTTCATATACTCTTTACTTATTGTATTGTATATTGTGTATTATATATTGTGTATTGTTTACTGTACATTGTATATAATTATTGTGTTGTGTAAGTATGTGTACATTTGATATGTAAACTGTGTTGTGTAAGTATGTTGTTTACTGTAATTGGTATATGTCTCGTCACTGTCATGACTGCTATGTTGCTCGGAACTGAACACAAGAATTTCACCTACTGTTGCACTTGTGTACATGGTAGTGTGACAATAAAGTGATTTGATTTGATTTGATTTGAAGGTAGCGTTAGCTGCTGCTTACAGATACAACTGATGTTCACACTCTCTTCCAGACTTGCGACCATTGCAGCAGGTGATCAATGGATGCAGCAATAGTCATGAATTTAGAGAAGAGAGGAAATGCACATTTTGCTGTTATTAAAAGGAATATTCTTAAATTATATTACACATTATTTCATTTGCTTTATTATTTATTTGCATTTTTGATTCAGGTGAATTTTGAATGTGACTTCCAAAAAAAGTATTTGCACCTTTGGTTAATTTAGTTGTAGTAATTAAGGTATTGTTTGTCTAAAACGTTGTGGCAGAAATATTTATTCACATGTCTTGAGTAACACTTACCATTATTGGTGCTGTGGATGCGTTTAATGTTAAAAGGAAATTAATTGCATACATTTATGCACTGTTTGTCACCTTTGTCTTATAGAAATCTAAACTTTGATGGTAATTATATTTGTTTTTGTATGTTTTTGTTTGATTAGTTGTTATTTACTTCCTGTGGTGCTGAAATGAATGTAATCATATAATTTTCTCCAATAAACTGATTTAATCAGATGATGCATTTCCAGTAGTGCTGTCTTGTTAAACACTTATTTACACTAAAGACACAAGACCCCAGCCATGTTGTTTTTTTCTTTTTATTTTCATTTCTTTCATTCGTTCATTTTTTTATCTGAACAGGTGCGTAGAGAGTAGTTTTTTGTCAGCGGTTACAAGGAAGTGTATGGCTGTGCTCACTAGCTGCACAGAAATACATTGCACTGTCCTCAGTAGATATTTCGGATATAACCAGAGATGCATTACTCGTAGCAGGTCCTGAGATTTTAAATCGTTTTTTGAATTGTTCCTCAGGAGAATGTGTATTAGTACGGAGCATTCCAATAAGTTCTAAAGAACCACCATAGCTCTTCTGTTGATACCAGTACATAAATTGATAGCTGTTGTCACCGTGATGACAAAAAAGCTTTGCCTCTCTCTCCTCCACTTTCCGTAGAAGATGTTCAGGGGACTGTTGAATGATGAGAGAAGAAACCACACAAACTATAAGAGGGTTAGGTGTGTACAACACTGCATGCAGAACAGCTTAGTTTCTTTTGCACTGGGAACTTACCGGTTAACCAGAAAGTGATTATGGTGAAAATGAGTGTCCTTGATGAGTGTATCATGATCATTATTGGTTAACCAAAGCAACAGAATAACTGAATACCTAAAACTGAGAATAAGACTAAATTCAGTGTTACGGATGTCTCTCTAATGTTTGTTTCTTCGTTCATACAATATTTCAACTATCACTATTGCAAGTCTCAAGAAGCCAGACATTTTACTAAATGACAAAGTTTGTTCTCATTGCAGCTTAATGTGGCCAAGATCCACCCATAAGAAGATATTGTCTTCCTGACATGTGATGTGACAAACCACAGTTCATCTTGTTTATCTGTGCCATTTAGGGGAGGGGTTTATCTGAAATAAATTATACCACAATAATAGACCAGCATGGATATATATATATATATATATACAGTTTGGCAAAAATAAATAAATAAATAAATAAAACAATAAAATAAACGACTGTCTCCGAATTCACAGTGAGATCAGTCTGCTGGGTAGCCTGAAATTGCACCGGCTATGAGTAACAAGTAAAGAGTAAGCTAACAAGGCTGGTATGCAAAAAGGAAAAAAAAAAAAAAAATTTTAAATGGTATGAAATGGGATGCCTCCATGCTCATGCACTGTTTATGCTGAAGGGTTTACTATGAAGGATGCTATGCTGTGCTATGATAAATTTGTTTGCCCTCTATTAAACCCTACATGTAAACAGATGATGGAGATGATAATTGTTAAATCTACTTTTAATATCATATTACCAGTTTTGGCAAACACAACACCAGCCTTGTTTTTAATCTTTTATTATGCAACAGGTGCAGTTTTTGTCAAGAGTTACAGAGATGTGCATTGCTGTTCCCAGAAGATATATTGGATATGAGAAGGAATACATCCTTGTAGCATGTCCTGAGATAGTGAATCGCAATTTGAATTTCTCCTCATAAAGTTGTTCTTTATACTGGAGGAATCCAATAAGCTCTAAAGAACCACCATAGCTCTTCTGCTTATACCAGTACATATATGTATAGCTGAGGTCACCATGACGACAAGACAGATTTGCATTTTTCTCCGCAACTGTTCATAGAAGATATTCAGGAGACTGTTGAATAATGGGAGAAGATGCCAAACAAACTGCAAATGGGTGAGAAGAAATGCACAACAAAGCATGGAATCTAAAGAACATAGATGTTTAAATTGAATTTCAGGGATGCTTACCTGTTACCTAAAAAGTTAATATGGTTAAAATGATTGATTTGATCATGCTTGTTAACATTAAATCAAAGCATTAGAATAAATGAGGAATAAAATCTGAGAACTAAAGTAAATTAGTTGTTGCTTCTTTAATATTTGCTTCTTCTGAGTTCATAAGAGATTATGGTTTCCACAGAGTCTCATATAGCAAGACCTTTGACTAAAAGGCAATGTTCTGGTCCACATTGCAGCTTATTCTGGCCAAGATATTTATTTACTTATTCCGCCCCTAAGGCAATATCGTAACAAAAGATCATGTGACTGAAATTGGTGCCTTGTAAACATGAGTTTGTTTTTAGAAAGAGAAGCAAATGCATGTTTGTTACTCCCAGAAGTATGTCAGACAGTATAATTAGAACTTGCCAGATCAAGAAAGTGCTTTGCCTTTTTTTTGTGCAAGATGCATTTGACAGTCAGCTATTGGACTGTGGGTGTGCTGACTGAGGCTGAGACTAACTATCACTTATCTATATGAAACTAAGTGGATTCAGAAACTGCTGTTGACCTCAATTCACTGGGTTGCCAACCCAAGTACAGCTGAGTCATGTGATGAGGGAGAGATTTTTGAGCACAGACTCGATGTTTAACCTCTTCCCAATCCTGTAAAATTAGCCTAAAACGCCTAATCAAGGCATACCCAAAGTAAATTTAAAGCTGTTCTTGAACCGTTTGGAGTACATGCATGGTTTTGGTCACATTTGAAAGGGGACACTCTGAAGGTTTTTCCCCAGCAGAATTACTGTAAGTGCTACTGATTCTGAGTAATAGAAGTTTGAACACAATGAAATAGAAGTTTGTTTTTCCGCCTGAATTTTATTTTTGCATACAGATGCCTGCAGATGACTATAACTTGTAGCTATTAGCTTGAGAACACAATGGGATCACAGCATGAAGCCTTACCTAGTCCAAGTTCAAATGTTATAACAATACCATAAAAAATGAATATTTTACACATGTTTTTCTAAGGGTACACCCAGGCGTTTTACAAAAGTGCCTTTTGGATACTCCAAAAGGACCCTTTGGTAACCTAAGACAAAAAGGCTCCTACTTTTGAATGCTTCAACGTACAGTCATAATTTTGGGCTCTAATGAAAGATGACATTTAGAGCTATCATATTCCATATCCAGATCCACTATTAGTTTTGCTGACACAGAGTAACTGATGCATAAACACATTAGAGTGCCTTTTCCCTTCTTGAAACTAAATGATGTGCATATAAAAGAGTCAAAACTAGTGCTATGGTGGACAATTTGTTTATATAAAAAATACACAACAAACTATTTACATGAATTTTAACACAAAGTATTTACAAACCATTATAAAATTGTACATGTTTCTAGCAACATGCCAGTCATTGTAGCAGTCACATTTGGGTACAAAGCACAGGGGCACATCACAGGAAGAGTACTTCACTGGTGTCTTTGCATGACACTGCCTGCACTTCAGACGACCAGCTGTGCAAGATGTGGTGTTGTGCAACGGCCTGTGATGTGCTCTTCGTGGAGCAGGAGATACGGGTCTGGCTGTGGTGTGCGACCCCAACTCTGCCAGCTCCTCAGCAAGGGTCTCTCTGAAAGCCCTCCTCTCTTGATGAGGTGCTGTCCTGCTGCTCCACTTTATGTGGCCGCTTGCTGAGTGGGGGAGAATAAATAAATGTAATTTACAAAGCTAGACACAACTTTTCCATCTTTTCTGTATTCTATATATATATATATATATTTACACACTCGAAAAAAACTATATATATATATAGTTTTTTTCGAGTGTGTAAATATGTATTATTGTATGTATATTTACTGTAAATACTGTATACTTTGCCAATGTACTATGGAACAAATAGATGGGCCTACACCTCCCCCATGAATTCAGCATTGTAACAAACACTCTCAAACACAACATATATTCTTATTTTCAACTTATATATATATATATATATATATATATATATATATATATATATATATATATATATATATATTTCGCATCCATTTATATATAAATATATATTTACAGTAAATATACAAAACATCTATATAGCATGTCAGTAGATCTGAAACAAACAATGAATTAAAACACACGCACAAACGGTTCAAACACTCACTGAGGAAACACACGACAAAGGGTAATTACAAAATGTGTATTCATTATTCAAACTAAAGCTTATTTATGCGGTTATAAAACACAAGAAAACACTTACTTGTCCAGAGCAATGTCTCATCTCTCCATAAACATTTCCTCTGCCTCCGAATTATCCGTATTGTTTTCAGAAATGTCATCTCCAAACTCAGAATTTTCACATTGAATGCCTTCTTAAATCACATCCTGGGGTGAAAATCCTGTTTTTCGCGTCCGTTTCACCATATTTTAATCGCCAAATGTGTAAACAGTTCTAAAACAGCTCTCCAATGGTTTTACGCACGATGCACGAAACACTGGGTAATTTCAAGGCAACATTGCGCACACACATTTCAGAACCGTGCTGTAATCGTCCCACTAAAGCCGCATATCACTGTTTTCAGAATTTCATTGGCTATACGATGCGTCAGTCATTTCCACTCTTCGATGTAACTGGTTTGATCAGTAAACAAAGGAAAGTGGGTATGCCCTTACATTCGACACAGACTGTGGTTGGCTATTGAAGGCTTTGGACAGGACATGGACGCTCCTATTGGGTCAAATGAGGTATCAATCGAAAGGTCAGAGTGCGTGCTTCCATTTTGATACCGGATATAGGAAATGTTTACATCTGAACTGAAGTTATTACCGATAATATGTGAAAGTTTAGGTACAGCTGCCAGGTGCTTTGAAATGATGCAACAAGAGTCTGTGGATATTTATTGATGTAATAATGTGATTTGGACTAAACATTTTACTTGATTTGATCATTTGGACATTTGACAATGAAACAACACCGTTTTTATCGGGAAGATATGGCTCAGTGGAGTACTATGAGGCGTCATAGGTGAGTTGCCTAAATTTTGTTATTGGTTGTTTATATGTTGGTGGTCTGACAAAGATATAGATTGTACCTGCTGTTGTGATTGTATCTTAAAATGGTTTATATCAATAGAAAATCAAGAAATGTAGCTTTCCAAAGATATGTGGCATGTGTACCAATGTAACACAGCAGTTTTGTTTATCGCATACTTTTATTTTGTACATCTAAGGGCCCGTCCGCGGGCTGTGAAGTCTATGAGGTTTTAAAGCCAATCTCGTGGCTAATAGAAGGTCAGTAGGAGTTTGTCTAACAGTTAAAGACAGAGACAGACCTGAAAGGCCATTATACAGACACTTAGACAGGTTGAACTACAGTCAAGCTGTAGGTAGGTGTCTTCATTCAATATTGCTTGTCTTACCTACAAAACAATGCAACAGGAAACATTTAACTGTCTCGCCACTCTTGAAAATGAAAACTCATGGGTGAACAGGTCTCATTTTATTTAATATGTCGGTGGAGATGAATTATGCAATTCACAGTTGCACTCATGTTTGTTAGCACTTATACTGACGCCTGGTGGACTTCATGTTTAGATTACATTGAAGCGTACTGTAGAATTGTACAGTAGAAACATCAGTGACATTATAAAGAACTGGAAATCCCTTTCAGTAGTGTATACTGTCCATACAATACTTAGCTTCTTGGTCTGACACACACACAAAAAAGGAAAAAGTAAACAAAACAAAAGAAACAATGGGCATGAAAAATGAATTACTTTATTATGTAAGAAGAGAACATAGAGTGCATACTATAGACATGAAACTTCCACAGCTATGCAGAAAATCAATACCATAGAAAAGAGTCAATTATACAGTTTAGCATTATACAAAAATATTGCAGATTGACCAATCAAAATCAAGTATTTTTACCTGCAACACATATAACCAACTTAGGTAAAATTTTATATTAATGTTCACTTTCTTAAAGGATTATACAGTGTGTTATTAATGACTAATAAGTAATTTTCAAATGCATTACAAATCATTGAAATGCAGTTAACAACATACCGTAATTTCCGGACTATAAGCGCAACTTTTTTCCCACGCTTTGAACCTCGCGGCTTATACAATGACGCGGCTAATATATGGATTTTTCCGCTTTCAAATTTTATAAAAAAAAAAAAAAACATTCTGTGACGTGCTCAGTTTTTGGCAGCGTGAAGCTTTCATTAGACCAATGAAATTGCCGAACGGGTTAAGGTCAAAACAACTTTTTTGTTTACTGTTTAGATTAAATCGAAGGCTCAAACTTCCCATCATTATGATTACGGTAGTAATTTTGTCACCCTCACCATGGCAAAGACATGGAGAAACGCATGTGATGCTGCTTTCAAGTTGAAGGCGATTGATCTGGCTGTTGGAAAAGGAAATAGAGCTGCTGCACGGGAGCTTGGTCTTTATGAGTCGATGATAAGACGCTAGTATGAGGTGCCCCTAGGGACATTATTCAGAATTACCATGCACATACATGTACTTTTCCTCTCACATACACATATGAAACCAAATTCATTCACATACTATAGTGAAATGCTCACACACATACAAGTGAAATGCTTTTACAAACACAACTGAAACGCTCTCATACATACAACTGAAAATATTACGCTCACACACACAACTGAAATGCTCACACACACACAACTGAAATGCTCTCACACACTCAACTGAAACGCTCTCACACACGCAACTGAAACGCTCTCACACACGCAACTGAAACGCTCACACACACGCAACTGAAACGCTCTCACACACGCAACTGAAACGCTCTCACACACGCAACTGAAACGCTCTCACACACGCAACTGAAACGCTCTCACACACGCAACTGAAACGCTCTCACACACGCAACTGAAACGCTCTCACACACGCAACTGAAACGCTCACACACACGCAACTGAAACGCTCTCACACACACAACTGAAACGCTCTCACACGCAACTGAAATGCTCACACACACACAACTGAAACGCTCTCACACGCACAACTGAAATGCTCTCACACGCAACTGAAATGCTCACACACGCAACTGAAACGCTCTCACACACACAACTGAAACGCTCTCATACGCAACTGAAATGCTCACACACGCAACTGAAACGCTCTCACACACGCAACTGAAACGCTCTCACACACGCAACTGAAATGCTCTCACATGCAACTGAAATGCTCACACACACGCAACTGAAACGCTCTCACACACACAACTGAAACGCTCTCACACGCAACTGAAACGCTCTCACACGCAACTGAAACGCTCACACACACGCAACTGAAACGCTCTCACACACGCAACTGAAATGCTGTCACACACGCAACTGAAATGCTCTCACACACGCAACTGAAACGCGCTCTCACACACGCAACTGAAATGCTCTCACACACGCAACTGAAATGCTCTCACACACGCAACTGAAATGCTCTCACACACGCAACTGAAATGCTCTCACACACGCAACTGAAATGCTCTCACACACGCAACTGAAATGCTCTCACACACACAACTGAAATGCTCTCACACACACAACTGAAACGCACTCACACACACAAGTGAAATGCTCTCATACATACAACTAAAATGATTACACTCTCACACACACAACTGAAAAGCATTTCAGTATGTTGTATGAAAGCATTTCAGTATGTTGTATGCAAGCATTTCAGCTGTGTGTGTGAGAGCATTTCAGTTGTGTGTGTGAGAGCATTTCAGTTGAACGGAAGCACATTTCAGTTGAAGCGGAAGGTGGTTAAAGTACCCACTCCACTCCAGTTGGTGGCAGTAGTGTATGGCGTTTAATTTTGGACAAAACAGCGCAAGCGCAAAACACAGCAGCGCAAGTGAATTTCAACAGTGTGAGCACCATGACACAGCTTCGCGCGTAAAATTTAAACCTGCAGAACTTGCAAATCACAAACTCGAGCACAAAAATATGATTGTGCACACAAATTAACAAGTCCCACACACGCGAGTTCTTTTCTGCACACGCACGAGTTCTTTTCCTATGGGAAGCCAAACAAAGCAAAAGTGGGGCGAGACAGCGGGGGTTTACAGAGCTCGCGCCGCATCTGACATGTCATCTCGCGCGGTTCAATGGTCCGAGCAGCGCGCCAGTTAGATCAGCGCAGCGCGGACGTGTTCCTAGCGACACCCAATGGGCAGCGCGGCGCGAACAATCCTCAACAGCGCTGCGCTGACCAATTTAAACAGCGCAGTGCAAACCATACATGCAAATTAATGTACAATAAAGAAACCCCTCCTTCCTTACAAAAAATTGGTTCTCTGCTGAAATTTAGCAGTTTTTCCCTACAGAAGACAAAGAAGAAGAAAGACAACATGAAAATGCATACATTTCTTATGTTTATTATCTTTAATAGTGTTAGTAAAGAGTAGTGTTGTGCGTCGATACCCTACTTTGAAGAACTGCACATATGTATAGAGGCTACGGAAAGAGCTGTACAAAGCAGAAACTTCAATGACTTTCAATATCGTAGTCGTCTTGAGGAGCACGCCAACCTTCTGCTAAGGTCATTCTAAAACATTATACAGATATATATATATATCACAACACTACTCTTTACTAACACTATTAAAGATAATAAACATAAGAAATGTATGCATTTCATCTTGTCTTTCTTCTTCTTTGTCTTCTGTAGGGAAAAACTGCTAAACTTCAGCAGAGAACCAATTTTTTGTAAGGAAGGAGGGGTTTCTTTATTGTAGGGCCTACATTTATTTGCATGTATGGTTTGCGCTGCGCTGTTTAAATTGGTCAGCGCAGCGCTGTTGAGGATTGTTCGCGCCGCGCTGCCCATTGGGTGTCGCTAGGAAACACGTCCGCGCTGCGCTGACGAACTGGCCGCGCGGCTCGGACCATTGAACCGCGCAGATGACATGTCAGCGCGGCGCGAGCTCTGTAAACCCCCGCTGTCTCGTCCCACTTTTGCTTTGTTTGGCTTCCCATAGGAAAAGAACTCGTGCGTGTGCAGAAAAGAACTCGCCGTGTGTGGGACTTGTTAATTTGTGTGCACAATCATATTTTTGTGCTCGAGTTTGTGATTTGCAAGTTCTGCAGGTTTAAATTTTACGTGCGAGCTGTGTCATGGTGCTCACACTGTTGAAATTCACTTGCGCGCTGTGTTTTTGCGCTTGCGCTGTTTTGTCCAAAATTAAACGCCATACACTACTGCCACCAACTGGAGTGGAGTGGGTACTTTAACCACCTTCCGCTTCAACTGAAATGTGCTTCGTTTCAACTGAAATGCTCTACACACACAACTGAAATGCTCACACACACACAACTGAAATGCTCTCACACCGCAACTGAAATGCTCTCACACGCAACTGAAATGCTCTCACACGCTAACTGAAATGCTCTCACACGCAACTGAAATGCTCTCACACACGCAACTGAAATGCTCTCACACACGCAACTGAAACGCTCTCACACACACAACTGAAACGCTCTCACACACACAGCTGAAACGCTCTCACACACACAGCTGAAACGCTCTCACACACACAGCTGAAATGCTCTCACACACACAACTGAAATGCTTGCATACAACATACTGAAATGCTTTCATACAACATACTGAAATGCTTTCATACAACATACTGAAATGCTTTCATACAACATACTGAAATGCTTTCATACAACATACTGAAATGCTTTCATACAACATACTGAAATGCTTGCATACAACATACTGAAATGCTTTCATACAACATACTGAAATGCTTTCATACAACATACTGAAATGCTTGCATACAACATACTGAAATGCTTTTCAGTTGTGTGTGTGAGAGTGTAATCATTTTAGTTGTATGTATGAGAGCATTTCAGTTGCGTGTGTGAGTGCGTTTCAGTTGCGTGTGTGAGAGCATTTCAGTTGCGTGTGTGAGAGCATTTCAGTTGTGTGTGTGAGTGCGTTTCAGTTGCGTGTGTGAGAGCATTTCAGTTGTGTGTGTGAGAGCATTTCAGTTGCGTGTGTGAGAGCATTTCAGTTGTGTGTGTGAGAGCATTTCAGTTGTGTGTGTGAGAGCATTTCAGTTGTGTGTGTGAGAGCATTTCAGTTGCGTGTGTGAGAGCATTTCAGTTGCGTGTGTGAGAGCATTTCAGTTACGTGTGTGAGAGCATTTCAGTTGCGTGTGTGAGTGCGTTTCAGTTGCGTGTGTGAGAGCATTTCAGTTGTGTGTGTGAGAGCGTTTCAGTTGCGTGTGAGTGCGTTTCAGTTGCGTGTGTGAGAGCATTTCAGTTGTGTGTGTGAGAGCATTTCAGTTGCGTGTGTGTGAGCATTTCAGTTGTGTGTGTGTGAGCATTTCAGTTGCGTGTGTGAGTGCGTTTCAGTTGCGTGTGTGAGAGCATTTCAGTTGCGTGTGAGAGCATTTCAGTTGCGTGTGTGTGAGCATTTCAGTTGCGTGTGTGTGAGCATTTCAGTTGCGTGTGTGAGAGCATTTCAGTTGCGTGTGTGAGAGCATTTCAGTTGCGTGTGTGTGAGCGTTTCAGTTGCGTGTGTGTGAGCGTTTCAGTTGCGTGTGTGAGAGCATTTCAGTTGCGTGTGTGAGAGCATTTCAGTTGCGTGTGTGAGAGCATTTCAGTTGAGTGTGTGAGAGCATTTCAGTTGTGTGTGTGAGAGCATTTCAGTTGCGTGTGTGTGAGCATTTCAGTTGTGTGTGTGAGCGTAATATTTTCAGTTGTATGTATGAGAGCGTTTCAGTTGTGTTTGTAAAAGCATTTCACTTGTATGTGTGTGAGCATTTCACTATAGTATGTGAATGAATTTGGTTTCATATGTGTATGTGAGAGGAAAAGTACATGTATGTGCATGGTAATTCTGAATAATGTCCCTAGGGGCACCTCATACGCTGGAAACAGCAGCGTGAGGAATTGACTCAGTGCAAAAAGACAACTAAATCTGAGGTTATTCAACTCCGACACCGAAGGAGATGACTTCAGTGGTTTCAGTGCACAGGACGAGGAAGATAGTGACCAATGACTTTCTTGGTAGGCTACTGTTTACTGCAAATGTTTTATTACAAGCCGTGTGTGGCAGCGGGGGCGTGGTCAAGCGCCCGTCCGGGAGAGAAAAGCGGTAAGGGCGCTTACACCTGCGCTTAAATTATGTCTAACACCGGTGTCTAATTTCAAGTGCCCTGCTTCACGTGTCCTTCTTGGGAAAACTGTCTCACGGGCACCAGTGTGACAGTTTTCAGCAGGGCACTTGACGTTCCAGGTAAGGCTTTTAATGGCCACAGCAATGTTTACAATCAATTTTATAAAGTTTCTCAATTCTTCTATGCGCCAACACTAGACTGACGTGTGTCACTCTCTCAGCTCTGTGGCTGCTGCCTTTTATACCGCTCTCCCCATGCTTACTGAAATTAGACACCGGTGTTAGACATAATTTAGCTCAGGTGTAAGCGCCCTTACCGCTTTTCTCTCCCGGACGGGCGCTTGACCACGCCCCCGCTGCCACACCGTGTTTCGTTAAAGCCTATTTATTTTTGTTACAAACCTGAGTAAAGTTCATTTGTTTCAATGTACCAGTAGGCACCTGCGGCTTATAGACAGGTGCAGCTTATTTATGTTCAAAATAATATTTTATTTAAAAATCAGTGGGTGCGGCTTATATTCAGGTGCGCTCAATAGTCCGGAAATTACGGTAATAAAAAGGTCAACTTTCATGTAACACTTGCCAAATAGTGAGATTTTTTTATTTATATTTTATGAATACCTAATAAATACTTAAAATTTTCTACAGTCTGCTTTTTGTTTATACTGTATTCATTACTGTTGTCACATTCCTTGTCACGTTGATGTCAAAATAATGGTGCTACTCCAAGTGAAGTCCCAACTTACCCACTCCTAATACATAAAGTCCTTTTCAAAAGCTCTTTTGCCAGTCTTTATGCTCATTCACAGCATATATAATCTAATAAAGCATGATGGCCATTAAACAATAGAGAACTTTATGTACAGTAATTACTGGTATATTTCTTGAACAATGTTCTCTTGTAGCACAGTAATATATTGCACTATCATTAATGGCAAGGCTTTTCAAAATTAAATAACTGTTATGTACTCCATTCCCAAACAGTTTGATTTTCTCTTGGAAAATGTATTCTGTCTGTATAGATGTCCCATGAGCTGTAATTATCCATTAACAGACCACTTGTACCACAGCATTACATTGAATTTTGAAATGTTGTGAGAACACTTCAGAATTACTGATTCTGCATTGTTATTGCACAGTAGGTCAGAAGGGATCTGTGTGACACTGGAACGCACTGACAAAACTGCTAAGAGAAGGAGATATTTTTCAGCACTAAATATAACAATCCTATAACAACTTTTGTTTCATAAAAATGTATTTTAAAACATCCTTACCTGTGAAATTGAGCAACAAGGTAGCAGTTGTGATCAGATGTATAATCATGTTGCACCTAATAGTAAAAAGAAGGATCTTAGATCACAATGTTCATAATGTTCAATGTTCAATAGTTCATAATGCTTATGAACACAGAAGCATATAGATGTACTTAGGATTTCAAGATACTGACATGTAACTTTTTATTTACTCACTTATTTATGTATTCATATAAGATTACAAACCTTTTGTCTGACTTTTTGTCTGGACTGATCAACAGAAAATGCATGTTTCAATGACATAGTTATCATTGCTAACTCATACATAGCTGGATTATAACAAACAATAAACAAAGCTACCTAACTTAGCATCTGTTTCTGGAACTTTTGTGATAGCCGATATAATGTAGTTTACCTATTTGTCTATGAACACAGCTTGCCCAGCCATGCAGTTGCAGTTCACATTATTTTTTGTATATCTTGTGACCCTGGAGCTGACATTGTTGCACCACGCTTACAAAAAAATCTGGAGTTCTGCAAACTAGCCACAAACTTGACACAAATTTGCCATTTGTTATTTTCCCATGCTAATGAGCTTGTGATTGGAGTTTGTCAGAAGTTTGCAGCTCTTCATTGGTCGTGGTGAACCTGCAACAAATGCTTTGGCAACAATTCACAATTTGGTGCAAATTTGCCACATAACTCATTTGCATGTGAACATATCCAGTGGCGCTGCAGTGTTTGTAATGGGATTGATTGTTCTTCCTCATCCATAGTATAAATTCATCATAAAAAAATTATAATAATTTTAAACTTTCCTTTACTATTCTGAATTATAGGCATAATATTTTCCTTTTAGTTTGTTTTTCTTTTACAGTTTTGACTCATTTTTAATTTTGACTAATTAGTCTGTTTTTGTTACTACATTGTCTTATATATTATAACATTATGTTTATTATTACATTACATGTAACACCAGGAATGATACACTCTAGCATGCATTATCATATATAGTGATCATTTCAATAAATGAGAGTCTGTTCTACTCTGTGCAGGTGTTCGGGGCTTCCTTAAGGAAGAAGGAGGTAATTGTAAAGATGTCTAAATACTTGCAACACTGTGTGATACTGGCAGCACAGTAATACATTGCAGTGACCTTAGCTTGTCTTTCACACATAATTGTAAGGAACGCAGCTTTTTCACCATCTCCTGATACATTAAAGTGCTTTTCATATGGCTTCTCCATCTCTGGTGTTGTAAAGTACATACGACCTATGAGTTCCAGTGCTGTGCTGCCATCAGAGCACTGATACCATAATATTGTGTCATAGCTCTTGATGGTATGGTTGCAGGACAGCTTAACCACACGGTTTATGTCAGGATCACACAACACTGCAGGTGGAGACTGATGCACATCTTTACATACAGCAGAGGCTTTACATTGGGAATAAGAATGTGAGATGTAAATACTGAACATTAGCACAAGTAAAATTGAATTTTCTTTCAACTGACTACAACATTTTTAATAAAAAATTAAATTGTATGTGTTTTTATTTTCTTGAATTAGGAACCTGCTATTTGATTGTAAAATAAATAAATAAACACTGCACCTGTTAGAAAGAGCACTGTCACAAGATGGTTATAGAGGGAGGATTCCATGTTGAGTTCTTAACAGCGCTTGAGCACTGAGCTGACCTAGGCTCATCACCTGTAGACAGGAAATTACATCACAAACCACCACACTGACAAACTCCTGTCATCTTTAAAGATTTGTATTTTCCTGTTCCACTATATACTGTACCCTGCTGGAAAATCCACCTTAGCTGGTTGACTAGCCACCTAAAAAAAAAAAAGGTCGAGCCTGGAGAATCTGTAAAGTAACTTCATTTTCCCCATTTCCACTTAAATTGAAATGATCTTCATACACCTTCTCATTTGATTTTATGGTGCTATATCAGGCATAACCAATGATTTTTAAGCTAGAGTCTCCAAATGACCTCTGATACCACAAAATTGTGTCATAATTACATATTTGATGTTTGCAGGTCATCTCTACATAATCCTGTGGCTCACACAGCACATCAGAGGGGGATTGATGAACATCCTTGCAAATCAGGCAACCTGAGAATCCAGTGAAATACTGTTAAAATAACACAAATATCAATGCATTTCTATGTGTATCCAATAAATAATGTGCTTTCATGATGTACAACTGTATATATGGTTCTAATTTTACTGACATCTAGATTACCTGTAAAGCAGCTTAAAGCAACAAGGATTTTAAAGAGAAATCCAATCATGTTGGCTGATGCTGGTTCAAGATGAACATGACCGAAATCTAGGAAATGTAGCAGAACTAAAAACAGGAAGTGATGTCAAATTGTAATGGGGGACATCATCACATGCCAAAACATGATCTACATCTACTTCATATAAAGGAGTTGACAGCTCTTATTCAACTGGATTTTAAAATTTTTACTTTTACAAAACTTGCCGCCACAATGGCATGTTGTGGGTGGTTGCCAGGGCATTGCTATTCAGTTTATAAGATGTTCTGAGTGGATTTAAGCATGTTGCTATGTGGTTGCTATAGTATCGTGTGGTTATTGCTAGGGTGTTCTGGGTGGTTGAATACTTACCCAAGTGAAAAGAGCCCATTCACAAGTCTTTATGATTTTCTTGTCCCTAGATGGCTCGGGTCTATCCCTCAGAGTTAATCTGTGAGATGTTTTCAACTGTTTTAACGTCCATAAATACTGCAGTTACGTGCCAAAATGTAGTGTTTTTTCACATCCCTTACCAGCACCACCACTAAAATATAACATGAGATTCAAACATGTTGTTAGACCTCATGAGGTTTGCCTGTGCTCAGTTAATTCACTGATCAATTTGTATTTCAAACTGTAATGAGAAAGTCAATCAAGAGTTGTCACTTGAGTTGTCTCTTAAGAGATCAAACCGAACACAACCGCTTTTAAGTTAATGGAAGATGCACTACAAGATAAAGAGCTTTTTGTAGGGCCTAAGGGGGACCTACAACACTGTTGCTGCACAGAAATATACTGCACTGTCATTCAGCGTGAGTTCAGTGATTGTCAAGTTCACAAAGCTCTTGCCATCTCCCGTCACATTATATTTTTTAATAAAGTTGTGGGAATTACAAAAGGAGTATCCAAGGTGTCATCAGAGCATGCGCAAACTGTTACGACAGAAGAAGGGAAGAAAAGAAGGCTGGATCCAGATGCGGTTAGAGGTTTTAATGAAATTATAAATAAAATACAAAAACAGGTAGACACGGGAACAAATCAAAACATCCACGATGGGAAACCGAAATAAACAGGAGCAAACATTAACACGGTTGAGGCACAGCATCAAAACACATACCACGACAGACGTGCCAACTACATTTAACGATCGACAAAGATTGTGGAACAAACAAGGTTTAAATGCACAGGGAGAGTGATGATCAAACGGGACACAGGTGAGAACAATGAGTGACTGCTGGCAGTGATGAGTGCAGGGAACCCTGGGAAGTGTAGTTTTATGACAAAGACTAGTGAAACACAGGGCAGACAACAAGGAAACGTGACAAGAAATGTGCTAGGTGACATGTGAAAACAAGAAACACGGGGCAGACAACAAGAGATCGTGACATAACCCCCCCTAAAAGGACTGGATTCCAGACGGTCCAAAAGAAACCACAAAAAACAACAAAATGTCCAGGGAGTGAGGGGCTAGAACAGGGAGGAAAACAGTCAGTCCACGGGGGCACAAGGGGCAAGGAGACAGACCAAGGAGGCACAAGGGGCAGACAGGCAGTCCACGAAGGCACAAGGGGCAATTAGGCAGTCCACAGGGGCAAAAAGGGAAATGAGACGGTCCACGGGGCCAATTAGGCAGTCCCCGGGGGCACAAAGGGAAAGATTTAGGAGGCCAGGGAGGTATCGACCGGACAGGGACAGGTTTAGGTGGTCTGGGAGGCGTCGACCGGGCAGGGACAGTTTTAGGTGGCCCGGGGGCTGGCCACAAGGCAAGGGCCGGTTCAGGGGGCCTGGGAGGTGGCCACAGGACAGAGGCCGGTTTTGGGGGCCTAGGAGATGGCCGCGGGGCAAGGGTCGGTTCAGGGGGCTTGGGAGGTGGCCAATGACAGAGGCTGGTTTTGGGGGCCTAGGAGATGGCCGTGGGGCAAGGGCCGGAGTGGCCACTGGGGAGGCTGGCGGAGCCGTAGGAGGCTCGAGAGGCAGAGCCGTAGGAGGCTCGAGAGGCAGAGCCGTAGGAGGCTCGAGAGGCAGAGCCGTAGGAGGCTCGAGAGGCAGAGCCATAGGAGGCTCGAAAGGCAGAGCCATAGGAGGCTCAGGAGGCTCTGTGGGCGGCGCCGTAGGAGGCTTTAGGGGCTGAGACCTGGAAGGCTCTGGAGTTTCTGGGGGCGGAGCCGTAGGAGGCTCGGGGGGCGGAGCCGTAGGAGGCTTGGGGGGCGGAGCCGTAGGAGGTTCGGGGGGCGGAGCCGTAGGAGGCTTGGGGGGCGGAGCCGTAGGAGGTTCGGGGGGCAGAGCCGTAGGAGGTTCGGGGGGCAGAGCCGTAGGAGGTTCGGGGGGCAGAGCCGTAGGAGGTTCGGGAGGCGGAGCCGTAGGAGGCTCGGGAGGCTCTGAGGGCGGAGCCGTAGGAGGCTCGGGAGGCTCTGAGGGCGGAGCCGTAGGAGGCTCGGGAGGCGGAGCCGTAGGAGGCTCGGGAGGCGGAGCCGTAGGAGGCTCGGGAGGTGGAGCTGAGGGAGGCTCTGGAGGCTCAGGAGGCGGAGCCGAGGGAGGCTCAGCTGAGGGAGGCTCTGGAGGCGGAGCTGAGGGAGGCTCAGAGGCCTCAGGGGGCGGAACCGTGGGAGGCTCAGGAGGCAGAGCAGAGGGAGGCTCGAGAGGCGGAGCCCTGGGTATCTCGGGAGGAGGAGCCCTGTCAGACTCGAGAGACTTGAGAGATGGAGCCCTGGGAGGCGGAGCCCTAGGTGGCTTGGGAGGAGGAGCCCTGCGTGGCTCGGGAGACTTGAGAGGCGGAGCCCTGGAAGGCTCGAGAGGCTTGAGAGGCGGAGCCCTGGAAGGCTCGAAAGGCTTGAGGGGTGGAGCCCTGGGAGGCTCGAGAGACTTGAGGTGCGGAGCCCTAGAATGCTCGAGAGGCTTGAGAGGCGGAGCACTGGGCGGCTCGAGAGGAGCCCTGGGAGGCTCAAGAGACTTGAGGGGCGGAGCCCTAGAAGGCTCGAGAGGCTTGAGAGGCGGAGCCCTGGGAGGCTCGGGAGGAGGAGCTCTGGAAACCTCGGAAGGCGGAGCTCTGGAAAGCTCGGAAGGCGGAGCTCTGGACAGCTCGGAAGGCTCGGAAGGCGGAGCTCTAGGAAGCGCGGGAGGCGGAGCTCTGGAAAGCTCGGGAGGCGGAGCTCTGGAAAGCTCGGGAGGCGGAGCTCTGGAAAGCTCGGGAGGCGGAGCTCTGGAAAGCTCGGGAGGCGGAGCTCTAGGAAGCTCGGAAGGCAGAGCTCTGGAAAGCTCGGGAGGTTCGGAAGGTGGAGCTCTGGAAAGCTCGGGAGGCGTTGGCTCTTGAACGGTCATGGCTGCTGGCGCTGGCTCTGGGACGGTCAGGGCTGCTGGCGCTGGGACGGTCAGGGCTGCTGGCGCTGGCTCTGGGACGGTCAGGGCTGCTGGCGCTGGCTCTGGGACGGTCAGGGCTGCTGGCGCTGGCTCTTGGACGGTCGAGGCTAAAGGCGCTGGCTCACGGACATCTGAGGCTACAGGCACTGGCTCATTGACGTTTGAGGCTATCGGCATTTGCTGGTTGATCGTGGTATGTGCGAGCTTGGGTTCGCTGGACGCTGGGGGCCGAGCCACGGGGGGTTCTGGGACGGAGCTGCAGTAGACGGATGCTGGAGAGCAGAGACCCTTCCCCTTCTCCTTTTCCTCCGGGTGGATGAGGCTGACAACGCTGGAACGCTGTTCGTGGTTGGCATGGCCTCAGGCTCGCTGGCCGTGGCTGGAGTGGGCACAGGCTTGCTGACCGTGGCTGGAGTGGGCTCAGGCTCGCTGACAGTGGCTGGCGTGGGCTCAGGCTCGCTCACCGTGACTGGCGTGGGCTCGCTCACAGTGACAGGCGTGGGCACTGGCTCGCAGACCGGGGCAGGCGTGGGCTTTGGCTCGCAGACCGGGGCAGGCGTGGGCTTTGGCTCGCAGACCGGGGCAGGCGTGGGCCGGGAGGCGGAAGCCCGTCTTCTTTTCCTCCTCCGGGCGGACGAAGTCGACCGTGCTGGCTCATGGACGACGACAGGCGTGGGGGCGAGCTCGCTGACCGGTGGGGCAGGCGGACGACTGGAGGGTCACCGCTGTGGGAGAAGAGGCAGGATCCTCAACCACACCCACAGTAAACAGCGAGCCGCATGCCAGGAGTGTCTCCTCCATGAACTCGCAGAGCGTCCAGCCACACGTCTCCGGCGGCAACCGCTTCTGGAGCGAACCGGTCAGGCTAGCCTGGAAGAACAACACCAGGGAGGAGTCAGGAAAGTCCGTGGCGCTCGCTAGGTCCAGGAAGTTCCTAATGTGATCCTCCACCGGGCGGCTTCCTTGCTTCAGGTCCAGGAGGCGACAGCTTGCCCGGAGAACCGCTGGATCCATTGTTTGGGTCGATCGTTCTGTTACGACAGAAGAAGGGAAGACAAGAAGGCTGGATCCAGATGCGGTTAGAGGTTTTAATGAAATTATAAATAAAATACAAAAACAGGTAGACACGGGAACAAATCAAAACATCCATGATGGGAAACTGAAATAAACAGGAGCAACCATTAACACGGGTGTGGCACAGGATCAAAACACATACCACGACAGACATGCCAACTACATTTAACGATCGACAAAGATTGTGGAACAAACAGGGTTTAAATGCACAGGGAGAGTGATGATCAAACGGGACACAGGTGAGAACAATGAGTGACTGCTGGCAGTGATGAGTGCAGGGAACTCTGGGAAGTGTAGTTTTATGACAAAGACTAGTGAAACACAGGGCAGACAACAAGGAAACGTGACAAGAAATGTGCTAGGTGACGTGAAAACAAGAAACACGGGGCAGACAACAAGAGATTGTGACACAAACCAACTGGCTGGTGTTTTTATGGACATATTCAATCTGTCCCTCTCCCTGTCTGTAGTCCCCACATGCTTCAAAACATCAACCATTGTGCCGGTACCGAAGCAAGTCATAATCACTTGCTTAAATGACTGGTGTCCTGTTGCTCTGACCCCCATTATCACCAAATGCTTTGGGAGGTTAATCAGAGATCACATCTGCTCTGTGCTGCCCCCCTCTTTGGACCCATTGCAGTTTGCCTACCGCAACATCCGCTCCACTGATGATGCCATTGCATCTACAATACACACTGCTCTCTCCCACCTGGAAAAAAGGAACACATATGTGAGAATGCTGTTTGTAGACTACAGCTCAGCATTGAACACCATAGTGCCCTCCAAGCTTGATGAGAAACTCTGGGCTCTAGGCTTAAACAGCTCACTGTGCAGCTGGATCCTGGATATCCAGTCAGGCAGACATCAGGTGGTTAGAATGGGCAGCAACATCTCCTCATTACTGACCCTCAACACTGGAGCTTCGCAGGGCTGTGTTCTCAGCCCACTCCTGTATTCCCTGTACAGACATGTGTTGCCCTGTGTGGCAACACATAGCTCCAATGCCATCATTAAGTTTGCTACGATACGACGGTGGTAGGTCTGATCACTAACAATGATAAAATGGCCTACAAAGAGGAGGTGCACACTCTGACACACTGGTGTCAGGAGCACAACCTCTCCCTCAACGTCAGTAAAACCAAGGAGCTTCTAGTGGAATTCAGGAGGAAAGATAGAGAACACAGCCCCATCACCATCAATGGAGCACCTGTAGAGAGAGTCAGCAGTTTCAAGTTCCTCGGTGTCCACATTACTGAGGAACTCACATGGTCCGTCCACACTGAGGCCGTTGTGAAGAAGGCTCACCAGCGCCTCTTCTTCCTGAGACGGCTGAGGAAGTTTGGAATGAACCACCACATCCTCACACGGTTCTACACTAGTACCGTAGAGAGCATCCTGACTGGCTGCATCACCGCCTGGTACGGCAATAGCACCGCCCACAACTGCAAAGCCCTGCAAAGGGTGGTGCGAACTGCCAGAAACAACATTGGAGGTGAGCTTCCCTCTCTCCAGGACATATATATATACCAGGCGGTGTGTGAAAAAAGCTCGGAGGATCATCAGAGACTCCAGCCACCTGAGTCATGGTCTGTTCTCACTGCTATCATCAGGCAGGCGGTATCACAGCATCAGGACCCGCACCAGCCGGCTACATGACAGCTTCTTCCCCCAAGCAGTCAGACTGTTGAACACTTTAGCACTGCACTTTATTAATCTATAATCTCACACTGGACTGTCAACATATTCTCCTCAATACTTCATATATATATATATATTTCATATACTCTTTACTTATTATATTGTATATTGTGTATTCTATATTGTGTGTTGTTTACTGTACATTGTATATAATTATTGTGTTGTGTAAGTATTTGTACATTTGATATGTAAACTGTGTTGTGTAAGTATGTTGTTTACTGTAATTGGTATATGTCTCGTCACTGTCATGACTGCTATGTTGCTCGGAACTGCACACAAGAACTGTTGCACTTGTGTACATGGTAGTGTGACAATAAAGTGATTTGATTTGATTTGATTTGATTTGAAGGGAGAGTTAGCTGCTGCTTACAGATACAACTGATGTTCACACTCTCTTCCAGACTTGCAACCATTGCAGCAGGTGATCAATGGATGCAGCAATAGTCATGTATTTAGAGAAGAGAGGAAATGCACATTTTGCTGTTATTATAAAGAATATTCTTAAATTATATTACACATTATTTCATTTGCTTTATTATTTATTTGCATTTTTGAACCAGGTGAATTTTGAATGTGACTTCCAAAAAAAGTATTTGCACATTTGGTTAATTTAGTTGTAGTAATTAAGGTATTGTTTGTCTAAAACCAATAGAAATATTTATTCACATGTCTTGAGTAACACTTACCGTTATTGGTGCTGTGGATGCGTTTATTGTTAAAAGGAAATTAATTGCATACATTTATGCACTGTTTGTCACCTTTGTCTTATAGAAATCTTACTTTGATGGTAATTATATTTGTTTTTGTATGTTTTTGTTTGATTAGTTGTTATTTACTTCCTGTGGTGCTGAAATAAATGTAATCATGTAATTTTCTCCAATAAACTGATTTAATCAGATGATGCATTTCCAGTAGTGCTGTCTTGTTAAACACTTATTTACACTAAAGACACAAGACTCCAGCCATGTTGTTTTTTTATTTTTATTTTCATTTCTTTCATTCATTCATTTTTTTTATCTGAACAGGTGCGTAGAGAGTAGTTTTTTGTCAGCGGTTACAAGGAAGTGTATGGCTGTGCTCACTAGCTGCACAGAAATACATTGCACTGTCCTCTGTAGATATTTCGGATATACCCAGAGATGCATTACTCGTAGCAGGTCCTGAGATTTTAAATCGTGTTTTGAATTGTTCCTCAGGAGAATGTATATTAGTACGGAGTATTCCAATAAGTTCTAAAGAACCACCATAGCTCTTCTGTTGATACCAGTACATATTTGGATAGCTGTTGTCACCGTGATGACAAAAAAGCTTTGCCTCTCTCTCCTCCACTTTCCGTAGAAGATGTTCAGGGGACTGTTGAATGATGAGAGAAGAAACCACACAAACTAAAAGAGGGTTAGGTGTGTACAACACTGCATGCAGAAGAACTTAGTTTCTTTTGCACTGGGAACTTACCGGTTAACCAGAAAGTGATTATGGTGAAAATGAGTGTCCTTGATGAGTGTATCATGATCATTATTGGTTAACCAAAGCAACAGAATAACTGAATACATAAAGCTGAGAATAAGACTAAATTCAGTGTTACTGATGTCTCTCTAATGTTTGTTTATTCTGCGTTCATACAATATTTCAACTATCACTATTGCAAGTCTCAAGAAGCCAGACATTTTACTAAATGACAAAGTCTGTTCTCATTGCAGCTTAATGTGGCCAAGATCCACCCATAAGAAGATATTGTCTTCCTGACATGTGATGTGACAAACCACAGTTCATCTTGTTTTTCTGTGCCATTTAGGGGAGGGGTTTATCTGAAATAAATTATACCACAATAAAAGACCAGCATGGATATATATATATATATATACAGTTTGGAAAAAATAAATAAATAAATAAAACAATAAAATAAATGACTGTCTCCGAATTCACAGTGAGATCAGTCTGCTGGGTAGCCTGAAATTGCATCGGCTATGAGTAACAAGTAAAGAGTAAGCTAACAAGGCTGGTATGCAAAAAGCAATGAAAAAAAAACAACTTTAATGGTATGAAATGGGATAGCTCCATGCTCATGCTCTGTTTATGCTGAAGGGTTTACTATGAAGGATGCTATGTAGGGCTGGGATAAACGATTATTTTTTAAACGATTAATCTAGCGATTATTTTTTCGATGCATCGATTAATCTAACGATTCAGTTTTTCAGTCCGATTCGATTTCGATTCGATTAATCGACTTGTGACAACACCGGTAATACCTGTTTCATCGGGGGTAGGGGTGTATAAAATGTAAAAAAAAAAAACATTTGCCGGGAGTTTGATTGACTGGCGATCTGATCAATCAATCATAATACGCCATTTTTGTCCGACAAAGTAGTCAGGAGAGAGAAGATTAACGTCGGTGGATTTGAATTTGAATAATGGATTGTAGGCTACTGTACTGACGTCTTTCCGCGGTTAAAACAACAGTCCTTCTGATGTAGGCTACATTCATGTTTAGCCTATTTGATGCTAAAATTAACCAAGGAAAAGATGATCGGTTCACGAGCAGCTTGAACTGAGGCAATCTGTCACGACACATTAAAGAGCCACAAAATAGTAGGCCTATTTATGGTTTAATTTTCTTTGAATGACCAAATTTGAAAGTTGAGACTTTATTAAATGTTACCTGCTTGGTCCTGTCTGTCAGCGCGTTGTCAGTGTCCTCTATGTATTTTTCACGACATTCATAGCTATAAGCGCATTATTAATAGCTATAAGCGAAAACTTTAGGTGTCGACAACGTATTATAGCTTACTCCAACATCGAGTGCAAAGTGGGGAGTTGAAAAAAAACTTATGGTGCTCTGTCATCTGCGGCTGCTCCCGGGTGGCGCTAGAATGGAAGGCCATTTTGCAAAGATGACATATCACGGAAATTTTTCCTTTTAAATTAAATAATTCCTATACTTTAGAGGAACGAGTGCATGCCGCCTTGCACTTCTGATAGTCTGAGGAGCCACTCGTGTTGGCGCCGGCGCCGCCATATTTGTTTTGGGTCTGACAATTCGACGCGCATATTTTGCGTCGACGTCATCCCAGCCCTAGTGCTGGTGCATTGCCGTGGTGCTAGAATGGAAAGCCATCTCCATTTTGCAAAGACGACGTATCACATAATTTTTTCCTTTTAAATTAAAGAATTCCCACACTTTAGATGAACGAGTGCGTGCCGCCTTGCACTTCTGGTAGTCTGAGGAGCCACTCGTTTTGCTTCTACTCTCCGGCGCCACCATCTTTGTTTTGGTCTGACGAATCGACGCGCATATTTTGCGTCGACGTATTTTTTGCGTCCCAGCCCTAATGCTATGCTGTGCTATGATAAATTTGTTTGCCCTCTATTAAACCCTACATGTAAACATATGATGGAGATGATAATTGTTAAATCTACTTTTAACGTCATATTACCAGTTTTGGCAAACACAACACCAGCCTTGTTTTTAATCTTTTATTATGCAACAGGTGCAGTTTTTGTCAAGGGTTACAGAGATGTGCATTGCTGTGCACAGAAATACACTTTGCTGTCCCCAGAAGATATATTGGATATGAGAAGGAATACATCCTGTGTAGCATGTCCTGAGATAGTGAATCACAATTTGAATTTCTCCTCATAAAGTTGTTCTTTATACTGAGGAATCCAATAAGCTCTAAAGAACCACCATAGCTCTTCTGCTTATACCAGTACATATATGTATAGCTGAGGTCACCATGACGACAAGACAGATTTGAAACTGTCCGTAGAAGATATTCAGGAGACTGTTGAATGATGGGAGAAGATGCCAAACAAACTGTAAATGGGTGAGAAGAAACGCACAACAAAGCATGGAATCTAAAGAACATAGATGTTTAAATTGAATTTCAGGGATGCTTACCTGTTACCCAAAAAGTTAATATGGTTAAAATGATTGATTTGATCATGCTTGTTAACATTAAAACAAAGCATTAGAATAAATGAGGAATAAAATCTGAGAACTAAAGTAAATTAGTTGTTGCCTCTTTAATATTTGCTTCTGAGTTCATAAGAGATTATGGTTTCCTCAGAGTCTCATATAGCAAGACCTTTGACTAAAAGGCAATGTTCTGGTCCACATTGCAGCTTATTCTGGCCAAGATATTTATTTACTTATTCCGCCCATTAGGCAATATTGTAACAAAAGATCATGTGACTGAAATGTAAAGAGACGAACTACAGTTAATTTAGTTTTATTTGCCGTGTAGGGACGGATTTATCTTAACCCTTGTGCATCCTTGTGGACATTTTTGGCTTTTTCAGTTTTGTTTTTTTGATAACTTTGTCTGTGTTAATGCTAACTGCATAACATTTTCCACAGGTGTGAATTTTTATTGGAATTTTAATATTTCACCCTATTTTCTTTAAAAAAATATTTTTTGCACTAGTTACACAAAATACTCCCTCTTAGCGTCGTTTTGGACAAAAATGGCACATTGAAACCCATTAAAACTGCGATTTTTAATCCCAGTGCCATTTAACTATAAAATTATGCAATCTTGTTTAACATGCTTTCATTATGTTGGCAAGGCTTCAAAATTTACATTTTAAATATTTTTTACCAGATCGTGCCATTTTTTCAGGTTTGGCATATCATCGCTTTTGTTGTTGTTTTCTGCTGTTTTTGGCTTATGCATATTATAGAGCCAATTAGATACATTATGAATATACAATTGTGTGAGTTTGTTGGTATGGATTTCAGAGTGTGGTTTGTATGTGTCTGAGGCTCTAATAGTAAAAATAAAAAAGAATTATGTTTAGCATTTATTAAATTGAAAATAATTATAATTATTATATTTTTTATAAAAAACAACAGTGGCATTATGTAAACAAACCGGCATTTAAAGTGTTAAAATTCTGAAAATAAATGAATGTTTGGTAATTATGATTAGAACTGATGCTGGTTAAAATATAAGTCAGTGAAAGTAGAAAAAATATTATTCTATAATATTTTTATGACACTTTTTGACATGGCCATTTTTGTCCATTATGGACCTAAGTGGTAGCTTTTTTTAAATCTGATACTGCATAAAAAATATGAAAGCATCAAAATGAATGTTGTTGTTAATCATTGATATATCCGAGGCTCTAATAATCAAAGAAAAAAATTCTGCTTAGCATCTATTAAATTGAAAATAATTACTATTTTTCATTTTTTCCTAAAAAAACAACAGTGGCATTATGTAAACAAACCAACGTTTAAAGGGTTAAAATTCTAAAAATGAATGATTGTTTGGTCATTATGATTAGAGCTGATGCTGGTTAAAAAAATTATGTCAGTGAAAGTGGAAAAAAATATAAATCTATAATATTTTTATGACAGTTTTTGGACATGGCCATTTTTGTCCATAATGAACCTATGTGTAACTTTTTTTAATTGATGCACAAGGGTTAAATAGATTTTACCACTGCAATATAAAAATGCCATTTAAATAAAGAAATGGTAGTCTCTATAAATGGTTGTACAGAAGTCACTGAAAAAACAAAAACAAAAAATGTTTGCACAGACTTTCGGATTCAAACTTCTGTACTTCCAAAAGTGAAAATGACTGATTATTACTCACTACTAAGTTCCGCTATTAAAATAGTATTAAAGAAAAAAAAAATTTGGTGACTTGTAAACATGAGTTTGTTTTTAGAAAGAGAAGCAAATGCATGTTTGTTACTCCCAGAAGTATGTCAGACAGTTAGATTAGAACTTGCCAGATCAAGAAAGTGCTTTGCCTTTTTTTGTGCAAGATGCATTTGACAGTCAGCTATTGGACTGTGGGTGTGCTGACTGAGGCTGAGACTAACTATCACTTATCTATATGAAATTAAGTGGATTCAGAAACTGCTGTTGACCTCAATTCACTGGGTTGCCAACCAAAGTACAGCCATGTCATGTAATGAGGGAGGGTTTTTTGAGCACAGACTCAATGTTTAAAGCCACTCCCGTGGCTAATAGAAGGTCAGTAGGAGTTTGTCTAACAGTTAAAGACATAGACAGACCTGAAAGGCCATTATACAGAAACTTAGACAGGTTGAACTACAGTCAAGCTGAAGGTAAGTGTCTTCATGCAATATTGCTTGTCTATCCTACAAAACAATGCAACAGGAAACATTTAACTGGCTCTTTTTAATATGTGGGTGGAGCTGAATTATGCAATTCACAGTTGCACTCATGTTTGTTAGCACTTATACTGACGCCTGGTGGACTTCATGTTTAGATTACATTGAAGTGTTCTGTAGAATTGTACAGTAGAAACATCAGTGACATTATAAAGAACTGGAAATCCCTTTCATTAGTGTATACTGTCCATACAATACTTAGCTTCTTGGTCTGACACACACAAAAAAAGGAAAAAGTAAACAAAACAAAAGAAAAAATGGGCATGAAAAATAAATTACTTTATTATGTAAGAAGAGAACACAGAGTGCATACTATAGACATGAAACTTCCACAGCTATGCAGAAAATCAGTACCATAGAAAAGAGTCAATTATACAGTTTAGCATTATACAAAAATATTGCAGATTGACCAATCAAAATCAAGTATTTTTACCTGCAACACATATAACCAACTTAGGTAAAATGTTATATTAATGTTCACTTTCTTAAAGGATTATACAGTGTGTTATTAATGACTAAGTAATTTTCAAATGCATTACAAATCACTGAAATGCAGTTAACAACATAATAAAAAGGTCAACTTTCATGTAATACTTGCCAAATAGGGATTTTTTTTTTATTATATTTTATGAATACCTAATAAATACTTACATTAATCAAAAACATACAATTTTCTACAGTCTGCTTTGTGTTTATACTGTATTCATTACTGTTGTCACATTCCTTGTTGATGTCAAAATAATGGTGCTACTCCGAGTGAAGTCCCAACTTACCCACTCCTAATACATAAAGTCCTTTTCAAAAGCTCTTTTGCCAGTCTTTATGCTCATTCACAGCATATATAATCTAATAAAGCCTGATGACCATTAAACAATAGAGAACTTTATGTCAGTACATACTGGTAGATTTCTAATATTGACGACTCCTTAATACATTCTTTATATGTGCCCACATTACATTAATGCAAATTTATATTGGTTACTAATGTTGAATAAGTGTTATTAACCATTTATAACATGTGAAATAAAATGTATAAATATTAAATATAAATAAGTATTACATGAAAGTCTACATTTTAATAAATGTTGTTAAAACTGCATGTCAATGATTTATAATGCATTTATGAATCCCTTAATAAACCCTTAACAAATTGTTATCCAAACATTTGTCTCCCACAACAATTACCTACTCTCCTGGCGTAAAGTAAACATATCACTGTGAGATAATGTGCGAGTAGTTCATTATAATGTTTTTTTGTGCAGAAGTGCAGGAAACCCACAGCACAATGTTCTCTTGTAGCACAGTAATATATTGCACTATCATTAATGGCAAGGCTTTTCAAAATTAAATAACTGTTATGTCCTCCATTCCCAAACAGTTTGATTTTCTCTTGGAAAATGTATTCTGTCTGTATAGATGTCCCATGAGCTGTAATTATCCATTAACAGACCACTTGTACCACAGCATTACATTGAATTTTGAAATGTTGTGAGAAAACTTCAGAATTACTGATTCTGCATTGTTATTGCACAGTAGGTCGGAAGGGATCTGTGTGACACTGGAACGCACTGACAAAACTGTTAAGAGAAGGAGATATTTTTCAGCACTAAATATAACAATCATATAACAACTTTTGTTTCATAAAAATGTATTTTAAAACGTCCTTACCTGTTAAATTGAGCAACAAGGTAGCAGTTGTGATCAGATGTATAATCATGTTGCACCTAATAGTAAAAAGAAGGATCTTAGATCACAATGTTCATAATGTTCAATGTTCAATAGTTCATAATGCTTATGAACACAGAAGCATATAGATGTACTTAGGATTTCAAGATACTGACATGTAACTTTTTATTTAGTCATTTATTTATGTATTCATATAAGATTATAAACCTTTTGTCTGACTTTTTGTCTGGACTGTTCAACAGAAAATGCATGTTTCAATGACATTGTTATCATTGCTAACTCATACATAGCTGGATTATAACAAACAATAAACAAAGCTACCTAACTTAGCATCTGTTTCTGGAACTTTTGTGATAGCCGATATAATGTAGTTTACCTATTTGTCTATGAACACAGCTTGCCCAGCCATGCAGTTGCAGTTCACATTATTTTTTGTATATCTTGTGACCCTGGAGCTGACATTGTTGCACCACCTTTACAAAAAATCTGGAGTTCTGCAAACTAGCCACAAACTTGACACAAATTTGCCATTTGTTATTTTCCCATGCTAATGAGCTTGTGATTGGCCGAAAGAGTTTGTCAGAAGTTTGCAGCTCTTCATTTGTCGTGGTGAACCTGCACCAATGCTTTGGCAACAATTCACAATTTGGTGCAAATTTGCCACATAACTCATTTGCATGTGAACATATCCAGTGGCGAATTCGAACTCAAATCACAGCTTTCTGCCACCAGTTGCGCTGCAGTGTTTGTAATGGAATTGATTATTCTTCCTCATCCATAGTATAAATTCATCATAAAATAATAATAATAATAATAATAATAATAATTTTAAACTTTCCTTTACTATTCTGAATTATAGGCATAATATTTTCCCTTTAGTTTGTTTTTCTTTTACAGTTTTGACTCATTTTCAATTTTGACTAATTAGTCTGTTTTTGTTACTACATTGTCTTATATATTATAACATTATGTTTATTATTAAATGACATGTAACACCAGGAATGATACACTCTAGCATGCATTATCATATATAGTGATCATTTCAATAAATGAGAGTCTGTTCTACTCTGTGCAGGTGTTCGGGGCTTCCTTAAGGAAGGAGGAGGTAATTGTAAAGATGTCTAAATGCTTACAACACTGTGTGATACTGGCAGCACAGTAATACATTGCAGTGACCTTAGCTTGTCTTTCACACATAATTGTAAGGAACGCAGCTTTTTCACCATCTCCTGATACATTAAAGTGATTTTCATATGGCTTCTCCATCTCTGATTTTATATAGTACGTACGACCTATGAGTTCCAGTGCTGTGCTGCCATCAGAGCACTGATACCATAATATTGTGTCATAGCTCTTGATGGTATGGTTGCAGGACAGCTTAACCACACGGTTTATGTCAGGATCACACAACACTGCAGGTGGAGACTGATGCACATCTTTACATACAGCAGAGGCTTTACATTGGGAATAAGAATGTGAGATGTAAATACTGAACATTAGCACAAGTAAAATTGAATTTTCTTTCAACTGACTACAACATTTTTTATAAAAAATGAAATTGTGTTTTTATTTTCTTGAATTAGGAACCTTCTATTTGATTGTAAAATAAATAAATAAATGCTGCACCTGTTAGCAAGAGCACTGTCACAAGATGGTTATAGAGGGAGGATTCCATGTTGAGTTCTTAACAGCGCTTGAGCACTGAGCTGACCTAGGCTCATCACCTGTAGACAGGAAATTACATCACAAACCACCACACTGACAAACTCCTGTCATCTTTAAAGATTTGTATTTTCCTGTTCCATTATATACTGTACCCTGCTGGAAAATCCACCTTAGCTGGTTGACTAGCCACCTAAAAATAAAAACAGCTTGACCACCTTAAACTGATATGAGCTGGTTTATTGCTGGTCCAAGATGGTCTATCCACTTGCACAAGCTAATAGTCAGCTTGAACCTACAAATGGCCAACTTAGACCAGGTAGAAACCAGCTGCCATGTTACTAAACACAGCTACTAGCTTAAACTAAATAATCCAGCAGGGTGGTCTGTTCTGTGATGTTAGTGTTGTCTCCCACAGCTGTACCACGATGCACCGAAGATCAGAGAAAAGTTTTTGTCAAGGGGGATTGAAATTTTTTTCATTGTGCGTAAGAAGCTGCACAAAAATATTCAGCACTGTCCTCATCTGGTCAAGCCTGGAGAATCTGTAAAGTAACTTCATTTTCCCCATTTCCACTTAAATTGAAATGATCTTCATACACCTTCTCAATTGATTTTATGGTGCTATATCGGGCATAACCAATGATTTTTAAGCTAGAGTCTCCAAATGACCTCTGATACCACAAAATGGTGTCATAATTAGATATTTGATGTTTGCAGGTCATCTTTATGTAATCCTGTGGCTCACACAGCACATCAGAGGGGGATTGATGAACATCCTTGCAAATCAGGCAACCTGAGAATACAGTGAAATACTGTTAAAATAACACAAATCAATGCATTTCTATGTGTATCCAATAAATAATGTGCTTTCATGATGTGCAACTTTATATATGGTTCTAGATTTACTGACATCTAGATTACCTGTAAAGCAGCTTAAAGCAACAAGGATTTTAAAGAGAAATCCAATCATGTTGGCAGATGCTGGTTCAAAATGAACATGACCGAAATGTAGGAAATGTAGCAGAACTAAAAACAGGAAGTGATGTCAAATTGTAATGGGGGACATCATCACATGCCAAAACATGATCTACATCTACTTCATATAAAGGAGTTGACAGCTCTTATTCAACTGGATTTTAAAATTTTTACTTTTACAAAACTTGCCGCCAAAATGGCATGTTGTGGGTGGTTGCCAGGGCATTGCTATTCAGTTTATAAGATGTTCTGAGTGGATTTAAGCATGTTGCTATGTGGTTGCTATAGTATCGTGTGGTTATTGCTAGGGTGTTCTGGGTGGTTGAATACTTACCCAAGTGAATAGAGCCCATCCACAAGTCTTTATGATTTTCTTGTCCCTAGATGGCTCGGGTCTATCCCTCAGAGTTAATCTGTGAGATGTTTTCAACTGTTTTAACGTCCATAAATACTGCAGTTACGTGCCAAAATGTAGTGTTTTTTCACATCCCTTACCAGCACCACCACTAAAATATAACATGAGATTCAAACATGTTGTTAGACCTCATGAGGTTTGCCTGTGCTCAGTTAATTCACTGATCAATTTGTATTTCAAACTGTAATGAGAAAGTCAATCAAGAGTTGTCACTTGAGTTGTCTCTTAAGAGATCAAACCAAACACAACTGCTTTTAAGTTAATGGAAGATGCACTACAAGATAACGAGCTTTTTGTAGGGCCTAAGGGGGACCTACAACACTGTGTGCAGTTGCTGCACAGAAATATACTGCACTGTCATTCAGCGTGAGTTCAGTGATTGTCAAGTTCACAGAGCTCTTGCCATCTCCCTTCACATTATATTTTTTAATAAAGTTGTGGGAATTACGAAAGGAGTATCCAAGGTGTCATCAGAGCATGCGTGAACCAATTGGCTGGTGTTTTTACGGACATTTTCAATCTGTCCCTCTCCCTGTCTGTAGTGTCCACATACTTCAAAACATCAACCATTGTGCCTTTACCGAAGCAAGCCATAATCACTTGCATAAATGACAACCGCTCCACTGATGATGCCATTGCATCTACAATACACACTGCTCTCTCCCACCTGGAAAAAAGGAACACATATGTGAGAATGCTGTTTGTAGACTACAGCTCAGCATTCAACACCATAGTGCCCTCCAAGCTTGATGAGAAACTCCGGGCTCTGGGCTTAAACGGTCAGCTGGATCCTGGATTTCCAGTGAGGTAGACGTCAGGTGGTTAGAATGGGCAGCAACATCTCCTCATCACTGACTCTCAACACTGGAGCCCGCAGGGCTGTGTTCTCAGCCCACTCCTGTCTTCCCTGTACACACATGAATGTGTGGCAACACATAGCTCCAATGCCATCAAGTTTGCTGATGATACGACGGTGGTAGGTCTGATCACTGACAATGATGAAACGGCCTACAGAGAGGAGGTGCACACTCTGAGACGCTGGTTTCAGGAGCACAACCTCTCCCTCAACTTCAGTAAAACCAAGGAGCTTGTAGTGGACTTCAGGAGGAAAGATAGAGAACACAGCCCCATCACCATCAATGGAGCACCGGTAGAGAGAGTCAGCAGTTTCAAGTTCCTCGGTGTCCACATTACTGAGGAACTCACATGGTCCGTCCACACTGAGGCCGTTGTGAAGAAGGCTCACCAGCGCCTCTTCTTCCTGAGACGGATGAGGAAGTTTGGAATGAACCACCACATCCTCACACGGTTCTACACTAGTACTGTAGTGAGCATCCTGACTGGATGCATCACCGCCTGGTACGGCAATAGCACCACCCACAACTGCAAAGCCCTGCAAAGGGTGGTGCGAACTGCCAGAAACATCATTGGAGGTGAGCTTCCCTCCCTCCAGGACATATACACCAGGCGGTGTGTGAAAAAAGCTCGGAGGATCATCAGAGATTCCAGCCACCCGAGTCATGGTCTGTTCTCACTGCTACCATCAGGCAGGCGGTATTGCAGCATCAGGACCCGCACCAGCCGGCTACATGACAGCTTCTTCCCCCAAGCAGTCAGACTGTTGAACACTTGATCTATCAGGATCAATAATTAGCACTGCACTTTATTAATCTATAATCTCACACTGGACTGTCAACATATTCTCCTCAATACTTCATATATATATATATTTCATATACTCTTTACTTATTGTATTGTATATTGTGTATTATATATTGTGTGTTGTTTACTGTACATTGTATATAATTATTGTGTTGTGTAAGTATGTGTACATTTGATATGTAAACTGTGTTGTGTAAGTATGTTGTTTACTGTAATTGGTATATGTCTCGTCACTGTCATGACTGCTATGTTGCTCGGAACTGAACACAAGAACTGTTGCACTTGTGTACATGGTAGTGTGACAATAAAGTGATTTGATTTGATTTGAAGGTAGAGTTAGCTGCTGTAAGTGTGGATACAACTGATGTTCACACTCTCTTCCAGACTTGCGACCATTGCAGCAGGTGATCAATGGATGCAGCAATAGTCATGTATTTAGAGAAGAGAGGAAATGCACATTTTGCTGTTATTAAAAGGAATATTCTTAAATTATATTACACATTATTTCATTTGCTTTATTATTTATTTGCATTTTTGATTCAGGTGAATTTTGAATGTGACTTCCAAAAAAAGGATTTGCACATTTGGTTAATTTAGTTGTAGTAATTAAGGTATTGTTTGTCTAAAACGTTGTGGCAGAAATATTTATTCACATGTCTTGAGTAACACGTACCATTATAGGTGCTGTGGAAGCGTTTAATGTTAAAAGGAAATTAATTGCATACATTTATGCACTGTTTGTCACCTTTGTCTTATAGAAATCTAAACTTTGATGGTAATTATATTTGTTTTTGTATGTTTTTGTTTGATTAGTTGTTATTTGCTTCCTGTGGTGCTGAAATGAATGTAATCATGTAATTTTCTCCAATAAACTGATTTAATCAGATGATGCATTTCCAGTAGTGCTGTCTTGTTAAACACTTATTTACACTAAAGACACAAGACCCCAGCCATATTGTTTTTTTATTTTTATTTTCATTTCTTTCATTCATTCATTTTTTTTATCTGAACAGGTGCGTAGAGAGTAGTTTTTTGTCAGCGGTTACAATGAAGTGTATGGCTGTGCTTACTAGCTGCACAGAAATACATTGCACTGTCCTCAGTAGATATTTCGGATATAACCAGAGATGCATTACTCGTAGCAGTTCCTGAGATTTTAAATCGTGTTTTGAATTGTTCCTCAGGAGAATGTATATTCGTACGGAGTATTCCAATAAGTTCTAAAGAACCACCATAGCTCTTCTGTTGATACCAGTACATATATTGATAGCCGTTGTCACCGTGATAGCAAAAAAGCTTTGCCTCTCTCTCCTCCACTTTCCGTAGAAGATGTTCAGGGGACTGTTGAATGATGAGAGAAGAAACCACACAAACTAAAAGAGGGTTAGAAGTGTACAACACTGCTTGCAGAAGATCTTTGTTTCTTTTGCAATGTGAACTTACCTGTTAACCAGAAAGTGATTATGGTGAAAATGAGTGTCCTTGATGAGTGTATCATGATCATTATTGGTTAACCAAAGCAACAGAATAACTGAATACCTAAAACTGAGAATAAGACTAAATTCAGTGCTACGGATGTCTCTCTAATGTTTTTTTCTTCTGCGTTCATACAATATTTCAACTATCACTAATGCAAGTCTCAAGAAGCCAGACATTTAACTAAATGACAAAGTCTGGTCTCATTGCAGCTTAATGTGGCCAAGATCCACCCATAAGAAGATATTGTCTTCCTGACATGAGATGTGACAAACCACAGTTCATCTTGTTTTTCTGTGCCATTTAGGGGAGGGGTTTATCTGAAATAAATTATACCACAATAATAGACCAGCATGGATATATATATATATATAGTTTGGCAAAAATAAAGCAATAAAAATAAACGACTGTCTCAAAATTCACAGTGAGATCAGTCTGCTGGGTAGCCTGAAATTGCACCGGCTATGAGTAACAAGTAAGGAGTAAGCTAACAAGGTTTACTATGCTGAAGGGTTTACTATGAAGGATGCTATGCTGTGCTATGCTACATTTGTTTGCCCTCTATTAAACCCTACATGTAAACAGATGATGGAGATGATAATTGTTAAATCTAACTTTAACGTCATATTACCAGTTTGGCAAACACAACACCAGCCTTGTTTTTAATCTTTTATTATGCAACAGGTGCAGTTTTTGTCAAGGGTTACAGAGATGTGCATTGCTGTGCACATAAATACACTTTGCTGTCCCCAGAAGATATATTGTATATGAGAAGGAATACATCCTGTGTAGTATGTCCTGAGAAAGTGAATCGCAATTTGAATTTCTCCTCATAAAGTTGTTCTTTATACTGAGGAATCCAATAAGCTCTAAAGAACCACCATAGCTCTTCTGCTTATACCAGTACATATATGTATAGCTGAGGTCACCATGATGACAAGACAGATTTGCATCTTTCTCCGCAACTGTTTGTAGAAGATATTCAGGAGACTGTTGAATGATGGGAGAAGATGCCAAACAAACTGCAAATGGGTGAGAAGAAACGCACAACAAAGCATGGAATCTAAAGAACATAGATGTTTAAATTGAATTTCAGGGATGCTTACCTGTTACCTAAAAAGTTAATATGGTTAAAATGATTGATCTGATAATGCTTGTTAACATTAAATCAAAGCATTAGAATAAATGAGGAATAAAATCTGAGAACTAAAGTAAATTAGTTGTTGCCTCTTTAATATTTGCTTCTGAGTTCATAAGAGATTATGGTTTCCACAGAGTCTCATATAGCAAGACCTTTGACTAAAAGGCAATGTTCTGGTTCACTTTGCAGCTTATTCTGGTCAAGATCCGCCCCTTATCATAACATAAGATCATGTGACTGAAAAGTAAAGAGACGAACTACAGTTAATTTAGTTTTATTTGCTGTGTAGGGACGGATTTATCTTAAATAGATTTTACCACTGCAATAGACTGATGCGGAACAATGCCATTTAAATAAAGAAATGGCAGTCTCCATAAATGGTTGTACAGAAGTCACTGAAAAAAACTAAAAAAACATTTTGCACAGACTTTCGGATTCAAATTTCTGTACTCAATACATTATATGTGCCCGCATTTGTTACTAATGTTGAATAAAGTGTTATTAACCATTTATAACATGTGAAATAAAATGTATAAATATTAAATATAAATAAGTATTACATGAAAGTCTACATTTTAATAAATGGTGTTAAAACTGCATAATAATGATTTATAATAAATTTATGAATCCCTTAATAAACCCTTAACAAATTGTTTTCCAAACATTTGTCTCCCACAACAATTACCTACTCTCCTGGCGTAAAGTAAACATATCACTGTGAGATAATGTGCGAGTAGTTCATTATAATGTTTTTTTGTGCAGAAGTGCAGGAAACCCACAGCACAATGTTCTCTTGTAGCACAGTAATATATTGCACTATCATTAATGGCAAGGCTTTTCAAAATTAAATAACTGTTATGTCCTCCATTCCCAAACAGTTTGATTTTCTCTTGGAAAATGTATTCTGTCTGTATAGATGTCCCATGAGCTGTGAAAAATCCATTAACAGACCACTTGTACCACAGCATTACATTGAATTTTGAAATGTTGTGAGAACACTTCAGAATGACTGATTCTGCATTGTTATTGCACAGTAGGTCGGAAGGGATCTGTGTGACACTGGAACGCACTGACAAAACTGCTAAGAGAAGGAGATATTTTTCAGCACTAAATAAAACAATCATATAACAACTTTTGTTTCATAAAAATGTATTTTAAGACGTCCTTACCTGTTAAATTGAGCAACAAGGTAGCAGTTGTGATCAGATGTATAATCATGTTGCACCTAATAGTAAAAAGAAGGATCTTAGATCACAATGTTCATAATGTTCAATGTTCAATAGTTCATAATGCTTATGAACACAGAAGCATATAGATGTACTTAGGATTTCAAGATACTGACATGTAACTTTTTATTTAGTCATTTATTTATGTATTCATATAAGATTACAAACCTTTTGTCTGACTTGTTGTCTGGACAGATCAACAGAAAATGCATGTTTCAATGACATTGTTATCAATGCTAACTCATACATAGCTGGATTATAACAAACAATAAACAAAGCTTCCTAACTTAGCATCTGTTTCTGGAACTTTTGTGATAGCCGATATAATGTAGTTTACCTATTTGTCTATGAACACAGCTTGCCCAGCCATGCAGTTGCAGTTCACATTATTTTTTGTATATCTTGTGACCCTGGAGCTGACATAGTTGCACCACCCTTACAAAAAATCTGGAGTTCTGCAAACTAGCCACAAACTTGACACAAATTTGCCATTTGTTATTTTCCCATGCTAATGAGCTTGTGATTGGCCGAAAGAGTTTGTCAGAAGTTTGCAGCTCTTCATTGGTCATGGTGAACCTGCACCAATGCCTTTTAGTTTCTTTTTCTTTTACAGTTTTGACTCATTTTTAATTTTGACTAATTAGTCTGTTTTTGTTACTAGATTGTCTTATATATTATAACATTATGTTTATTATTACATTACATGTAACACCAGGAATGATACACTCTAGCATGCATTATCATATATAGTGATCATTTCAATAAATGAGAGTCTGTTCTACTCTGTGCAGGTGTTCGGGGCTTCCTTAAGGAAGGAGGAGGTAATTGTAAAGATGTCTAAATGCTTACAACACTGTGTGATACTGGCAGCACAGTAATACATTGCAGTGACCTTAGCTTGTCTTTCACACATAATTGTAAGGAACGCAGCTTTTTCACCATCTCCTGATACATTAAAGTGATTTTCATATGGCTTCTCCATCTCTGATTTTATATAGTACGTACGACCTATGAGTTCCAGTGCTGTGCTGCCATCAGAGCACTGATACCATAATATTGTGTCATAACGCTTGATGGTATGGTTGCAGGACAGCTTAACCACACGGTTTATGTCAGGATCACACAACACTGCAGGTGGAGACTGATGCACATCTTTACATACAGCAGAGGCTTTACATTGGGAATAAGAATGTGAGATGTAAATACTGAACATTAGCACAAGAAAAATTGAATTTGACTACAACATTTTTTATAAAAAATTAAATTGTATGTGTTTTTATTTTCTTTAATTAGGAACCTGCTGTTTGATTGCAAAAATAAATAAATAAACACTGCACCTGTTAGCAAGAGCACTGTCACAAGATGGTTATAGAGGGAGGATTCCATGTTGAGTTCTTAACAGCGCTTGAGCACTGAGCTGACCTAAGCTCATCACCTGTAGACAGGAAATTACATCACAAACCACCACACTGACAAACTGCTGCCATCTTTAAAGATTTGTATTTTCCTGTTCCATTATATACTGTACCCTGCTGGAAAATCCACCTTAAGATAGCTGGTTCACTAGCCACCTTAAAAAAAAAACAGCTTGACGACCTTAAACTGATATGAGCTGGTTTATTGCTGGTCCAAGATGGTCTATCCGCTTGGACAAGCTAATGGTCAGCTTGAACCTGCAAATGGCCAACTTAGACCAGCTAGAAACCAGCTGCCATGTTACTAAACACAGCTACTAGCTTAAACTAAATAAGTCTGTTCTATGATGTTAGTGTTGTCTCCCACAGCTGTACCACGATGCACCGAAGATCAGAGAAAAGTTTTTGTCAAGGGGGATTGAAATTATTTTCATTGTGCGTAAGAAGCTGCACAAAAATATTCAGCACTGTCCTCATCTGGTTGAGCCTGGAGAATCTGTAAAGTAACTTCATTTTCCCCATTTCCACTTAAATTGAAATGATCTTCATACACCTTCTCCATTGATTTTATGGTGCTATATCGGCCATAACCAATGATTTTTAAGCTAGAGTCTCCAAATGACCTCTGATACCACAAAATGGTGTCATAATTAGATATTTGATGTTTGCAGGTCATCTTTATGTAATCCTGTGGCTCACGCAGCACATCAGAGGGGGATTGATGAACATCCTTGCAAATCAGGCAACCTGAGAATCCAGTGAAATACTGTTAAAATAACACAAATATCAATGCATTTCTATGTGTATCCAATAAATAATGTGCTTTCATGATGTGCAACTCTATATATGGTTCTAGATTTACTGACATCTAGATTACCTGTAAAGCAGCTTAAAGCAACAAGGATTTTAAAGAGAAATCCAATCATGTTGGCTGATGCTGGTTCAAGATGAACATGACCGAAATCTAGGAAATGTAGCAGAACTAAAAACAGGAAGTGATGTCAAATTGACATGGGGGACATCATCACATGCCAAAACATGATCTACCGTACATCTACTTCATATAAAGGAGTTGACAGCTCTTATTCAACTGGATTTTAAAATTTTTACTTTTACAAAACTTGCCACCACAATGGCATGTTGTGGGTGGTTGCCAGGGCATTGCTATTCAGTTTATAAGATGTTCTGAGTGGATTTAAGCATGTTGCTATGTGGTTGCTATAGTATCGTGTGGTTATTGCTAGGGTGTTCTGGGTGGTTGAATACTTACCCAAGTGAAAAGAGCCCATCCACAAGTCTTTATGATTTTCTTGTCCCTAGATGGCTCGGGTCTATCCCTCAGAGTTAATCTGTGAGATGTTTTCAACTGTTTTAACGTCCATAAATACTGCAGTTATGTGCCAAAATGTAGTGTTTTTTCACATCCCTTACCAGCACCACCACTAAAATATAACATGAGATTCAGACATGTTGTTAGACCTCATGAGGTCAAATTCAATCAAGAGTTGTCACTTGAGTTGTCTCTTAAGAGATCAAACCGAACACAACTGCTTTTATGTTAATGGAAGATGCACTACAAGATAAAGAGTTTTTTGTAGGGCCTATGGGGGACCTACAACACTGTGTGCAGTTGCTGCACAGAAATATACTGCACTGTCATTCAGCGTGAGTTCAGTGATTGTCAAGTTCACAGAGCTCTTGCCATCTCCCTTCACATTATATTTTTTTATAAATTTGTGGGAATTACTAAAGGAGTACCCAAGGCGTCATCAGAGCATGCGCGAACCAACTGGCTGGTGTTTTTACGGACATTTTCAATCTGTCCCTCTCCCTGTCTGTAGTCCCCACATGCTTCAAAACATCAACCATTGTGCCTGTACTGAAGCATTATCACCAAATGCTTTGAGAGGTTAATCAGAGATCACATCTGCTATGTGTTGCCCCCCTCTTTGGACCCATTGCAGTTTGCCTACCGCAACAACCGCTCCACTTATGATGCCATTGCATCTACAATACACACTGCTCTCTCCCACCTGGAAAAAAGGAACACATATGTGAGAATGCTGTTTGTAGACTACAGCTCATCATTCAACACCATAGTGCCCTCCAAGCTTGATGAGAAACTCTGGGCTCTGGGCTTAAACAGCTCGCTGTGCAGCTGGATCCTTGACTTCCTGTCAGGCAGACGTCAGGTGGTTAGAATGGGCAGCAACATCTCCTCATCACTGACCCTCAACACTGGAGCCCCACAGGGCTGTGTTCTCAGCCCACTCCTGTATTCCCTGTACACACATGACTGTGTGGCAACACATAGCTCCAATGCCATCATTAAGTTTGCTGACGATACGACGGTGGTAGGTCTGATCACTGACAATGATGAAACGGCCTACAGAGAGGAGGTGCACACTCTGATACACTGGTGTCAGGAGCACAACCTCTCCCTCAACGTCAGTAAAACCAAGGAGCTTGTAGTGGACTTCAGGAGGAAAGACAGAGAACACAGCCCCATCACCATCAATGGAGCACCGGTAGAGAGAGTCAGCAGTTTCAAGTTCCTCGGTGTCCACATTACTGAGGAACTCACATGGTCCGTCCACACTGAGGCCGTTGTGAAGAAGGCTCACCAGCGCCTCTTCTTCCTGAGACGGCTGATGAAGTTTGGAATGAACCAACACATCCTCACACGGTTCTACACTAGTACTGTAGAGAGCATCCTGACTGGCTGCATCACCGTCTGGTATGGCAATAGCACCGCCCAGAACTGCAAAGCCCTGCAAAGTGTGGTGCGAACTGCCAGAAACATCATCGGAGGTGAGCTTCCCTCCCTCCAGGACATATATACCAGGCGGTGTGTGAAAAAAGCTCGGAGGATCATCAGAGACTCCAGCCACCCGAGTCATGGTCTGTTCTCACTGCTTCCATCAGGCAGGCGGTATCGCAGAATCAGAACCCGCACCAGCCGGCTACATGACAGCTTCTTCCCCCAAGCAGTCAGACTGTTGAACACTTGATCTATCAGGATCAATAATTAGCACTGCACTTTATTAATCGATAATCTCACACTGGACTGTCAACATATTCTCCTCAATACTTCATCTATATATATATATATCTATATATATATATATATATATTTCATATACTCTTTACTTATTGTATTGTATATTGTGTATTATATATTGTGTGTTGTTTACTGTACATTGGTATATGTCTCGTCACTGTCATGACTGCTATGTTGCTCGGAACTGCACACAAGAATTTCACCTACTGTTGCACTTGTGTACATGGTAGTGTGACAATAAAGTGATTTGATTTGATTTGATTTGATTTGAAGGGAGAGTTAGCTGCTGTAAGTGTGGATACAACTGATTTTCACACTCTCTTCCAAACTTGCGACCCTTGCAGCAGGTGATTAATGGATGCAGCAATAGTCATGTATTTAGAGAAGACAGGAAATGCACATTTTGCTGTTATTATAAGGAATATTCTTAAATTATATTACACATTATTTCATTTGCTATATTATTTATTTGCATTTTTGAGCCAGGTGAATTTTGAATGTGACTTCCAAAAAAAGTATTTGCACATTTGGTTAATTTAGTTGTAGTAATTAAGGTATTGTTTGTCTAAAACGTTGTGGCAGAAATATTTATTCACATGTCTTGAGTACCGTAATTTCCAGACTATAAGCCGCAACTTTTTTCCCACGCCTTGACCCTCGCGGCTTATACAATGACCAGGCTAATATATGGATTTTTCCGCTTTCAAATTTTATAAAAAAATAAATAAATAAAAAAAACATTCTGTGACGTGCTCAGTTTTTTGGCGTGAAGCTTTCATTAGACCAATGAAATTGCCGAGCGGGTTAAGGTCAAACAACTTTTTTTGTTTACAGTTTAGATTAAATCGAAGGCTCAAACTTCCCATCATTCTGATTACGGTAGTAATTTTGTCACCCTCACCATGGCAAAGATATGGAGAAACGCATATGATGCTGCTTTCAAGTTGAAGGCGATTGATCTGGCTGTTGAAAAAGGAAATAGAGCTGCTGCACGGGAGCTTGGTCTTAATGAGTCGATGATAAGACGTTGGAAACAGCAGCATGAGGAATTGACTCAGTGCAAAAATACAACTAAATCTGAGGCTATTCAACTCCGACACCGAAGGAGAGGACTTCAGTGGTTTCAGTGCACTGGACGAGGAAGATAGTGACCAATGACTTTCTTGGTAGGCTACTGTTTACTGCAAATGTTTTATTACAAGCCGTGTGTGGCAGCGGGGGCGTGGTCAAGCGCCCGTCCGGGAGAGAAAAGCTGTATGGGCGCTTACACCTGAGCTAAATTATGTCTAACACCGGTGTCTAATTTCAAGTGCCCTGCTTCACGTGTCCTTCTTGGGAAAACTGTCTCACGGGCACCAGTGTGACAGTTTTCAGCAGGGCACTTGACGTTCCAGGTAAGGCTTTTAATGGCCACAGCAATGTTTACAATCAATTTTATAAAGTTTCTCAATTCTTCTATGCGCCAACACTAGACTGACGTGTGTCACTCTCTCAGCTCTGTGGCTGCTGCCTTTTTATGCCGCTCTCCCCATGCTTACTGAAATTAGACACCGGTGTTAGACATAATTTAGCCCAGGTATAATCGCCCTTACCGCTTTTCTCTCCCGGACGGGCGCTTGACCACGCCCCCGCTGCCACACCGTGTTTCGTTAAAGCCTATTTATTTTTGTTACAAACCTGAGTAAAGTTCATTTGTTTCAATGTACCGGTAGGCACCTGCGGCTTATAGACAGGTGCGGCTTATTTATGTTCAAAATAATATTTTATTTAAAAATCAGTGGGTGCGGCTTATATTCAGGTGCGCTCAATAGTCCGGAAATTACGGTAACACGTACCATTATATGCTGTGGAAGTGTTTAATGTTAAAAGGAAATTAATTGCATACATTTATGCACTGTTTGTCACCTTTGTCTTATAGAAATCTAAACTTTGATGGTAATTATATTTGTTTTTGTATGTTTTTGTTTGATTAGTTGTTATTTACTTCCTGTGGTGCTGAAATGAATGTAATCATATAATTTTCTCCAATAAACTGATTTAATCAGATGATGCATTTCCAGTAGTGCTGTCTTGTTAAACACTTATTTACACTAAAGACACAAGACCCCAGCCATGTTGTTTTTTTATTTTTATTTCTTTCATTCATTCATTCATTTTTTTTATCTGAACAGGTGCGTAGAGAGTAGTTTTTTGTCAGCGGTTACAAGGAAGTGTATGGCTGTGCTTACTAGCTGCACAGAAATACATTGCACTGTCCTCAGTAGATATTTCGGATATAACCAGAGATGCATTACTCGTAGCAGGTCCTGAGATTTTAAATCGTTTTTTGAATTGTTCCTCAGGAGAATGTGTATTAGTACTGAGCATTCCAATAAGTTCTAAAGAACCACCATAGCTCTTCTGTTGATACCAGTACATATATGGATAGCTGTTGTCACCGTGATGACAAAAAAGCTTTGCCTCTCTCTCCTCCACTTTCTGTAGAAGATGTTCAGGGGACTGTTGAATGATGAGAGAAGAAACCACACAAACTATAAGAGGGTTAGAAGTGTACAACACTGCATGCAGAAGAACTTAGTTTCTTTTGCACTGGGAACTTACCGGTTAACCAGAAAGTGATTATCGTGAAAATGAGTGTCCTTGATGAGTGTATCATGATCATTATTGGTTAACCAAAGCAACAGAATAACTGAATAACTAAAGCTGAGAATAAGACTAAATTCAGTGTTACGGATGTCTCTCTAATGTTTGTTTCTTCTGCGTTCATACAATATTTCAACTATCACTAATGCAAGTCTCAAGAAGCCAGACATTTAACTAAATGACAAAGTCTGGTCTCATTGCAGCTTAATGTGGCCAAGATCCACCCAAAAGATGATATTGTCTTCCTGACATGTGATGTGACAAACCACAGTTCATCTTGTTTTTCTGTGCCATTTAGGGGAGGGGCTTACCTGAAATAAATTATACCACAATAATAGACCAGCATGGATATATATATATATATATATATATACAGTTTGGAAAAAATAAATAAATAAATAAATAAAACAATAAAATAAACGACTGTCTCCGAATTCACAGTGAGATCAGTCTGCTGGGTAGCCTGAAATTGCACCGGCTATGAGTAACAAGTAAGGAGTAAGCTAACAAGGCTGGTATGCAAAAAGCAAGGAAAAAAAAAAACTTTAATGGTATTAAATGGGATAGCTCCATGCTCATGCACTGTTTATGCTGAAGGGTTTACTATGAAGGATGCTATGCTGTGCTATGCTACATTTGTTTGCCCTTTATTAAACCCTACATGTAAACAGATGATGGAGATGATAATTGTTAAATCTACCTTTAACGTCATATTACCAGTTTTGGCAAACACAACACCAGCCTTGTTTTTAATCTTTTATTATGCAACAGGTGCAGTTTTTGTCAGGGGTTATAGAGATGTGCATTGCTGTGCACAGAAATACACTGTGCTGTCCCCAGAAGATATATTGGATATGAGAAGGAATACATCCTGTGTAGCATGTCCTGTGATAGTGAATCACAATTTGAATTTCTCCTCATAAAGTTGTTCTTTATACTGGAGGAATCCAATAAGCTCTAAAGAACCACCATAGCTCTTCTGCTTATACCAGTACATATATGTATAGCTGAGGTCACCACGACGACAAGACAGATTTGTGTCTTTCTCCGCAACTGTTCGTAGAAGATATTCAGGAGACTGTTGAATGATGGGAGAAGATGCCAAACAAACTGCAAATGGGTGAGAAGAAACGCACAACAAAGCATGGAATCTAAAGAACATAGATGTTTAAATTGAATTTCAGGGATGCTTACCTATTACCCAAAAAGTTAATATAGTTAAAATGATTGATTTGATCATGCTTGTTTACATTAAAACAAAGCATTAGAATAAATGAGGAATAAAATCTGAGAACTAAAGTAAATTAGTTGTTGCCTCTTTAATATTTGTGTTACGATTGAAGAAGGGAATACAAGAGGGCTGGATCCAGGTGCGGCTAGTGTTTTAATGCATTTACATTTACATTTATGCATTTGGAAGACGCTTTTATCCAAAGCGACTTACAGTGCATTTATTACAGGGACAATCCCCCCGGAGCAACCTGGAGTTAAGTGCCTTGCTCAAGGACACAATGGTGTGGTGGCCGTGGGTATCGAACCAGCGACCTTCTGATTAACAGTTATGTGCATTAGGCCACTACACTACCACTCCACCCACTACAACACCACTCCGTTAATGAAACTATAAATGAATACAAATGACAGGTAGACACTGGAACAAAACAAACATCCACGATGGGAAACTGAAATCTAAACAAGAGTAAACATGAACACGAATGAGGCACAGGGTCAAAACACATACAGGAACAGGCATTACATCTACATATAACGATCGACAGTCACTAAACAAAGAACCAGGGTTAAATACACAGACACAATGAAGACTGAACGAGACACAGGTGAGAACAATGATGAGTGCAGGCAGTGAGGGAGGCCGGGAATTGTGGGAATTGTAGTTTTTAGACAAGCACAGTGAAACACGGGGTGGACAACAAGGAAAACGTGACATGGAGCGTGATCAGTGACGAGTGAAATAGAAAACACGGGGCAGACAACACGGAATCGTAACATAGGCCCCCCTCAAAAGGACCAAATTCCAGACGATCCTAGAGGGGAAAAGACCCACAAAAACAATAAATGACCAAGGAGTGAGGGGGTAGACCCGGGGGGGAAACAGACAGACGAAAGGGGGCACACGGGACACAGAGACAGTCCTAGGAGGCACAAGGGACAATTAGGCAGTCCATGGGGAAAAAGGGGCAATTAGGCAGTCCACGGGGGCAAAAGGGGCAATTATGCAGTCCACGGGGGCACACGGGGCGGACAGGCAGACCAGGGAGGCAGAGAGGGCAGGCAGGCAGTCTATGGGGGTGTGAGACGGGGCCAGGGTCAGGTGGCCTGGGGAGCCTCCACCGGGTAGGAACAGGTTTAGGAGGCCATGGAGGTGGCCACAAGGCAAGGACCGGTTCAGGTGGCCTAGGAGGTGGCCATATGGCAAGGGCTGGTCAGGGGCCTCAGGAGGCGGAGCTGTGGGAGGCAGAACCATGGAAAGCTCTGGAGGCTCAGGGGGCGGAGCCGTGAGAGGCTCAGGAGGCAGAGCCGAGGAAGGTTGCGCCGTAGGAGGCTCTAGAGGCGGGGCCTGGAAGGCTCTGGAGGTGGAGCTGAGGGAGGTTGCGCCATAGGAGGTTCTAGAGGCGGAGGCCTAGAAGGCTCTGTAGGCAGAGCGAATGGACGTGGCGCCGAAGGAGGCTCTAGAGGCGGAGGCCTGGAAGGCTCTGGAGGCGGAGCCGTGGGAGGTTGCACCGTAGGAGGTTCTAGAAGCGGAGGCCTAGAAGGCTGTGGAGGTGGAGCCGTAGGAGGCTCAGGAGGCGGAGCCGAAGGAGGCCCTGGAGTCTCTGGGGGCGGAGCCATAGGAGGCTCTGGAGGCGGAGCCGTAGGGGGCTTGGGAGGCGGAGCCGTAGGAGGCTCTGGAGTCTCTGGGTGCAGAGCCGTAGGAGGCTTGGGAGGCGGAGCCGTAGGAGGCTCGGGAGGCAGAGCTGTAGGAAGCTCGGGAGGCGGAGCCATGGGAGGCTCAGGAGGCGGAGCCGTAGGAGGTTCGGGGCGGAGCCCTGGAAGGCTCGGGGGGTGGATCCCTGGGCGGCTCGAGAGGCGGAGCCCTGGAAGGCTCGAGAGGCGGAGCCCTGGGTGGCTTGAGAGGCGGAGCCCTGGAAGGCTCGAGAAGCTTGAGAGGCGGAGCCCAGGAAGGCTCGAGAGGCTTGAGAGGCAGAGCCCTGGAAGGCTCGAGAGGCTTGAGGGGCGGAGCCCTGGAAGACTCGAGTGACTTGAGGGGCAAAGCCCAGGAAGGCTTGAGAGGCGGAGCCAAGGAAGGCTTGAGAGGCGGAGCCCTGGAAGACTCGAGTGACTTGAGGGGCGGAGCCCTGGGAGGCTCGAGATGCGGAGCCATGGAAGGCTCGAGAGGCTCGAGAGGAGGAGCCCTGGGAGGCTCGAGAGACTTGAGAGGCGGAGCCCTGGGAGGCTCGAGAGACTTGAGAGGCGGAGCCCTGGGAGGCTCGGGAGGAGGAGCCCTGGAAGACTCGAGAGACTTGAGAGGCGGAGCCTTGGAAGGCTCGAGGGGCGTTGGCTCTTGGACGGTCATGGCTACTGGCGCTGGCTCTTGGACGGTCATGGCTACTGGCGCAGGCTCTTGGAAGGTCATGGCCACTGGCGCTGGCTCTTGGACGGTCATGGCCATTGGCGCTGGCTCAGGGACGGTCGAGGCTACAGGCGCTGGCTCAGGGACGGTCGAGGCCACAGGCGCTGGCTCAGGGACGGTCGAGGCTACAGGCGCTGGCTCTCTGACGTTTGAAGCTTCTGGCACTGGCTCACTGACGTATGAGGCTTCTGGCACTGGCTCGCTGACGTTTGGGGTTCGAGGCTCGCTGACCGTGGCTGACGTAGGCTCAGGCTGGCTGGCGTGGGCTCAGGCCCGCTGACCGTGGCAGGCGTGGGCACTGGCTCGCAGACCGGGGCAGGCGATGGCTGGGAGGCGGAAGCCCGTCTTCTCTTCCTCCTCCGGGCAGACGAAGTGGACCACGCTGGCTCATGGAAGGTGACTGGCGTGGGGGTGAGCTCGCTGACAGATGGGGCTGGCGTGACAGGAAGCGCCACGGGTGACTGGAGAGTCACCACTGAGGGAGGAGAGGTAGGCTCCTCCTCAGCGACGCCCACGGTCAACGGCGAACCGCAGACCCGCAAAGTCACCTCCATGAAGCTGCAAAGAGTCCACTCTCGCGTTGCCAGTGGCAACCGCTCCCTCAGTGAGGCGTTAAGATTGCCCCTGAAGAAGACCATCAGAAGACCGGGAAGTCAGAGACGTTTGCCAGCTCAAGGAAGTCGCCAATGTGGTCCTCCACCGGTCGGTCCCCCTGTTTCAGACTGAGCAGCCGGAAGTTCGCTCGTTGGACCACTGGATCCATAGTTGGGTCAATCATTCTGTTACGATTGAAGAAGGGAAGACAAGAGGGCTGGATCCAGGTGCGGCTAGTGTTTTAATGAAACTATAAATGAATACAAATGACAGGTAGACACTGGAACAAAACAAACATCCACGATGGGAAACTGAAATCTAAACAAGAGTAAACATGAACACGAATGAGGCACAGGGTCAAAACACATACAGGAACAGGCATTACATCTACATATAACGATCGACAGTCACTAAACTAAGAACCAGGGTTAAATACACAGACATAATGAAGACTGAACGAGACACAGGTGAGAACAATGATGAGTGCAGGCAGTGAGGGAGGCCGGGAATTGTGGGAATTGTAGTTTTCAGACAAGGACAGTGAAACACGGGGCGGACAACAAGGAAAACGTGACATGGAGCGTGATCAGTGACAAGTGAAACAGAAAACATGGGGCAGACAACACGGGATCGTAACAATTTGCTTCTTCTGAGTTCACAAGAGATTATGGCTTCCACAGAGTCTCATATAGCAAGACCTTTGACTAAAAGGCAATGTTCTGGTCCACATTGCAGCTTACTCTGGCCAAGATCCGCCCCTTTGGCAATATCGTAAAAAAAGATCATGTGACTGAAAAGTAAAGAGACGAACTACAGTTAATTTAGTTTTATTTGCCTTGTAGGGACGGATTTATAAATAGATTTTACCACTGCAATAGACTGATGCGGAACAATGCCATTTAAATAAAGAAATGGCAGTCTCCATAAATGGTTGTACAGAAGTCACTGAAAAAAACTAAAAAACATTTTGCGCAGACTTTCGGATTCAAATTTCAGTACTTCCAACAGTGAAAATGACTGATTATTAATTGCAACTAAGTTCCGCAAATAAAATAGTATTAAAGATTTTTTTTTAAATTTGGTGACTTGTATACATGAGTTTGTTTTTAGAAAGAGAAGCAAATGCATGTTTGTTACTCCGAGAAGTATGTCATACAGTATGATTAGAACTTGCCAGATCAAGAAGCTGTTTTTTTGAGCAAGATGCATTTGACAGTCAGCTATTGGACTGTGGGTGTGCTGACTGAGGCTGAGACTAGCTATTACTTATCTATATGAAATTAAGTGGATTCAGAAACTGCTGTTGACCTCATTTCACTGGGTTGCCAACCCAAGTACAGCTGTGTGATCTGATGAGGGAGGGTTTTTTGAGCACAGACTCGATGTTTAAAGCCACTCCCGTGGCTAATAGAAGGTCACTAGGAGTTTTTCTAACAGTTAAAGACATAGACAGACCTGAAAGGCCATTATACAGACACTTAGACAGGTTGAACTACAGTCAAGCTGTAGGTAGGTGTCTTCATGCAATATTGCTTGTCTAACTTACAAAACAATGCAACAGGAAACATTTAACTGGCTCTCCACTCTTGAAAATGAAAACTCATGGGTGAACAGGTCTCATTTTATTTAATATGTGGATGGAGCTGAATTATGCAATTCACAGTTGCACTCATGTTTGTTAGCACTTATACTGACGCCTGGTGGACTTCATGTTTAGATTACATTGAAGCGTACTGTAGAATTGTACAGTAGAAACATCAGTGACATTATAAAGAACTGGAAATCCCTTTCATTAGTGTATACTGTCCATACAATACTTAGCTTCTTGGTCTGACACACACAAAAAAAGGAAAAAGTAACAAAAGAAAAGAAAAAAGGGGCATGAAAAATAAATTACTTTATTATGTAAGATAACATAGAGTGCATAATATAGACATGAAACTTCCACAGCTATGCAGAAAATCAGTACCATAGAAAAGAGTCAATTATACAGTTTAGCATTATACAAAAATATTGCAGATTGACCAATCAAAATCAAGTATTTTTACCTGCAACACATATAACCAACTTAGGTAAAATTGTATATTAATGCAGGATTATGCAGTGTGTTATTAATGACTAAGAATTTTCAAATGCATTACAAATCATTTAAATGCGGTTAACAACATAATAAAAAGGTCAACTTTCATGTAACACTTGCCAAATAGTGAGCTTTTTTTACTTATATTTTATGAATACCTAATAAATACTTACATTAATCAAAAACATACAATTTTCTACAGTCCGCTTTGTGTTTATACTGTATTCATTACTGTTGTCACATTCCTTGTCACATTGATGTCAAAATAATGGTGCTACTCCGAGTGAAGTCCCAACTTACCCATTCCTAATACATAAAGTGCTTTTCAAAAGCTCTTTTCCCAGTCTTTATGCTCATTCGCAGCATATAAAATCTAATAAAGCCTGATGACCATTAAACAATAGAGAACTTTATGTACAGTACATACTGGTAGATTTCTAATATTGACGACTCCTTAATACATTCTTTATATGTGCCCACATTACATTAATGCAAATTTATATTGGTTACTAATGCTGAATAAGCGTTATTAACCATTTATAACATGTGAAATAAAATGTATAAATATTAAATATAAATAAGTATTACATGAAAGTCTAAATTTTAATAAATGTTGTTAAAACTGCATATCAATGATTTATAATGCATTTATGAATCCCTTAATAAACCCTTAACAAATTGTTACCCAAACTTTTGTCTCCCACAACAATGACCTACTCTCCTGGCGTAAAGTAAGCATATCACTGTGAGATAATGCATGAGTAGTTCATGATAATGTTTTTTTGTGCAGAAGTGCAGGAAACCCACAGCACCATGTTCTCTTGCAGCACAGTAATATATTGCACTTATTAATGGCAAGGCTTTTCAAAATTAAATAACTGTTATGTACTCCATTCCTAAACAGTTTGATTTTCTCTTGGAAAATGTATTCTGTCTGTATAGATGTCCCATGAGCTGTAATTATCCATTAACAGACCACTTGTACCACAGCATTACATTGCATTTTGAAATGTTGTGAGAACACTTCAGAATGACTGATTCTGCATTGTTATTGCACAGTAGGTCGGAAGGGATCTGTGTGACACTGGAACGCACTGACAAAACTGTTAAGAGAAGGAGATATTTTTCAGAACTAAATATAACAATCATATAACAACTTTTGTTTCATAAAAATGTATTTTAAGACGTCCTTACCTGTGAAATTGAGCAACAAGGTAGCAGTTGTGATCAGATGTATAATCATGTTGCACCTAATAGTAAAAAGAAGGATCTTAGATCACAATGTTCATAATGTTCAATGTTCAATAGTTCATAATGCTTATGAACACAGAAGCATATAGATGTACTTAGGATTTCAAGTTACATGTAACTTTTTATTTAGTCACTTATTTATGTATTCATATAAGATTACAAACCTTTTGTCTGACTTTTTGTCTGGACTGTTCAACAGAAAATGCATGTTTCAATGACAATGTTATCATTGCTAACTCATACATAGCTGGATTATACCAAACAATAAACAAAGCTACCTAACTTAGCATCTGTTTCTGGAACTTTTGTGATAGCCGATATAATGTAGTTTACCTATTTGTCTATGAACACAGCTTGCCCAGCCATGCAGTTGCAGTTCACATTATTTTTTGTATATCTTGTGACCCTGGAGCTGACATAGTTGCACCACCCTTACAAAAAATCTGGAGTTCTGCAAACTAGCCACAAACTTGACACAAATTTGTCATTCGTTATTTTTCCCATGCTAATGAGCTTGTGATTGGCCGAAAGAGTTTGTCAGAAGTTTGCAGCTCTTCATTGGTCGTGGTGAACCTGCACCAATGTAACAATGACTCAGGTAAGTTGGGATCCATAAGCAGTCTTTATTGAAAACACAGGATATAACGGGCAATGGTCAAGCAATGGGTGAACAGGGCAATCGTAGGCAGGCAGAAAGCGAGGTGAGGCAGGCAGAATGTCGGGGCAGGCAGCAAACAGTAATACGAGAAGGCAGACGAGAGTTCAGGTAGGCAGGCAGCAATCAATCGTGGTCAACAGGGAAAGCAAGGTCGGTAAACAGATAAACAACGGGGAATGTAAACTAGAGCGCTCAGTAGTGTAGCCGGAACAAACAAGACTTTGCAGTGTGAGTGTAACTGCGCGTGGCTTAAATAGAGGGAGATAAATGGGGATCAGCTGTGAATTAATCAAGCCCGGTATGTGGGTTACGGAGAAGATTAGTATTCAGGTGAATCAGATCTCCGGTGGCCGATCGGGGAGGCGCCTTCGTAGGCGTTCATGACAGAGCCTCCCCCCCTGTGAGCGGCTCCTGAAGCGAGGACATGATGGATGCCGGGGTCGACCTCGAGGTCGGGGGGGCCGGTTTCTCTGGATGGGTCCTGTGGAATTCTGAGGTGAGATTGTGGTCGAGGATGTCTTCTGCTCCGACCCAGGACCTCTCCTCAGGACCGTACCCCTCCCAATCCACAAGGTATTGAATCCGACCCCGTTGACGTCTGGAGTCCAGCAGTGTTCGCACCAGGAATGCCTCTTCACCGCCCACGGTGATGGGAGGGGGGTCGGGGTTCGCTTCCTCCTCCTCCGACCTCGGGCCACTGGTGGGTTTGAGTAGCGAGACATGGAAGGTGGGAGAGATGCGGTAGTTAGTGGGCAGTTGAAGACGGAATGACACAGCGTTAATTTGTTTGATTATTTTGAAGGGACCCACATACCTGGGGCTGAGTTTCTTGCAGGGGAGGCGTAGGCGTAGGTCCCTGGTTGAGAGCCAAACCCACTGACCCGGAGAGTAGGTAGGGCCCGGGCGGCGGCGACGATCCGCCTGCCTCTTAGTTTGGTTCACGGCCCGCTGGAGGTGGACGTGAGCTTGGTCCCATACCGCCTCACTGCGCTGGAGCCAGTCGTTGACCGCCGGAACCTCTGATGGCTCGCCGGACCAGGGGAACAGAGGATGTTGATACCCTAGGACGCACTGGAAGGGGGTTAGGTTGGTCGAAGGTTTCAAGATGGAGTTCTGGGCGTATTCGGCCCAAGGGAGGAAGCGGCTCCAATCGGATTGGTTGTGGTGGCAGTAGGTGCAGAGAAACTTGGTGATCTCCTGGTTTAACCGTTCCGTCTGACCGTTTGACTGGTGACAATGACTCACCGTTGAGGGTGGTAGCCCGAGGTGAGGCTGACGTTGATGTCTAGTAGTCGGAAGAAGGCTCGCCATACCCTGGAGGTAAACTGGGGTCCACGGTCCGATACGATGTCCTCGGGTAGGCCATAAGAGTTTGTCAGAAGTTTACAGCTCTTCATTGGTTGTGGTGAACCTGCACCAAATGCTTTGGCAACAATTCACAATTTGGTGCAAATTTGCCACATAACTCATTTGCATGTGAACATATCCAGTGGCGAATTTGAAACTCAAATCACAGCTTTCTGCCACCAGTTGCGCTGCAGTGTTTGTAATGGGATTGATTATTCTTCCTCATCCATAGTATAAATTCATCATAAAAAAATAATAATAATAATTTAAAACTTTCCTTTACTATTCTGAATTATAGGCACAATATTTTCCTTTTAGTTTGTTTTTCTTTTAAAGTTTTTAATTTTGACTAATTAGTCTGTTTTTGTTACTACATTGTCTTATATATTATAACATTATGTTTATTATTACATTACAAGTAACACCATGAATGATACACTCTACCATGCATTATCATATATAGTGATCATTTTGATAAATGAGAGTCTGTTCTACTCTGTGCAGGTGTTCGGGGCTTCCTTAAGGAAGAAGGAGGTAATTGTAAAGATGTCTAAATACTTGCAACACTGTGTGATACTGGCAGCACAGTAATACATTGCAGTGATCTTAGCTTGTCTTTCACACATAATTGTAAGGAACGCAGCTTTTTCACCATCTCCTGATATATTAAAGTGCTTTTCATATGGCTTCTCCATCTCTGGTGTTTTATAGTACATACGACCTATGAGTTCCAGTGCTGTGCTGCCATCAGAGCACTGATACCATAATATTGTGTCATAGCTCTTGATGGTATGGTTGCAGGACAGCTTAACCACACGGTTTATGTCAGGATCACACAACACTGCAGGTGGAGACTGATGCACATCTTTACATACAGCAGAGGCTTTACATTGGGAATAAGAATGTGAGATGTAAATACTGAACATTAGCACAAGTAAAATTGAATTTTATTTCAACTGACTACAACATTTTTTATAAAAAATTAAATTGTATGTGTTTTTATTTTCTTGAATTAGGAACCTGCTATTTGATTGTAAAATAAATAAATAAACACTGCACCTGTTAGCAAGAGCACTGTCACAAGATGGTTATAGAGGGAGGATTCCATGTTGAGTTCTTAACAGCGCTTGAGCACTGAGCTGACCTAGGCTCATCACCTGTAGACAGGAAATTACATCACAAACCACCACACTGACAAACTGCTGCCATCTTTAAAGATTTGTATTTTCCTGTTCCATTATATACTGTACCCTGCTGGAAAATCCACCTTAAGATAGCTGGTTGATTAACCACCTAAAAAAAAAAAACAGCTTGACCACCTTAAACTGATATGAGCTGGTTTATTGCTAGTCCAAGATGGTCTATCGGCTTGGACAAGCTAATGGTCAGCTTGAACCTGCAAATGTCCAACTTAGACCAGCTAGAAACCAGCTGCCATGTTACTAAACACAGCTACTAGCTTAAACTAAATAAGTCTGTTCTATGATGTTAGTGTTGTCTCCCACAGCTGTACCATGATACACCGAAGATCAGAGACAAGTTTTTGTCAAGGGGGAGTGAAATTGTTTTCATTGTGCATAAGAAGCTGCACAAAAATATTCAGCACTGTCCTCACCTGGTCGAGCCTGGAGAATCTGTAAAGTAACTTCATTTTCCCCATTTCCACTTAAATTGAAATGATCTTCATACACCTTCTCCATTGATTTTATGTTGCTATATCGGGCATAACCAATGAGTTTTAAGCTAGAGTCTCCAAATGACCTCTGATACCACAAAATGGTGTCATAACTAGATATTTGATGTTTGCAGGTCATCTGTATGTAATCCTGTGGCTCACACAGCACATCAGAGGGGGATTGATGAACATCCGTGCAAATCAGGCAACCTGAGAATCCAGTGAAATACTGTTAAAATAACACAAATATCAATGCATTTCTATGTGTATCCAATAAATAATGTGCTTTCATGATGTGCAACTGTATATATGGTTCTAGATTTATTGACATCTAGATTACCTGTAAAGCAGCTTAAAGCAACAAGGATTTTAAAGAGAAATCCAATCATGTTGGCTGATGCTGGTTCAAGATGAACATGACCGAAATCTAGGAAATGTAGCAGAACTTAAAACAGGAAGCGATGTCAAATTGACATGGGGGACATCATCACATGCCAAAACATGATCTACATCTACTTCATATAAAGGAGTTGACAGCTCTTATTCAACAGGATTTTTAAATTTTTACTTTTACAAAACTTGCCACCACAATGGCATGTTGTGGGTGGTTGCCAGGGCATTGCTTTTCAGTTTATAAGATGTTCTCAGTGGATTTAAGCATGTTGCTATGTGGTTGCTATAGTATCGTGTGGTTATTGCTAGGGTGTTCTGGGTGGTTGAATACTTACCCAAGTGAAAAGAGCCCATCCACAAGTCTTTATGATTTTCTGGTCCCTAGATGGCACAGGTCTATCCCTCAGAGTTAATCTGTGAGATGTTTTCAACTGTTTTAACGTCCACCGGGTGAACATTGTAAATCTGACACTTAGAAAATTAAAATGTTTAAAGGTAAAAGTAAATATGCATACAACTCATAAACAAGCTTCATGATTTAAGACACCAGTCATCTATGCGACATAAATATTGCAGTTACGTGCCAAAATGTAGTGTTTTTTCAAATCCCTTACCTCCCGTATATGGACGAAAGTATCAATGGAGCAGCACCACTAAAATATAACATGAGATTCAAACATGTTGGAGACTCTAGTCTTTTGACTTTAGACCTCATGAGGTTTGCCTGTGCTCAGTTAATTCACTGATCAATTTGTATTTCAAACTGTAATGAGAAAGTCAATCAAGAGTTGTCACTTGAGTTGTCTCTTAAGAGATCAAACCAAACACAACTGCTTTTAAGTTAATGGAAGATGCACTACAAGATAAAGAGTTTTTTGTAGGGCCTAAGGGGGACCTACAACACTGTGTGCAGTTGCTGCACAGAAATATACTGCACTGTCATTCAGCGTGAGTTCAGTGATTGTCAAGTTCACAGAGCTCTTTCCATCTCCCTTCACATTATATTTTTTAATAAAGTTGTGGGAATTACGAAAGGAGTATCCAAGAAAGTGCATGCTTTGATCACGCTGGTAATACCACAGTATGGTGTTGTAGCTGGGCACACTATGAGAACAGAATAAAGTGGTGGTCTTTCCAGACTGCCCAATCACTGCAACAGGAGACTGAAGAACACTGCTGCTGAACAACTGGCCTGTCAAACAGATACAGTAAATAAAAAAATAAAATAAAAGCATTTTACTGCAGTGCGCATTGAAGTGATGTACAGCATGTTGGGAAACTAGCTTTTTTAGCCACCAGCCACGGTTTCTGCAAATGCCCAAATTTACCAGTCACATTATTATTATTTTTTTTTTTTTTTCAAATTCAAATACATAAAATAACACACTATTGAATTGAACAAACTTGCAGAACCTTTTTTAAGTGGACCAAAACAATTAGAGGTCTCATTCCTTTCATGTTATTCCTGAACTTGAAAGTGGACCTTATTTAGTACACTTTCAGTCCACTCTCTATTCACGTGTTTCAAGTCAAGTGTGAGTTGTTGCTTCTAAGAAATGGCAAACAAATTACCTGCATTTGGCTGGTGGTGTGTCTTAATTTCACACGCTACTTCTGCAACACATATGCACCAAGTATAAATATAAATATCCAAAAGAAAAGAAGCAATAAAAGTCTCTCACCAAAATGGCAGCAGAGCAAAAATGAGAAAATTATTGGTTTTCTGATCATCATCAAGTTTTTAAATGTAAATTTTTTTGTGCAGAATGATGTAGGAATCTTGGAATCTTAAATGGTTTGAGATTAAACGCAAAGAATCAAAGCAGACAGATGGTATTTCATCTGTCTTCGTGGCAAATTCATCTGAATTTCAAAAACCTCCTATTTCATAGGTCATATTACCCATCTCCACCCTCTTGAATGAATGTGTTGCCATACAGCCCCACCTATTGACAAGAAGATATGTCATATTTGTTCAGTGCTATGGCTTCCTTGAATCACTAAGTCTGCTGACAGCACAGAAGTACAAGCCGTTGTTGATCTAAGTTCCTCACCGTTAATGATCCAATTTCAGTTACCGTTTTAACTGCCAAATACTTGTCTTTGCTGAAATCCCCATAGTCTGGTTCACCCCAACAAGTGTAAACACTATTTGTGTCATTCCCTCTCCTGGATGTTGTCTAAAACAGTACTTCTGTATGTGGTTGAAATCTTTATTGTGAGTGAAGTTAAGCTCTGCAGAGCTCCTTTGAGAGTGCCATGCTATTTTAGGATTCTGGAAAACTCCACTCCCTTCACCTTGAGCTGGGAGAAAACAGAAAAAAAAGAAAAGAAAAACTTTGATAATGAAATTATGTTGAATATTAAGAGACTGAATATAGTACTTATATTACATAATTATTGCAATAACACCTATGGGTATGCCCCATGTGAGTATAAGAAGAGTACAGAGCATATTGTGCTGAGATATGTTGAATGTCATCCCTGAGATCAAATTTACACCTCCTGATAGTGGGGAGGGAGAGGGCATAAGCAAAAACTATTTCTAGTTTCTAGCTATTACCCAAAGCCATATAGGGAAGACAGAGGCAAGTTCTCACATGGGGAAGACTACAGACACAGGGCTGTATCTCATTAATTATAAGGTTTTTAGTCAAAAGTCCAATTGTAAAAATGCTTGTTTTCTCTAGCTGTGGATGTCTATGTTGTTCCATACATGTAGTTCAAAATGGTCATGTATAAGAAGATTGTGTGTGTGTGTGTGTGTGTGTGTGTGTGTGTGTGTGTATGTGTGAGCGTGTATTTATCACTTTGTGGGGACCAAATGTCCCCATAAGGGTAGTAAAACCCGAAATTTTTGACCTTGTGGGGACATTTTGTCGGTCCCCATGAGGAAAAAAGCTTATAAAACATACTAAATGATGTTTTTTGAAAATGTAAAAATGCAGAAAGTTTTCTGTGAGGGTTAGGTTGAGGGGTAGGGTTAGGGTTAGTGGATAGAATATAAAGTTTGTACAGTATAAAAACCATTATGTCTATGGAAAGTCCCCATAAAACATGGAAACACAACATGTGTGTGTGTGTGTGTGTGTGTGTGTGTGTGTGTGTGTGTGTGTGTGTGTGTGTGTGTGTGTGTGTGTGTGTGTGTGTGTGTGAATTATGCCTTTTTCTATTCTATTCAATCTAAACTATAATATCTTCACATTTTAATATATGTTGGGTAAATTGAACACAATAAAACCACACTGGCATATGTTAATTCAAGTGAAAACTTACCCCATAGTCAATGTGATCAGTGCATGTTAAATGAACTTGGCATTGGCAGTGTTCATTGGCAATATCCATGAAAATGTGCAAAAGCTTTTTTGTAGCCAAGACTTTAAGTTATGTGCCTATACAAAAATTTACTTAAAAAATGAGAAATATTCACTGGATAAAAGTGATGGTCTCCCCTATAAACTGAATATTTTTGTATGAAGCTTAAGATCAATAACATACTGCATTGTCTTGGGATAGTTTTCCACTAGAAACCATTTCATGTAAGACGTTAATCACAATGAGCAGAATGTGGCCTTTCACATGGTCATGAGAGACCACTTGGTCATTAGAAAACTCCTGGATAAGGTTTGTTTGCATGGTTTTTGTGTTTATTGAGTATAGCAGGGACCTGGAATACGCCAAAATGATTGTTTGCTATTTCCGTAAACACAAGCAGAGTCTCAAATAAACACCACAGGAACAGGTGTGAATGAACATATTACAAAGTTTTTGTAATGAACTGCAAGGATATAAAAGACTGTGTAACATGCAGCACAAAAATACACTGCACTGTCATTTGATGAGAGATTTTTGATGGTCAAAGGTCCATTGCTATTGCCATTTCCAGATATTTCTATTTTATCCGTGAAATCTTTCTCATTTTCCGGATCTTTTAGAAATAAATATCCCATAAAAGTTAACTTTCTGTCCTGGTTTTGTCTGTACCAGCTGATTTGATTGTAATTGGTCACACTGTGTACACACTGAATTTTTGCAAATGTTCCTGCTCTCTGAATCACATCAGGTGGAGACTGGTCAACTCTGTTACTATGAGAAAAGCCTGCAATAAAAAAAAAAAAAGAAAGAAGATAATTCTGTTTTCAATTTTACTAAATAATCATAAATATGAAATGTAATAAAATGCCTGCAAATAAAGTCTTACCAGAAAGACTGATTAGTATAACAGTAATTTGGATAAGAACTCCCATATTGACATTCAGTGTTGGAGTGAAACTCATTCTAAACTTTCAACTGTTACTCTGACGTTGTAAATCACATGACAAAAGTACATTTTACTCAATAACACCTCCCAAAACTGTTGCTCTACTCTATACCAAACTGCACAATGTTGGAAATTCATGTTAAGATTGAATTATTATGTATTTAACTGCTTAATATTGCATGTTCAATATGATCAGTAATACATATACAAGTGATTTTTCTCTGTGCAGCCTATAGTATAGCTAAATATAATAGTCTACTGAACACTTAAGTGTCTGAATAATAAAATTATAGCATTACTTACACTGCTATTGTCAGTATAGCATTTCTCACTTTTGTAACCTTACAATATTTGGTCTAAATGTATATAAGATTAACTAAAGCCTTTGCACATGCCAAGCCATGCAATGCAACAGCATAATTCTTTTATTAATTTAGTTGGACTGTTGCTGGAATTAATCAGATAAGTGCACTAACAATTACGTCCAAACAATGCAAAATTAATGAACATTTAGATTAAACCAAATGCCAAATCTAAAAAAAAACTAAATATCCAAAATTTAGTTCACTTGATTCCAGCACAGTAGGACACTAATTTTATGTCCATAAATTGAAATATTTTGTGTTCATTTTGGCCATAATACGTCATTTAATTCAATCAAATCTAAATTAGGTGAATTAATACAGTAGGTGTGATATTACTGCAGTTTTGATGTTGTGGTAATGTGGTATTAACAGAAAGTTTTTGCTGGGGAGATTTAATGATCTTGAACACTGTGCTTCGCTGGCAGCACAGTAATACACAACAGAGCTACCAGATGCATCCAGTTTGAAATCAAGATTAGAGACATTCACTCCATGTCCTTGGATGGTGTACTTATTTATGTATGCATTTTCAGTAGTTGGTGTATTGAAACGCACATATCCTATGAGATTTAAAGCTGTATCACCCTTCCACTGTTCATACCATAATATCATGTTATAGTTTGGAATGGTGTGAGAGCAGCTTAATGTGACACGCTCTTCAGATTTAACCATCACGTCATTTGGAGTTTGATTAACTTTGTCACTTAGAGATTGCCCTGTTTGAAAGAAAAGGAAAATAGCATTACAAGGTAGTCAGACAGGCTAAAGAGCTATAAAAAAAAATGCATAAAGGAATAAAGGAATTATTATATACCTGACACCCATAATGGCAGTGTGGTTAAATATATCAAGCACACTATAAATGTCATGTTGATGCTTCAGTGTGAATGAACAGCAGCGACTGGTGCACTCAAGATGGTGTGCAGAATAAACAACACACACACACAGACACACACACACAAAAAAAGTGCTCCCTGAGAAGTATATAGCCTTTCTCATTATTTTTAGTTAACATATCCTTATCTTCACAAGGCTGACTGCAAACTCCTACTGGTCTTGATATAAATTGCACCAATTTCAGTAAAACATTTTTTACAAATCTACAATTTATCAGTCAAGGGTTGTTCACCAATGTATAAGAGTTATGTTCCTTACAAGGTTAAACCAATTCTACATTTACAAGTTAACAAAATAATTTTCTTCTGGTTGCTTACGGGGATCCAAATCAATACACCAAACCACCTCTGGGCCAATTTATTTCCTGTTAGAAGGATCTGTTAGAGACTTAATTAAAGATTTTTAAAGTTTCACTTCTAAAGACATGAATTGTAATTTTGCAATATATGTAGGAAATCATGACCACTCACATTAAAATGAAGACTCCAGTCATACCACTAACTAACCTTATAAGAGCTGTTTTACTCTACATGGAGAGGGTCTGCGTATGTTAGAATCACATGACCAGCCAAATACTACTCTCAGTAATCATCCTGTTATTTGACACTTGCACTCATTGATTAAAGTAATCATGGCTGACTGGGAATACAACATTTCTACAATGACATCTGAAATTGAAAACTTTTGAATTTAAATGATGCTGCATCCAAGCTGCCAGGTGTCAGTGTAAGTCCAAGATGGCACAAAGACAAAAGTCAGTGCACCTTTAAATACCCAATGAAATATGAAGCTTGATGGGTGCAGTTTATTGGGCAGAGCGGTGTTCATTTTAGGCCATTCAGCAGACCTCAGCTTCAGTTCGACATCAGACAAAATGGCATTGTGCCTCAGAATAAAATGGTTCAAGTCTCAAGAAAAACACTGTCTTGTCTAAGGTCTAGTACAATAAGGCATCATTCTAGACCAAATGTGTATCATTTCAAGGGATGGATTTTTGAACAGCACATAGCCTTTGATGTTTAGGGCAGTATGACCTTTCAACTGCTCAGACCCTAATACCATGTAATAGTTTGGAATGGTGTGAGATGAACAAGTGTAACAAGTTGTTCAGATTTAACCATCATGTCATCTGGAGTTTGATTAACTTTGTCAATTAGTGATTGCCCTGTTTGAAAGAGAAGGAACAGTGCATCATGTAGTGAGAAAGAAGAGACAATTAAAATGCATAATGGAGTGATTTTATACCTGAGACCCAGTATGGCAGTGCTGTTAAATAAATCAAACACACTATACATGTCATGTTGGTGCTTCAAGTGTGGAAGAACGACATTGTTAAAGCAGTGACTAGTGCAGCTCTCTAGGGTGTGTGTAGAACAGTCCACCTAATACAAATAAACTCACAATGCTATCTGATGCATAAACCTGTCTCCTCATTTAAATTAGCTTGGACGGAGACCTCTTCTGGTTGAGTAATTCTGCTAACTAAGCAATCACGGTCAGAGCAGTTCTTTAAAGGGTAACTAAACCCTAAACCAACTTTTTTAGTTAATGATCTGTAAGCATGGGGCTTTATTAGTACTGGTCATTGATTTAAGTAATTTTTTGACATTTGTGTATAAAGTGTTTTAATTCTACAATATATGGTGTAAAAACATCTGAGTGCTGCCCTATTCAGGTTGAACGGTGGCTACTGCAGTTGAATTTTCCTATTGGCTGTTGCGGTGCTCGTGACGTAGCGGTGACAGCTGACGTAAGCAGGTTCCAGCTCACCACGCCAGATTCATGTACATGTCGTCTTGCGACCGTGTGAGGAATAATAATAACATAGAGTCTGACAGCAGCTGTCAATTAATCCGTCACTACGAGTCTCAGGTGCCCCCGCTCAGCCCCGCACTCGGTTCGTTCCCTCTATCCCCACCGGGGTCTGCCCACTTTTCCTGCATTTTCAAATATTTCTAGTGGGTGGAGTCAGACTCTGAGCAGGTGTTTAGTTACCCTTTAAAGATTGCTAATGACAAATTTTTATAATTTTCCATGTTAGCTTTTTGTGCACATTACAGATATTATAACATGAAAAAGATGTGTTTCAGTGCTGGGTTGTGGGGATCCGACACGTGTTTCTTTGCTACAAAGAAATAGACTGCACTGTTAATTGATGTCAATTGTTTTTCTCCAATCTCCAGCCATGCTGATTGTGTTTAAATTCGTCTTCAGGATACAGAAAATTAAGATTGATGTAGCCAAGTAAAATTAACCTTCCATCATCAGATTGTTTACACCAGAGGATGACTTCAAAGCCCTGGACTGAATTGGGGCAATTGAGAACAGCAGAGACGATCAGGTCTGGAGTAGACTGGTCAACTTTATGACTTTGTAACAGACCTTATCAAAACAGAAAATAACTTATGAATGACATACAGTATGTTAATTAAAAAACATCCATTTGACAACCATACCTTGGCAAATATTATGATAAACAGTATTGGTGTAATGAACTGGCCATGGAGACTGTGTTAGGATCCATGTGCTGGAAGTTTATTTGAACATAAGCAAACAATCCAAATCGCCAGGCAAATAGAGGTAGTCATTATTCAGGCGGTATAATCCAATAAACAAAAAAGACAGTCCGACAAGGCAAACAAAACAAAGGGGTATCCAAAAAGCAGTAAATCCAGGAAAACAGGCAATGGTCATAACAAATAAACAATCAGCAATAGCAATGGAAAAATGCTTTGTAAGGCAGGGTAAGCGGGCAATACTTTGCAACGTGACAGTGGAAACAGCATGGTATTTATATAGTACAAACAGGAATTAATTAAAGAAGAAATGGTACAGAGTTAGAATTCGTGAGAGGGCACATTCTGGTGGTTGGTAGTTGCAAAATTAATGAACATTTAGATTAAACCAAATGCCAAATCTAAAAAAAAACTAAATATCCAAAATTTAGTTCACTTGATTCCAGCACAGTAGGACACTAATTTTGTGTCCATAAATTGAAATATTTTGTGTTCATTTTGGCCATAATACGTCATTTAATTCAATCAAATCTAAATTAGGTGAATTAATACAGTAGGTGTGATATTACTGCAGTTTTGATGTTGTGGTAATGTGGTATTAACAGAAGGTTTTTGCTGGGGAGATTTAATGATCTTGAACACTGTGCTTCGCTGGCAGCACAGTAATACACAACAGAGCTACCAGATGCATCCAGTTTGAAATCAAGATTAGAGACATTCACTCCATGTCCTTGGATGGTGTACTTATTTATGTATGCATTTTCAGTAGTTGGTGTATTGAAACGCACATATCCTATGAGATTTAAAGCTGTATCACCCTTCCACTGTTCATACCATAATATCATGTCATAGTTTGGAATGGTGTGAGAGCAGCTTAATGTGACACGCTCTTCAGATTTAACCATCACGTCATTTGGAGTTTGATTAACTTTGTCACTTAGAGATTGCCCTGTTTGAAAGAAAAGGAAAATAGCATTACAAGGTAGTCAGACAGACTAAAGAGCTATAAAACAAAATGCATAAAGGAATAAAGGAATTATTATATACCTGACACCCATAATGGCAGTGTGGTTAAATATATCAAGCACACTATAAATGTCATGTTGATGCTTCAGTGTGAATGAACAGCAGCGACTGGTGCACTGAAGATGGTGTGCAGAATAAACAACACACACACAGACACACACACAAAAAAAGCGTTCCCGGAGAAGCATATAGCCTTTCTCATTAATTTTAGTTAACATATCCTTATCTTCACAAGGCTGACTGCAAACTCCTACTGGTCTTGATAGAAATTGCACCAATTTCAGTAAAACATTTTTTACAAATCTACAATTTATCAGTCAAGGGTTGTTCACCAATGTATAAGAGTTATGTTCCTTACAAGGTTAAACCAATTCTACATTTACAAGTTAAGAAAATAATTTTCTTCTGGTTGCTTACGGGGATCCAAATCAATACACCAAACCACCTCTGGGCCAATTTATTTCCTGTTAGAAGGATCTGTTAGAGACTTAATTAAAGATTTTTAAAGTTTCACTTCTAAAGACATGAATTGTAAATTTGCAATATATGTAGGAAATCATGACCACTCACATTAAAATGAAGACTCCAGTCATACCACTAACTAACCTTATAAGAGCTGTTTTACTCTACATGGAGAGGGTCTGCGTATGTTAGAATCACATGACCAGCCAAATACTACTCTCAGTAATCATCCTGTTATTTGTCACTTGCACACATTGATTAAAGTAATCATGGCTGACTGGGAATACAACATTTCTACAATGACATCTGAAATTGAAAACTTTTGAATTTAAATGATGCTGCATCCAAGCTGCCAGGTGTCAGTGTAAGTCCAAGATGGCACAAAGACAAAAGTCAGTGCACCTTTAAATACCCAATGAAATATGAAGCTTGATGGGTGCAGTTTATTGGGCAGAGCGGTGTTCATTTTAGGCCATTCGCAGACCTCAGCTTCAGTTCGACATCAGACAAAATGGCATTGTGCCTCAGAATAAAATGGTTCAAGTCTCAAGAAAAACACTGTCTTGTCTAAGGTCTAGTACAATAAGGCATCATTCTAGACCAAATGTGTATCATTTCAAGGGATGGATTTTTGAACAGCACATAGCCTTTGATGTTTAGGGCAGTATGACCTTTCAACTGCTCAGACCCTAATACCATGTAATAGTTTGGAATGGTGTGAGATGAACAAGTGTAACAAGTTGTTCAGATTTAACCATCATGTCATCTGGAGTTTGATTAACTTTGTCAATTAGTGATTGCCCTGTTTGAAAGAGAAGGAACAGTGCATCATGTAGTGAGAAAGAAGAGACAATTAAAATGCATAATGGAGTGATTTTATACCTGAGACCCAGTATGGCAGTGCTGTTAAATAAATCAAACACACTATACATGTCATGTTGGTGCTTCAAGTGTGGAAGAACGACATTGTTAAAGCAGTGACTAGTGCAGCTCTCTAGGGTGTGTGTAGAACAGTCCACCTAATACAAATAAACTCACAATGCTATTTGATGCATAAACCTGTCTCCTCATTTAAATTAGCTTGGACGGAGACCTCTTCTGGTTGAGTAATTCTGCTAACTAAGCAATCACGGTCAGAGCAGTTCTTTAAAGGGTAACTAAACCCTAAACCAACTTTTTTTAGTTAATGATCTGTAAGCATGGGGCTTTATTAGTACTGGTCATTGATTTAAGTAATTTTTTTGACATTTGTGTATAAAGTGTTTTAATTCTACAATATATGGTGTAAAAACGTCTGAGTGCTGCCCTCTTCAGGTTGAACGGTGGCTACTGCAGTTGAATTTTCCTATTGGCTGTTGCGGTACTTCGTGACGTAAGCGGTGACAGCTGACGTAAGCAGGTTCCAGCTCACCTGGACATCATGTACATGTCGTCTTGCGACCGTGTGAGGAATAATAATAACATAGAGTCTGACAGCAGCTGTCAATTAATCCGTCACTACGAGTCTCAGGTGCCCCCCCCCGCTCAGCCCCGCACTCGGTTCGTTCCCTCTATCCCCACCGGGGTCTGCCCACTTTTCCTGCATTTTCAAATATTTCTAGTGGGTGGAGTCAGACTCTGAGCAGGTGTTTAGTTACCCTTTAAAGATTGCTAATGACAAATTTTTATAATTTTCCATGTTAGCTTTTTGTGCACATTACAGATATTATAACATGAAAAAGATGTGTTTCAGTGCTGGGTTGTGGGGATCCGACACGTGTTTCTTTGCTACAAAGAAATAGACTGCACTGTTAATTGATGTCAATTGTTTTTCTCCAATCTCCAGCCATGCTGATTGTGTTTAAATTCGTCTTCAGGATACAGAAAATTAAGATTGATGTAGCCAAGTAAAATTAACCATCCATCATCAGATTGTTTACACCAGAGGATGACTTCAAAGCCCTGGACTGAATTGGGGCAATTGAGAACAGCAGAGACGATCAGGTCTGGAGTAGACTGGTCAACTTTATGACTTTGTAACAGACCTTATCAAAACAGAAAATAACTTATGAATGACATACAGTATGTTAATTAAAAAACATCCATTTGACAACCATACCTTGGCAAATATTATGATAAACAGTATTGGTGTAATGAACTGGCCATGGAGACTGTGTTAGGATCCATGTGCTGGAAGTTTATTTGAACATAAGCAAACAATCCAAATCGCCAGGCAAATAGAGGTAGTCATTATTCAGGCGGTATAATCCAATAAACAAAAAGACAGTCCGACAAGGCAAACAAAACAAAGGGGTATCCAAAAAGCAGTAAATCCAGGAAAACAGGCAATGGTCATAACAAATAAACAATCAGCAATAGCAATGGAAAAATGCTTTGTAAGGCAGGGTAAGCGGGCAATACTTTGCAACGTGACAGTGGAAACAGCATGGTATTTATATAGTACAAACAGGAATTAATTAAAGAAGAAATGGTACAGAGTTAGAATTCGTGAGAGGGCACATTCTGGTGGTTGGTAGTTGGCTAACAACCCCTGATGTTCTTCTGCTGGGTTGTCCCATTGGTCGTGGTGCTGGACGATTAGAATAGGCATGATGAATTTCTTGGATCAGGGACGGGTCCAATATGTGTTGGCAGCTTCCCATGATCTCTCCTCTGGTCTGTAACCCTCCCAGTCCACCAAGCATTGCACCAAGTATTGCCTCCCTCGTCGTCTTGAGTCCATAATCTCTCTAACCATACATGCTGGGGCTCCATCTAACTCCAATTAAAGTGGAGGCTCAGAATCCGTTGTTCCAGAGCCAGACGTCGGGAGGATTGGTTTCAGAAAGGACACATGGAAGGAAGGAGAGATACTGTAATTAGCAGGAATTAACAAGGTTTATTTGACAGATAATTCTGAAAAGGACCCACATACCTTGGACTGAGCTTCCTGCAGGGTAGTCGCAACTTGAGATTCCTTGTGGACAACCAGAGCCACTGTCCCGCCGGTCAGCCTGGAAGCGTTGAGCGTGGACAGCTCGCTGTAACCGGATATGCGGCTGTCCCACACCCTCTCGCTCGCCTAATCCAATAGTCCGCCACTGGCACTGTAGAAGGTTCTCCGACAAAAGCAACATAGGGGTTGGTAGCCCAGCACACATTGGAAGGGGGTTAGACCGTAGAAGCATGGGTGGAGTTCTGTGCATATTCGGCCTAGGGCAGGAAGTTGCTCCATTTCTCCTGTTCATGGCTACAATAGCTTCAATAGGTATCAGTCATTCTCTTGATTCAGATAGTACACCTGATGGTGATAACCAGAGGTGAGACTCACCTTAATGTACAACTATTTGCAGAATGCCTGTCAAACTTGTGACGTGAACTGTGGACCTCGATCGGACACAATGTACTCTGGTAGTTCATAGACCGAAGACTTGGAACAAAGCATTAGGGATTTTCATGGCAGTGGGTAAACCCTTGAGAGGGACAAGTCTACATGATTTGGAAAATCGTCAATGATTACCAGAATGGTAGTGTATCCATGGGAGTTTGGCAGGTCTGTGACGAAGTCGATGGACAGGTGAGACCATGTCTTTGAGGTATGGGCAGTGGTTGAAGCAACCCTGTGGGCAGATCTCTGTTGGTCTTGGATTGAGCACACGCCTGGCAAGACTTCAAATAATTTGTCACATCATGAATCAAAGATGGCCACCAGAAAGAATTACATACCAGGGTAACAGTTCTTTGGATGCCAGCGTATCCTGTGCTCAAGGAAGTGTGGACCCATTGGATAGTCCTCTGACGTATAGCTTGGGGTACGTAGGTGGTTGGGGGGCAGTTAGGTGGTGATGGATTATGCTGTTGTACTCATTGTATTTCCTTCATTATGTCCCAGCTAATCTATGCTATGATGACAGATGGTGGCAGGATGGGTGAAGTTGGAGGTGAGGTGGATTGTGTCTGTGTGAAAGAGCATGTGCCTTGCTGTTCTTGCTGCCAGGGTGGTAAGTGACTGTGAAATTGAACCTGGTGAAAATCGGGCTTGGCTTGGATTCAATCTTTTAGCTGCCTTGATTCATTCAAGATTCTTGTGATTGGTGCTAACTTGGAATGGGTGATGAACTTGGAACTGCCCCCTCTAACCAGTGACGTCATTCCCCGAGTGCCACTTTCATGGAAAGTAACTCCTTATTCCCAAAATCATATTTACTTTAACTTCCTGGAGAAGAAGGCACTAGAGTAAAGCTTGCCTGGTGTTACGTGATGTTGTGACAGGACTGCTCCAATCCCACAATCTGAAGCGTCTACCTTAACAACAAAGGGAAGATTGGGGTCAGGATGCTTCAGTATCGGAGCAGTCGTGAAGCTTGACTTGAGGGAGATGAAGGCTTGGTATGCAGCATTGTTCCATGGCAACTTTCTTGGCTTTCCCTTGAGCAATGATGCGAGTGGTTCAGCAATGATACTGTAGTTTCTAATAAAATGGCGATAGAAGTTGGAAAAGCCCAGGAACCACTGTAGTTCCTTGAGTTTATTAGGTTGAGGACATTTGGTGACAGCTGTTACCTTTGAGACATCCATCTCTACACCTTGATGGCTGATGTTGTAACCAGGAAGCTGGTATGGGAGGTATGGAACTCATATTTCTCTGCCTTGATGAATAGTTGATGTTTCTGGAGACATGACAAGACAGTCTTGTCCTGCTGAATATGTTGTTCCATGTTTTGGGAGTAGATGAGGATGTCGTCAATGTAAGCCACCACAAAATGATACAGTAAGTCTCTGAATATCTTGTTGATGAAAGACTTGAAAACCGAGGGGGCATTAGCAAGTCCATACGGCATGACCGAATATTCATAGTGCCCCCTGGTGGTGATGAATGCAGTCTTCCACTCACCCCCTTCTCGGATCCTGATGAGGTTATAAGCACTCCTAAGATCCAATTTGGTATGGATCTTGCCTTCACAGAGTTGTTCAAGGGCTGAGGGGATAAGTGGCAATGGGTAACAATATATTATGGTGACAGAGTTTAGGCCTTGATAATTGATACAGGCACGTAGACCTCCATCTTTTTTGTCTATGAAAAGAAATCCTGCAGCAGCTGGGGAGGTGGAGGGATGGATGTAACCGGAGGCAAGGGCTTCCTCAATTCTCCATGGCGAGGGTCTTGGGGTGTGACAATGCATAGGCTTTGCTTCTCGGTGGAGCTGTATTGTTCAGATGCTCGATGGCACAGTCCCATAGATGATGAGGAGGAGTTGTGAAGCTTTAATCTTACTAAACACTTCACTGAACTCTGCATACTCCTTGGGAAATATGGTCTCCTTTTATGATTTAGGGCTCTCTATACTGGTGAAAAAGTAGGGCCTGGAAACAGCAATGTTGAGACAATGTTCATGACAGAAACTTGACCAATGTGTGAGCTCACCTTGGTTCCAGGATATTGATGGGTCAGTAGACGGCCAACCAGGGATGACCCAGGATAAGAGTGTGACTGGGTGAATTGATGACATACAGTGAGATTTTCAACATGAAAAAGTCCAATCTTGATGGTAATCAGAACAGTCTGTTGGGTTTTGCCAGTACCAATAGGTGCGTTGTCCACAGTGGTGATGTTAAATTTAGGAAAGCATTCAATGGTGGGTATGTTGAGTTCTTGTACAATCCACTGATTAATGAGATTAATAGCAGCCCCATAACCCACTAATGCTGTAACACATCTTACATGATCAATTATATATAATTTCTGAGATATATATATCTCAGTGAAGATGCCTGTAGCGCTGACATTAAAAAACTACTCTTCCACTGGTGCATTTTTAACAGAGGTGAGCGGGTGTTTTCAATTAATTCCTATGGAAGTCGAGCCAGTTGGATACTGGGACTGACAGCGGTGCTGAACAATCATGAAGAGCAGGAGCATATATATATATATATATATATATATATATAAACTTTTGACGCGACGCCCGCGTCAGGTATTAATTGTCTTTGTGCTTAATGACTCAGTTACATAAGTCACATAATTCAGACTAAAATGTCAAAATAATGAGACGTTTGAATAATTCAAAAAGAAGAAAAAAATACAGAATAACAAACGTAATAACGATCCACTGAGCATTACAGCAAACCAAAGCTGACGAAGCAAGCATTACTTTTAATAACAGTTAATGTCATGTGAACTGTCCTATTTTGCATACTTTTGAATTTGCTAGTGTAAAGTAATAATAAAAATACAAACCTTGTTTCTCCAAATAAATCAACAAATTTTTCTCGCTGAAAACCGCTCCCTCCTGAGGTGATTCAAAAGCCGTCAGAAGCATTGAGTTGATTTGAGACAGGAGTTGGGCTGATATGTCGGGGTGGGGGTGCACTGTTTCAACTGTCAGTGAAAATGACCCAACGACTGGGTTACACATAATACTACCCAACACTGAGAAAATAACCCAATTAAATGACCCAAACGGCTTAACCCAGTGTTTGGGTTGAAAAAATAACCCAGCATATACTCACCTTCATGCCAGATGTGCATGACTTTCTTTCAACTTCTGAACTCAAATGAAGATTCTGAGAATAATTTCTCAGCTCATTTGGTCCATAAAATGCAAGTGAATTGGGTGCCAACATTTTAAAGCTAAAAAAATCACATAAGTCAGCATAAAAGTAATCCATAAGACTCCAGTGGTTAAATCAATATCGTCAGAAGTGATGTGAAAGGTGTGGATGAAAAACAGATCACTTTCACATTCTTCTTCATTTGTTTTTGGTGATTTAAATTCTTCTCTATTCTGTGGAACACAAAATATGTTAGAGAGTATGTTAGGGATTGATAGTATTGGTCATCATTCACTTTCAATATATATATATATATATATATATATATATATATATATATATATATATATATAACATTCACTGAAATTAAATGGTGACAAAAGCTAACATTCTGTCAAAAACTCATTATTGTGTTGCATGGAAGAAAGAAAGTCATATGGTTTGGAACAATACGATGGTGAATGATGACAGAATTCCCATTAATAATAATAATAATAATGTAATACATGTTAAATGTGTATTAGGTAATGGAATGTAGGGAGTTAATGTCCATTATGTCATTTGTGAAAGTAAAGAGCTATTTACTCGCCACATGAGTACCATTTTAATTGAATACTTTCTTACTCTTACTCAAGTAATTATTTATGTTAACACCTTTATTCCTACTTGACTAATTCTTTTTTAAGTAATTGTACTATTATTTGAGTATTTTTTGACTACTCAACCCACCTCTGGTAATATACAATACCACAGCTGCAGGTGTGAATGAAGAAATAAAACCTTTACTGTTTAGACTTTATCTAATACACACATATTTAAGAAGTTTTTGTATTAAATAGCAGGGATCTAAAGCACTGTGTAATATGCAGCACAAAAATACACTGCATTGTCTTTGGATGAAAGATTTTTAATGGTTACATTTCCATTGCTACTGCCTTTCCCAGACATTTCTATTTTATCATTAAAATCTTGTTCAATTTTTAGGTCCATTAGTAAATATCCAATGAAAATGAACTCTCTGTCCTGGTTTTGTCTGTACAAGTTGATTTGATTGTAATTGGGCACATTGTGTAAACACTGAATCTTTGCAGTTTCTCCTGGTCTCTGAATCACATCAGGTGGAGACTGGTCAACTCTGGAACTATGAGAAAAGCCTGTGAAGAGAATAATCACATTCACTTCAAAACAGAGAAGAGAAATCACTTAATTACTTGAGAAGACATAAATGCAGATAGAACCTTACATGAGAGAATTATCAGTGTAACAGTAATTATGATGACAAGTCCCATGTTGACAGTGTTATAGAGAAGCTCAATCTACAGTGCCATGTCAGAACATTAGTGTAGCATTGAACATCACTACAATATGTTGTGAATTCACGCCTCCAAATGAGAAATTGTGGTACTGCATCTCTATTGTCAGTTTACACACCATCTTCATCATATGACTGCAATCTTAACTGCATAGAAGCATGAAATATTGACCATAGTCAGTAATATAAATGCAAGTAATGTAATTGTTTTGCAAGAATTCAGGAAACATGGCCAATAATCAGTCGTGTTAGTTAAATAAGTATGGAATGAATGAGAAAGGATCTGAGGAGGTCTATAAAACCTTGAGAAAGTGATCCATAAGCAATCCTATTTATCTCAATGGCAGTTGCTTGACTGGTGCAAAACTCCACATAAGTAGGATATTTAGTGTTACAACATCTACCATGGGCTAAGTAAGCGTATTGCTTCAGAAAACATGGATTAGTCATATGGGTTACTTTTTTGCCAGACTGATCTCACAGTGAAATTGGAAACAATAGGTTGACTTTTCTATAGCAAAAATCGGTCTTTGCTTACCAAAATGCGAAACACTGCCACAGTGGCCGAAGCCGTAAGTGTTGTTGGGTGTATGGGCATGTGTAAGCACCATTTTCTGTGTGTGTTTTCCATGGAGGGGGACCAAAATTGAGTTGTGAAGTGAAATGCTTTCAGCAGAACAGGCTGTAATACAGTGAGGAGGAATGCAAATTGTACAAATTGTATACAGTAAATCAGTGGAGTAAAAATATAATGATAGAGGGAAAATGCAACCTCTGAAATGCGCTAGTCACTAACATTGCAAAAACGATTACTTCCTCATTTAAACATGGGATCTGGTCTCTCACACTGCTGACGCAATGTGCTTCCGGTCAAGCCACAGGAGAAGGTAAACACACTAGTGCAGATGCAAAAATGTCTGATAGGAGATGCCGCTTGTCAGTGAGTCTGGTTAATTTGGCTGAACATAGGGTAGCTGAACTCTCAGAAACAATATGCTGACTTCCCGTGTGATCATGTTGTTTATGCTGCCTTTATGTCCTATTTAAAGCTTGAAAGTTTTGGACCCCATTGACTTACATTGTATGGACAAAAGCTCATACTTGGTTCAAAATAGTTTTGTTTTTGTCTTACAGACGAAAGAATGCAATATGAGTATGAGACGGCATGAGGGTGAGTTACTCCTGAAGAGTAAATGATGAGAGAATTGTCAATTTATAGTGAACTATTCCTTTAAGGGTCTGTTATCTCTGTTCTAACATTTTATAGACAGGAAATGCTAGTGTGGTCTCATACAGGTGCATCACAATTCTCTGAAGATTAAAGAAATGTTTTTTGTCAAGGAAGAGAGAACATTTGTGACATTGTGTGAAGTAGGCTGCGCAGAAATATTCAGCACTGTCCTGACCTGGTTGAGCCTGGAGAATCTTCAAAGTAACTTCCCTTTTCCCATCTCCAGTTAAACTGAAACGCTTATTATATAAATCCTCAATTTTGTAATTAATGCTCATTTCAGCATAACCAATGAGTTTCAGGCTAGTATCTCCATATGACCGCTGATACCACGATATTGTGTCATAATTAGGGATTTGATGTCTACAGGTCAGCTCTATGTCCTTTGGCTCACACAGCACATCCGAGGGAGTTTGATGCACATCCTTACAAATCAGGCAACCTGAGGGCAGAACCAATAATGAAATATTTCAATGTGTTTATAATATTCATATAGTATACTTACATGATGAGTGAATTTAGGTAAACCAGGCCATTTTTTTAATTTGAGATTTCAATGAAACTTGCAATTTAACCTATATTCAATCTATATGGTTCTAGTTTCACTAGATTACCAGTAAAGCAGCTCAAGACAACAATGATTGTAAAGACAAATCTAATCATGTTGGGTGATGCTGGTGCCAGAGACAGAAGGACATAGGAAGTAATATAGTTGAAATGGGTAGGACATCATCATCATCACATGCAAAAACAAGTTACTTAAACAGGAATCAAAGCAGACAAGTGTTCCGCCTACTGTCCCATCTGTCTCTATATATGTTGCAAATTCATAAGACTTTCATAAACCCCCATGTCATGACCCCTCACTTGAGTGAATGCATTGTGATACATCCCCACCTATTGACACAAGGGAATAACAGCTCATTAAATGACTTAATTTCCCAAAAATGAAAATTCTGTCATCATTTACTAACATTCATGTTGCTCCAATACTTTTTAATAAATATATAATAAATGACTAAAACAATAGAAGAAACTTATCTATGGTTAACACCAGAGCCATATAGAGAGAGAGTTGCGACAACTCCATTGACTCCAATGGAACGTTTTTTTTTACAGCAATGGCGGCTCGTGGAGCCTCTCAATAGTTCCCGGAAGTAGCAGCAAACACATGCCGCGCCGTAGAGATGCAGTAGAACAAACCGTTTGCGACGCACTTTTAAAAGGTGAGACGTTTAAAGAATAATATTATCTTATTCTGTATATTATCAGTACATCTAAATAAAAATAACTTGTAAATTAAAACCTTATAGTTGAGTATTACTCATTAAAATAGGAGATAAGGGATGTTATCGGATAACTAACAGATTAGGCAAGGATTGGAGCTGGATAAAGTTAGTAACGAACACCCTATTAATGTAACCCGCACACACACACACAAGATGAGACAGTCACAATGTCGGATGAAACTGCTTTTATTTAATACAAAGCAGGCAAAAGTACAAACAGGGTAAATCCAGAGAAGAGTTGTCAAGGGAAGCGTAGGGTCAAAAGCCGGGGAATCAAAGTCGAGTAAAGGGGCAAATCCAGGAGAGAGTGGTCAACGAGAGTGGGGAGGTTGAAGCCGGGAAACAGGATCAGAGTAACGAGGAAAACTAACGAGTAGAACAACCAGGGGAGCTAGGGGAATACTGGAGCTGGCAAGCTAAGAGGAAGACTAAACACAAGGGAGTTCAAAACTAGACGAGACTAGCGGGGGGCAAAGATACGGGAAACTAAACACAATAACCAACACCAGTGAGACGAATGTGCTGTGATATAAATAGGGGAACTAAGGAGCGGTGCAGGTGTAACGAATAAAGGGTTGATCGAGACGAGTGCAGGTGTACATAATGTAACTGGCGATTGGGAGCGGGCATGTGAGCCCGAGGGGGGAGATAGTGTACGAGCATGTGAGCTCATAGGAGCAAAAACGAGCGTGAAAGCTCGAGCGAGCAAAACGGGCGTGGAAGCCCGAGGGAGCAAACCGAGCGAGGAAGCTCGAGGGGGCGGAGCGAGGGAGCGGGGTTCGTGACAGTACTCCCCCCTCTATAATGGACGGCTCCTGACGGCCGCGCTCGGTTGCGAGGAGCGCGACCTCTGGGAAGTGGTGCTGGACGATCCCAACAAACAAAAAACCCTGAACAGACAACCCACAAAACACACAAACAAAATTGAGGGCAGTCCAAGGGGCACAGAGGGAAATGAGACAGTCCATGGGGTCAATGGGCAGTTTCAAGGCAAGGTCAGGGGGAACATAGCGGACAGGCGGGTGGTCAGGAGATCTAGGGGGCATCCATAGGGCAGAGACTGGGTCAGGGGGTCTGGAAGGCGACTGGAGGACAGGGACTGGGTCTGGGGGTCTGGAAGGTGACCACCGGACAGGAATAGGGTCTGGAGGCCAGGGAAGAGGCCACAGGACAGGGAGGGGGTCAGGAAGTCCGGGCTGAGCCGTGAAAGGCGGAGCCATCAGAGGCGGCACCGTAGGCGGCTCTCGAGGTGGGGTTCTGGAAGGCTCTGGAGGTGGAGCCGAAGGAGGCTTTAGGGGCGAAGGTCTGGAAGGCTCTGGAGGTGGAGCCGAAGGAGGCTTTAGGGGCGAAGGCCTGGAAGGCTCTGGAGGTGGAGCCAAGGGAGGCGGCGTCGTGGGAGGTTTCCGAGGCGACGGCCTGGCAGGCTCTGTAGTCTCGGGGGGTAGAGCCGTAGAAGGCCCAAGAGGCGGAGCCGTAGGAGGCTCGAGAGGCGGAGCCCTAGAAAGCTCTGGAGTCTCTGGGAGCAGAGCCGTGGGAGGCTCGGGAGGTGGAGCCGTAGGAGGCTCTGGAAGGGGAGCCGTAGGAGGCCCGAGAGGCGGAGCCGTAGGAGGTTCGAGAGGCGGAGCCATAGAAAGCTCTGGAGTCTTTGGGAGCAGAGCCGTGAGAGGCTTGGGAGGTGGAGCCGTGGGAGGCTCTGGTGGGGGAGCCGTAGGAGGCTCGAGAGGGGGAGGAGTCTTGAAAGACTCGAGGGACGGAGCCCTGAGAGGCTTGAGGGGTGGAGCCATGAAAGACTCGAGGGACGGAGCCCTGAGAGGCTCGAGGGGGGGAGGAGCCTTGAAAGACTCGAGAGGAGAAGCCCTCAGAGGCTTGAGAGGGGGAGGAGCCCTGAGAGACTCGAGAGGCGAAGCCATGAGAGGCTTGTGAGGTGGAGCTCTGGGAGGCTCGAGGGGTAGAGCTCTGGGAGGCTCGAGAAACGGAGCCCTAGGAGGCTCGAGAGGAGGAGCCCTGGGAGGCTCGAGAGGAGGAGATCTGGGAGGCTCGAGGAGGAGGAGCCCTGGGAGGCTCGAGAGGAGGAGATCTGGGAGGCTTGGGAGGAGGAGCCTTGGGAGGCTCGTGAGGCGGAGCCCGCAAGCGCTCTGAGGGGCGAGCAGAGGCTGGCAGAGCCGTGGAAGACTCTGAGGGCGGAGCAGAGCCCGGCAGAGCCGTGGAAGACTCCGAGGGCGGAGCAGAGCCCGGCAGAGCCGTGGAAGACTCCGAGGGCGGAGCAGAGCCCGGCAGAGCCGTGGAAGACTCTGAGGGAACCTCTGTAGTCTTGAGTACAAGACGAGACTGGGGAGAAGGGGCCCTCTTCCTTCTCTGACGTCTTCGGCCAACAGGGGATGTGGCCATGGGCACGGTCGAGGCTACAGGCACTGGCTCTGGGGCGGTCGAGGCTACAGGCCCTGGCTCGCTGACCGTGGCAGACATGGGCGCTGGCTCGTTGGCCGTGGCAGACATGGGCGCTGGCTCGTTGGCCGTGGCAGACAAGGGCGCTGGCTCGCTGGCCGTGGCAGACACGGGCGCTGGCTCGTTGGCCGTGGCGGGCATGGGCGCTGGCCCGTTGGCTGTGGCGGGCATGGGCGCTGGCTCGCTGGCCGTGGCAGGCATGGGCGCTGGCTCGCTGGCCGTGGCAGGCATGGGCGCTGGCTCGTTGGCCGTGACAGGCTTCGGGACTGGGGCCGTGACAGGCCTCGGGACTGGGGCTGTGTCAGGCTTCGGGACTAGGGCCGTGTAAGGCTTCGGGACTAGGGCCGTGTAAGGCTTCGGGACTAGGGCCGTGTCAGGCTTCGGGAATAGGGCCGTGTAAGGCTTCGGGACTAGGGCCGTGTCAGGCTTCGGGACTAGGGCCGTGTCAGGCTTCGGGACTAGGGCCGTGTCAGGCTTCGAGACGGGGGCCGTGGTAGGCTTCGAGACGGGGGCTGTGGTAGGCTTCGAGACGGGGGCCGTGGTAGGCTTCGAGATGGGGGCCGTGGTAGGCTTCGAGACGGGGGCCGTGGTAGGCTTTGAGACTGGGGCTGTGGTAGGCCTCGAGACTGGGGCCGTGGCGTGGAGCGCTGGTTCAGTGTCTGCCTCCCCCACAGTAAACGAGGAACCAGCGTACAGTAGGGCGAGGTCAATAAACTGAGCCAGGTTGAGAGAGCAGCGACCACCAGGCATGAATGATGAGGTTGGCTCATTCAGTCCACATTGAAAAATGTCTTTCAGAGCCACCTCATCAAAATTCACCTGGTTAGCCAGGGCACAAAAATCCACAACATAAGCCTCCATGGGTTGGCTCCCCTGACGCAAAACCAAGAGTCGGGCCGCTGGCTCCATAATGTCAAGGACGGGGTTATGAGTTACACAACCGCTGCCTTGCACGAAAAACTCTTGGTAAGCGCCGAAGAGCCGTCAAGCCTCTCAGGGGTTGAAGGCTTACGGCGCTCAGAAATGCATTGGACGCATAAACGGGCTCAGGGGCAGACACAGGTGAAACGGTGAAATAAATCAGAAATAGTGCATACCTGCTGCCCCTGGGCCGTGAGCGTGGTCATCTCTCCAAACTGTAGCTCCTCGCGCCGAATGTGGCGTGCATCTCCGCTCTAGTGAGCGGCGCGAATCCTCAGCGTGGCGCATTGTGACTGTCTACGGTGAGGTTGGTTATTTTGTAACCCGCACACACACACACACAAGATGAGACAGTCACAATGTCGGATGAAACTGCTTTTATTTAATACAAAGCAGGCAAAAGTACAAACAGGGTAAATCCAGAGAAGAGTTGTTGAGGGAAGCGTAGGGTCAAAAGCCGGGGAATCAAAGTCGAGTAAAGGGGCAAATCCGGGAGAGAGTGGTCAACGAGAGTGGGGAGGTCGAAGCCGGGAAACAGGATCAGAGTAACGAGGAAAACTAACGAGTAGAACAACCAGGGGAGCTAGGGGAATACTGGAGCTGGCAAGCTAAGAGGAAGACTAAACACAAGGGAGTTCAAAACTAGACGAGACTAGCGGGGGTGGAAAAATACGGGAAACTAAACACAATAACCAACACCAGTGAGACGAATGTGCTGTGATATAAATAGGGGAACTAACGAGCGGTGCAGGTGTAACGAATAAAGGGGTGATCGAGACGAGTGCAGGTGTACATAATGTAACTGGCGATTGGGAGCGGGCATGTGAGCCCAAGGGGGGAGATAGTGTACGAGCATGTGAGCTCGTAGGAGCAAAAACGAGCGTGAAAGCTCGAGCGAGCAAAACGGGCGTGGAAGCCCGAGGGAGCAAAACGAGCGAGGAAGCTCGAGGGGCGGAGCGAGGGAGCGGGGTTACGTGACAATTAATTGTAAAATCTGTTCTCTTGATTCAGTTTCATCCATCGTTTTAAAAAAAGTAATATCGTAATATATTATTACAATTTAAAATAACTGTTTTCTATTTTAATGTATTTTAAAATGTGATTTACTCCTGTGATGCCAAGCTGAATTTTCAGCCTCATTACTTTTGAACGGCAGTTTATATACGAGTAAGCTTAAGTTGTTTTAAAGCTGAATATATTGTGTATATGAATAAGTATTGTAAGAATTATACATTAGATATATAATATTTATAATACATAAATAATTATATTACTATATATAGAATTGTAAGAATTGTAAACAATAAGCTTCATTTCACTAAATTTTACATTTACGTAACTGCTGCTAATAGTTAATAGTTCATTGACCCATTGTGCGGTGCGAGCTGGAAATCACCTGTCACCAGCCTGTCTCTGTACTATCTGAAAAGTCATAAATATGACATTAGTTACCATGAGATTAGTGAAAACAATGAACATGAGGTAACATAAAAAGGCAACAGAAACCCTAGCCTGAAATAAGTTGAGGCAAATAACGGTAGCTGAACACTAATCCTCAAATATTAGCTGATTTGATTTTTAAAAAAACAACATGGCTGTAACAACATACTCATGCTACATACATATGTCGGTGTGTTACATAAATATATAAAATAAATGCATTTATTGACTACTAATTACCAGAAATCGCAGTTCTGTCACTCTACTCCAACAGTTTGAAATGCCCGCCAAAGCACTTCCTGGAACTATCTGAAGTCTACGTGAATCACGTGACGATCAAGCATTTTGAACTTCCGTTGTCGCAACTCTCTCTCTATATGGCTCTGGTTAACACTATGTCAACATTCTAAATCTCAGGAGTGACTCTAGTAAACCGTAGATTCACATTTCAGATTCACTCCCATATTTAAATGTGGTTATCACTCCCAAATGTTTTGTAGTGTGCATGGGAAAATGAAAGATCTCGAAAACTGTGTTATGTTGGCAGCACAGTAATACACAGAGATCTCAGATGCATTCAGTTTGAAGTGAAGTATAGATGCATTTTTACCATCTCCTTTAATGCCAAAATCATCTTTCTATTGACTTTCGAAGAATGCACTTTTGTAAACACATATCTAATGAGTCTTAGAGCAGCATCATGCATTAGCTGTTGATACCATAATATCATATCAAAGCCTGAACTTGTATGAGAGCAGGTGAGAATAACAAGCTCTTCTGATTTAACCATCACATCTTTTGGAGTCTGATGAACTGTCATTTGATGACTCCCCTGTGAAAATAAGAGATAAAATTGCAATAATAGTTAGTGAGGAAATCTCAAGGAACACAAAAATGCAGATTTTAAGGGTTCTGTACCTGAGACCCATAATGGCAGTGCTGTTAAACAAATCAATCACACTATAAATGTAATGTTGATTTTTTTTTAAGGCTGGTGGACATGGATGAACAGCAGTGACTGATGCAGCTTTCAAGAGGGTGTGTACACTCTCAAAACAAAAGGAACTGTTTAAGGTACAAAGCCGTCACTTGGGTGGGACCCTTAAGGAGACCCAAAAAGGAATGTCTATTATTCCCAGAGGAGCAAAACATATAAATGTACCTTTAAAGGTACACAATAGGCCCTTAGGGTCCCTATAGAGGCACACAAAATGTTGCCATTTTGCCTTAAACTGTAACTTTTTTTCTGAGAGTGTGGAATAAGCCAGATAAACCACCAAAAAATGCCAAACCATCAAACTATATCTGGGTGCTCTTTGAGATGCACAAAGCCTATCTATGTCTTTTTATTAAAATTTTTGTTCTAATACACTAGCATATAGATGGCTTTAGAGATAAAACATTTTTTTTTAAATTTACATTAAAATATGTTTAAAGAAGCCCCCACTGGTTGCGATGGTAATAGTAAACTATGATTTTTCACAAAGCAGTACTGTATGTAGATCTGACAGTGTGTTCACTAACTCCACTTTGTCAGGATCCTGTCATCTCTGTCTAGTTTTTTCACTTTAGAGGCAGGATCCTGACACTTTTGTTATATTATATTGTTTTGGACTTTCTTGCTTAGTTTAGAACTGCATACTACACTTACTCTCTCTGCCATAGACAAATATGGCGGAAGTAGTATAAGTAGTATGGGTAGTATGCAGGGCAGGTGGGACTCATATTCAGTGCTGGAGTTTCATGCCTTAGTCTGTCATGAACTAAAATGGGCGGTCTATTAAAATAATGTGATTAAAACCTCAGTATTTAAGTCTGCAATAGTGCACAGTTCTCTACAGCCTTGTAATTCATTGTATTTTTCTAAATTATCATCATTTCCAATTCAGTGCAAATACAGTAGCCTAAGTGTTCACAGTGAAGATTTATTAGAACAGTTAACAACAGAATTCTTTACAACAACACAATGTAACAGTATCACAATCTATTTTCTGTAAATTTTAGTGTTAATAAATATCCAAACCTTGAAATGAATAAAATATCAAATAAATACAAATATTAAATCATAAAAAATAAAGAATAAAATAAAATGTATTGCACTTTCTAATGACACCATCATCTCTTTTTCCTTTGCATAAGTCAAGGAAACTGCTGCTTTACAACTTACAACAACTCTCTTAATAATAAAGCTGCATATTGCCCATTTTCTTCACAATAAGAAATGCACAGTGACACATATATAATGATTCAATAAGTTGTGTGCCATCGCGTTATAATCTAGCTTTAGTAAGTGTTGGCTCGAGAGACGAGCATCCCTGTGACAGTGTGTCTCTCAGCCGGGTGCAGTTTCAATCTCTCCCCCTTAGATCGGGACATACATGCAGCTCATAGAAGAGGCGCTGACCGCACAAAGAAATGCCAGTTTCAGACTTTGTAGTTAACTACAAGACCTGCTTCCGTGTTATTTGAACTTTAATAAAGCTGTAACGCATTAAAAATATCTGCATTTAAGATGTAACGCCAGCGTGTTTCCTTTAAAGGCCTCCGGCTCCACTTATTCCACAATGAGAGTGCTTCTGTATTTACTTCTTGGATATTTTTGTATAATTCCCCAATATTTGGGGATCTGCATCACCTGAAGCTGTTTGGAAAGTTTAGAGTGTATCTGGACGGTGATCTGTGTAATTCTTCCTCAGTCAGACTCAGGTGCGAACTGCAGTGCTGCTCTCGCAAGTCATCATTACAGTTTATTGTGATCTCATGTTACGTTAAATGTCGATAACGTCGACTAATCGTTTCAGCTCTACACCATACACTTCATTAACATTAATTCTTCTAAATCTTATATTCACTCAATGAGCAATAGAGGCTGCTGCTGCTGAAGAACTACAAGAAAAAGTTTGATACATAAGGTTGTTTGCAGACAACATTGTTTTGCACGGCCGCTAGCATCTTGCACTGCTCCTAACTAGCTTAATGTTAGCTTACCGGCCCTCTCATCATCTTTATTTGGTGCGCTGGTGAAAAAGATGCTCATTTTTGTAAATTTGGCCGCGTCACTTTGAAGAGCTTTCTTTTTTTAATCTTGCCTTTTCAGCGCCGCCTTTGCGCTTTCTATTGTCCATTTTAGCCTATATCCTCCAACCACAACCACCACTGACTGAAGTTTACAAATAATTTTTTTTAAGCAAGGTGCCGCTGTCAGGGGAGTCAAAAGATAATTACGTAATTAACCTGCAGGCTGCACTCTGCTGCAAAAAAATAATAAATAAAAAGAGTGGGGCTGAGGTAAAATATAAAAGAGTGGGCTGCTGTGAGTGCAGGCAGCCTAGGGACAGTGTCCATATTTCAACCCAGTGCCATGACAACACCGGCCCTCACGGCCAAAAAACAGACCTGCCCACCGGGAATTCTCCTGGTGCACCCGATTAGCCAATGCGGGCCTGGTAGTATGCAATTCCGAACTCAGCCTCCATTATGTTTTCCATGTGTTACCCTGCTTGTTTGTGTTCCATGTCTTGTTCCCTGGCCCTGCCACCTAGTTTCTCTCATTATTAGTTAATGTCCCTCACCTGCCTTCCTCGATTGCCTCTTGATTTCTCCCTCTTTGGGTTCTTATATACAATAAAATACAATAAAAATACAAATAAAATGCAACAGAAATGACACATAGACCAAATTTATTCTAAAATGACATACTCATATAAGTAAATTGATCAAACATAATTTGAATTTTATAGAATACTTATCAAAATATTATTGACTATATAACACATTCATTTTCCAGCCTGCTATGGGTGTAGTATATATTTACAAAGACAGGTGTGCTGATAATATTGTTTGATTTAGTGGTAAAGGGGTTTACAGTACAGTAAGTTTTTGTTGGGGAGATTAAGGTGTTTTTAACACCGTGCTTTGCTAGCAGCACAGTAATATATCACAGTACTCCCAACATGTGTTTTGTTTACCGTAAAATCAAGAGTAGAGTTATTTGCACCATCTCCTAAAATTATGTGTTGCTTTTTGAATTCATCTTCAGTGGAATTAGTTGTATAATACACAGATCCAATGAGATTTAGAGCAGTATCTCCTTTCAACTGCTGATACCATAATATCGTATAATAGTCTGGGATGGTGTGAGAACAGGTGAGTTGAACTCTTTCATCAGCTTTTGTTATGAGGTGAGCAGGAGTCTGATGAACTTTGTCACTTAGTGATTCTCCTGTTTAAAATAGATGGATTTAAAGTTAGTAAAGACAACATCAGCTGAAGAGCCAAATAAAGACTCAATAAAAATGTGATATATTTACCCGAGACCCAGAATGGCATTAATGTTAAATAAATCAAGCAGATTATAAATGTCATGTTGATGCATCAGTGCTGGAGAAATGACATGGAAGAGCATAAGTGACTCTGCAGCTCTGAAACGTAGAATAAACATAAAAATAAACCCTCAATGCCCCTTGATGCATAAAGCCTGTCCCACTCTCTTTGATAAATATGTCTCACTATTTAAATTAGGTTGTATGGAGACTCCCACTGGTTGCCATACTAATTGCAACTAAGTTTTTTTTTTTTAATGCAGTTCTGCAGATCTGTCAAGGTGTATTCACTTACTCTGGTTCAGTATAAACTTTGAAACATTCAGAGGAAAAGAGAGTATATGGGCATAATGAAGATAATCCTAACCGTTAAATATAAAATATTATGTCTAGTCATTAATATACTGTGAATGTTGTAACATTCATCATATCACCAAGAATAAATAGAGAATGTTCATTTAAGAGAAAACTCTTGAAAACTCGCCAAACATAAATTATATTAGCATATATTAAATTAAATACAAATGTAAAAAGTCATAGGAATGCAATTGAAATTTTATGTAGAATAAACTAATTCTAAAAGTTGTTATGTTTTAGATATAATGGTGGAGAGTCTTAACATAATTTCAACAGCTTTTTTCAGCACACACATATTATCCTTTGAACATCTGGTGTGCTTCAAAATACATGACTTGTCATCAACACACACAACACACAATAATATTGTATATTACTAGGGCATATCATCACAAAAACCATGCTTGTGAGCTATAATTGATTAAACATCACTTTAATAGAATACTAAAGCAATATCACATGAGCAAGAGTGCTGTTGTCCTGAATATCAGCATGATGCCGCAGCAGGTCATCACAGCTGTGCTGATATTCAGCCCAACATGTGTCATTTTGTGCAATAAAAAAGATGTTAATATGCAGTAACTAAACTAAAATAGTTTCAAAAGAAATAAAGGTTTGTGTGTTCGACACGCAAAACGTCTCGGGTTATGACTATAACCCTTGTTCCCTGAGAGGGAGCGAGACACTGCGTCGTTGAAAACGACTCTTTGGGGAACGCTCCTTAGCGTGCGCCTCTGAAGTATGAATGAAACTATTCCAATCTTGATTGGTGTTGCGTCATGGCGTAACATGTGACGGCATAACCGGATGCATAAAAGTGACGCCGGCACACATACACATTAGCCTAGCGATGAAGCAAGCCGCTCTCAGGCCTTGAGGGGTGTGGCAGGACGACGCAGTGTCTCGTTCCCTTCTCAGGGAACAAGGGTTATAGTCATAACCCGAGGCGTTCCCTTCCGAGGAACTCGCACTGCGTCGTTGAAAACGACTCTTTGGGGAACGAATGCCCACTAGGCCACGCACCGAAAAAAGGCCTGCCCTAGGGTGAAACTGAACTCAGGCACTCAGCTAGGACGAGAGCACACGTGCGCCAGGCGTACTAGGGAGGTGCAGACTGTAAAACCTGATGAAAGTGTGCGGGGTAGCCCAACCGGCTGCCTCACAGATCTCCTGGAGGGGTACTCCCGATAAGAGAGCCCTAGAGGACGCCATGCCTCTAGTTGAATGAGCCCTCACGGCCAAAGGTGAAGGCAAATTGCGCACCTTGTAGGCCGAGATAATAGCCTGAACAATCCAATTACTAATGGTTTGTTTCGAGGCAGGGAGCCCCTTCTTAGGTGACCCAAAACACACTAACAGTTGGTCCGACCTCCTCCAAGAAGAGGACCTCTCGAGGTAAGCGCTCAAAGCTCTGACAGGGCAGAGCAAATGGAGCCTCTCTTCTTCTGCCGACACATGAGGTGGAGGATGAAAAGCCTGCAGGACCGTAGACCGTGCCGTGTTAGACGGCACCTTAGGCACATAGCCAGGTCTCGGGTGTAAAATGGCTTTAACTCCGCCAGGGGCAAACTCCAAGCAAGCTGGCGTCACTGCCAGGGCTTGAAGATCACCCACCCTCTTTAGAGAGGTAATAGCTAAGAGAAAAGCCATCTTGAACGTCAGGTCCTTGGGCGAAGCCGACTGAAGGGGTTCGAAGGGGGCCAGGGATAACCCTTCGAGAACCACCGCCAGGTCCCAGGCTGGACGGTCTCATCCTCCATGTACCACGGAGAAAACGAATGACCAGCTGGTGCCTCCCCAGAGGCCCATCACTCAGTGGTGCATGGAACGCCGAAATGGCAGCCACGTACACCTTGAGTGTGGAAGGGAGAGACCGCAGAGAAGCGATCTTGAAGAAACTCCAGAACTGAAGCCACCGGGCAGTTAACTGGATCTACTTCATGTTCTCTACACCAAGTGGAGAACACATTCCACTTGAGGCCATATAATCTCCTAGTAGACGGAGCCCTAGAGCTAAGTATGGTTTCAACCACCCCCGCTGATAGACCAGCATTTAGGTACTGAACCCCCTCAGGGGCCAGACCCACAGTTTCCACAGCTCTGGACGAGGGTGGAAGACTGTGCCCCCCGCCTGAGACAACAGATCCCTCCTCAGAGGAATCTGCCATGGCGGAGCTATCAGGAGTGAAATTATGTCTGAGAACCATACTCGGGCCGGCCACATGGGGGCAACCAGAAGTAGACTGATGCCCTCTTGGCGGACCCTTTCCAGGACTCCCGGGAGCAGAGCGATCGGGGAAATGCTGTACAGGCGAAGCCTCGGCCAAGCCTGTACCATGGCGTCCAACCCCAGTGGGGCTGGATGTGAGAGGGAGAACCAAAGTGGACAGTGGGGCGTCTCTCGAGGCGCGAACAGATCCACTTCTGATGGTCCAAATTTGTCCCATATCAACTTCACCACCTCTGGATGAAGTCTCCATTCCCGGGCCTCAGCCCCTGCCTCGACAGGATGTCTGCTCCCTGATTCTGAACCCCGGAATATACATTGCTCTGATAGACAGTATTTTCCCTTGGGACCAAAGAATTATCTGATGCGCCAGTCTGCACAGAGGGCGCGATCTGAGTCCTCCTTGTCGGTTCAGATAAGCTACCACTGATGTATTGTCCGAACGTATTAGGACATGGTAACCCTTGATGTCTGGAAGGAAGCTCCTCAGAGCCCTGAACACAGCCAACATCTCTAGACAGTTTATGTGCCAAGAATGATGATGGTCCTGCCACAGACCCCTGGCAAAGCGGCCGTCCATGACCGCGCCCAGCCAGTGAGGGAGGCGTCTGTCGAAACGGTTTTCCGGCGACATGACGCTCCCAACACTGGCCCTTGGGACAGGAACCAAGGTTTCTTCCATATTAGCAGAGAACGAAGGCACCTGCGCGTTACTCTGATTATACGAAATGGATTCCCGCTGGGGAAAACCCTTGGCTTTCAGCCACCACTGGAGGGGCCTCATGTGTAGAAGGCCCAGCGGTACAATGTTGGATGCCGCTGCCATGAGGCCCAGCAGTCTTTGAAATTGCTTTACAGTGATGGCCTGGCCTAGCTTTAACCCGGACACCATCGCCATAAGGGACTCGATACGTGCAGGAGACATGCGTGCCTGCATCGTAACAGAGTTCCACACAACGCCCAGAAGCGTTGTGCACTGGGATGGTTGTAACACACTCTTTTTGTGTTGAGTCTCAACCCCAAACTTCGAATGTGGCCAAGAACGACATCTCGATGCCGAACCGCCATTTCTCGAGACTGGGCCAGAATGAGCCAGTCGTCGATATAATTCAGTATACGGATGCCCTGAAGTCTCAGTGGAGCAAGAGCTGCATCCATACATTTGGTGAATGTCGCGAGGAGATAGTGCTAGGCGAGCGGAAGAACCCGATATTGGTAAGCTTCGCCCCGAGCGAACCTCAGGAACCTCCTGTGACATGGAAGGATGGATACATGAAAATAGGCGTCTTTTAGATCTATCGTGACAAACCAGTCCTCGGATCTGATCTGACTCACGATGACAGGAATAGTAAGCATTTTGAACCTGAACCTCCTCAGAGACCGGTTCAAAACTCTGAGATCTAAAATCGGCCTCAACCCCCATCCTTTTTGGAACTATAAAGTACCGGCTGTAAAGACCGGACTCCCTGTCTGAATGATGAACACGTTCTATGGCCTCCTTCAGCAGCAGAGATTGCACTTCTTGTTCCATCACCTGAGCCTGCTCCGGAACCACTGTAGTCTGCACCACCCCAGAGAATTTGGGGGCGGTGCCCGAACTGCAGTCTGTACCCTGAATTTATTATATGCAGGACCCATGCAGATATGTTGGGAAGATGATTCCATGCCTCTACAAAATCTACTAAGGGAACCAGCCTCTCGAGGCTGGTCTCGAGTGTTTTCGAGCACTGTTCTCGACTTCCTGAGGCGGGATACCGGCAGGATTTGGTCGATACAGTGCTTGTGACCACAATTGATGTGTGTTTTTTATTTTTTGACGCGAACGGCACGGTGTGCTTTAGCTGGAGATTGGTGTGGCCCGAAGCGTCAGAGACGGCGGGAAACCAACACCGATTTCCTGAGGACTCCGCTCGAGAACAACCTCGGTTGCTCTGCAGCGAGGGCAGCCCTCCGAGGTTCTAACACCCGGTTAGGACCTCTTCCCAGAACCCTCCTAGCCTTAAGGACGTCCCTCAGGTCGGCCCCTGGCTGGAGGGCTTCCGCTGGGAGCGTTTCCTCTGTTGCCAAGCTCCTGGAGGAGGGGCTCTAGAGGAAGCGCTCTCCTTTTGCTCTGCGCGGTGCGAGGAGCTGACTGAAGGCTGGGGCTGATGTGTTTGCCCCGCCCTACTTGACTTAGACTTGGATTTACGGGGAGAAACTGCTTGAGCGCCGCAGATTGTTTCCTCGCCTCCTGAAACCTGTCGACGACCGATGTAACGGCGTCGCCAAACAGGCCAGAGGGCGAGGCGGGGCATCAAGCAAAAAAGCTCTGTCTTTTTCTTTTATTCCCGATAAATTTAGCCACAGATGCCTCTCCGTGGTCACCATAGCTGCCATAGAGCGGCCAATAGCGCGGGCCGTCTCTTTAGTTGCCCGGAGAGACAGATCTGCGGCTCTGCGCAACTCCGCGATATCTTCGGGAGTTGGCCCCTCCCCTCGTCTAAATCTTTCAGGAGATCGGCCTGGTACGCCTGCAAAATCGCCATTGAGTGCAGGCACGAACCAGCCCGACCTGCCGCCATGTAAGCCCTGCTTATTAATGCAGATGTATCTCTGCAGGGCTTACTAGGCAGCGCCGAGGTTTTAAGGGAAGATGCCGACTCAGGAGAGAGGTAACCGGCTAAAGCCTCCTCCACACCAGGCATCTTCCCATAGCCCATATCCCGTGCCCCTAAAACATCGCTGTAATCGACCACACTGGGGGTGGAGACACGGGACGAATGTGGTTTATCCACGATCTCGAGATCTCTTTGTGGAGATCGGGGAAAAACGGCAAACCCGGCGCTGGGGTTGTGACGCGTGCTGCAGGAAATGCTCGTCTAATTTGCTTCCGACGTGCGTTCCCTGCTCATTTTGTGGCCAGCTAATGTTAAGTCTGGCCACAGCACGCGTCACAACCTGAATCAGCTCCTCAAAAGCCTGGCCGAAAACCGGCGTGCTTGGCTGCTCACGGTCGATCCGCATCAATGCTGAGCATTTCCACTTCCTCGGAAGCAGAGAGCTCGAGCATTGGGACCTGATCGTGGGCAGAAGAAGCGCGACGCGGGCTTCTGCACCACTCACAGTAGGCTCGGGATCCTCAAATGAAGAATGAGAAAGTGCCGCAGCAGTCTCATTCTCATCTGCAAGATCCCGCTGCGAACCCCACGATCTCAATCGCCGCGCTGCCTCAACAGACGCGGGACCAGAACCGTGGGGAACGCGAGCCTGACCGTGCTCATCAAAGCACGCCAACCGGGGCGCAGCACTCTCATGGGTAGTGCTTCACAACTTACACAGGCAGATCCCTCGAGAGCTGCCTGTGCGTGCTACGCTCCCAAACAGTTCACACACAAATCGTGCGTGTCCCTACCCGTAATAAAACGAGGGCAGGGTTGCACGCACTTCTTGAACTGCTTGGTGGCCATAATTCTTTTAAATAGGACAAACAACACCAAATAAGACAAACAATATACATAGAGCGCTTGCTGAAGAGCGAAAGCTAATGTGTATGTGTGCCGGCGTCACTTTTATGCATCCGGTTATGCCGTCACATGTTACGTCATGACGCAACACCAATCAAGATTGGAATAGTTTCATTCATACTTCAGAGGCGCACGCTAAGGAGCGTTCCCCAAAGAGTCGTTTTCAAAGACGCAGTGCGAGTTCCCTCGGAAGGGAACACAGGCTGATAGTCTGTATGGAACGCCATGGACACATAGACAAGTGGAGTGATACAAATAGTGAAATGTTCTTGTAAAGTTGAACAAAATACCAGCACTTTTGGAAAACTTCACCATCCATCCATCCATCGTCAACCGCTTATCCTGTGTACAGGGTCGCGGGGGGCTGGAGCCTATCCCAGCTAACATTGGGCGAAAGGTGGGGGACACCCTGGACAGGTCGCCAGTCCATCGCAGGGAAAACTTCACTTTAAATAGAATTAGAGGACCGGACTAACTGTTGTATAATTATACATATTATTGACATGTAGATGACTGTATAACATTTTAATCAAACTTCTTGCAATGGGTGCTATAGACAGTTCAAATTGGAAAAAGTCAGGTGTGCTGATAATATTGTTTGATTTGGTGGTAACAGGAGTTAACAGACATTTTTTGCATGGGAGATCAAGGTTTATGTAACACTGTGCTTTGCTAGCAGCACAGTAATATATTGCAGTACTACCAACAAGTATTTTGTCTACCCTGACATCAAGAGCAGAGTACTTTGAACCATCCCCTGTAATGTTGAAACTCTTTATAAATTGATTTTCAATCGATGAAGGTTCGATAAATATATATCCAATGAGATTTAAAGCAGTGTCACCCATCAACAGCTGATACCATAATATTGTGTAATAATTTGAAATGGTGTGAGAACAGGTGAGTTGAACTGTTTTTTCAGCTTCTGTTATGAGGTCAGTTGGAGACTGATGAACTTTGTCACTTTGTGATTCTCCTGTTTAAAACAAACAGAAGAGTAATGATACAAAGGTAGAAAGAACACATTAGCAGATGAACCAATTTAAAAACTTTTCCAAAAATTGACAGATTTACCTGAGACCCAGAATGGCAGTGTTGTTAAGTAAATCAAGCACACCATTAATCTCATGTTGAAGCTAAAGTGCTGGAAGAATGGTATAAATGAACAGCAGAGTCTTGTGCAGCTCTCAAGAGAGTTCATGGAATAAATCATCGAAATCAAATGATCTCTCAGTGCACTGTGTTGTGTAAAGCCGTCTTGACACATAAGTTTCAAGCTTCAAAAGAGACCCCTACTGGTATAAACAGTAATTGCAAAAGATCAACTCAGTGGCCCCAAAACACAATTCCACTTATACAATTTTAACCGATCCTGAAAATGTTTGGCCTCAAAGTGGCTGATGCCCCAGGCCTCAAAGGGTCATAATCTGCCCTTGGACTGAATACCTGCTTTGTTTTGTCTGTGTCACATGAAGCTACAATAATGACTACAGGAAATAAATCTGAAATTTGTTCATTTGTATTCTAGATACAGGTCTACAGGTCAGCTCTATGTCCTTTGGCTCACAAAGCACATCAGAGGGAGATTGATGCACATCCTTACAAATCAGGCAACCTGAGGGCAGAACCAATAATGAAATATTTCAATGTGTTTATAGTATTCATATAGTATACTTACATGATGAGTGAATTTGAGATTTCAATGAAACTTGCAATTTAACCTATATTCAATCTATATGGTTCTAGTTTCACTAAAATATAGATTACCAGTAAAGCAGCTCAAGACAACAATGATTGTAAAGACAACTCTAATGATGTTGGGTGATGCTGGTACCAGAGGAACACTACTTAATTCTTCGCAATGTAGCAAAACTAGACACAGGAAGTCATTTTATGTTGAAATGGGTAGGACATCATCATCACATGCAAAAACAAGTTACTTAAACAGGAATCAAAGCAGACAAGTGTTCCACCTACTGTACCATCTGTCTCTATATACAGTATATATGTTGCAAATTCATATGACTTTCATATACCCCATATGTCAGAGGCCAGACCCCTCACTTGAGTGAATGAATTGTGATACATCCCCACCTATTGACAAAAGGAGATGACAGCTCATTAAATTACGAGTTATTTACCCAAAAATGAAAATTCTGTCATCATTTACTCACCTTTATGTTGCTGCAATACTTCAATACTTACTAAAAACAATAGTAGAAACGTATCTATGGTTAACACTATGTCAACAATCAAAATCTCAGGAGATACTCCAGTAAACCGTAGATTCACATTTCAGATTCACTCCCATATTTAAATGCGGTTATCACTCCCAAATGTTTTGCTGTGTGTACATGGGCAATGTGAACTCAAAGGTGAGTGTCATTACTACAGTTTTGATTATGTATTAAAGTGGTCCCAACAGAATTTTTTGCAGGGAAGATGAAATATCTTTCTATTGACTTTCGAAGAATGCACTTTTGTAAACACATATCTTATTAGTCTTAGAGCAGCATCATGCATTAGCTGTTTATACCATAATATCATATCAAAGCCTGAACTTGTATGAGAGCAGGTGAGAATAACAAGCTCTTCTGATTTAACCATCACATCTTTTGGAGTCTGATGAACTGTCATTTGATGACTCCCCTGTGAAAATAAGAGATAAAATTGCAATAATAGTTGGTGAGGAAATCTCAAGGAACACAAAAATGCAGATTTTAAGGGTTCTGTACCTGAGACCCATAATGGCAGTGCTGTTAAACAAATCAATCACACTATAAATGTAATGTTGATTTTTTTTAAGGCTGGTGGACATGGATGAACAGCAGTGACTGATGCAGCTTTCAAGAGGGTGTGTACACTCTCAAAACAAAAGGAACTGTTTAAGGTACAAAGCCGTCACTTGGGTGGTACCCTTAAGGAGACACAAAAAGGGTTGTCTATTATCCCCAGAGGAGCAAAACATATAAATGTACCTTTAAAGGTACACAATAGGCCCTTAGGGTCCTATTAGAGGCACACAAAATGTTGCCATTTTGCCTTAAACTGTAACTTTATTTTCTGAGCGTGTGGAATAAGCCAGATAAACCACCAAAAATGACAAACCATCAAACTATCTGGGTGCTCTTTAAGATGCATAAAGCCTATCTATGTCTTTTTATTAAAATGCATGTTCTAGTACACTAGCATATAGATGGCTTTAGAGATAAAATATATGTTTTGACTTACATAAAATAGGTTCAAAGAAGCCCCCACTGGTTGCGATAGTAATAGTAAACTATGATTTTTCATAAAGCAGTACTGTATGAAGATCTGACATTGTGTTCACTAACTCTACATTGTCAGGATCCTGTCATCGCTGTCTAGTTTTTTCACTTCAGAAGCAGGATCCTGACACTTTTGTTATATTATATTGTTTTGGACTTTCTTGCTTAGTTTAGAACTGCATACTACTCTTACTCTCTCTGCCATAGACAAATATGGCAGAAGTAATATAAGTAGTATGGGTAGTATGCAGGGCCGGAGTGGGACTCATATTCAGCCCTGGAGTTTCATGCCTTAGACCGGCCCATTTTAGTTCATGACTGACTATTAAAATAATGTAATTAAAACCTCAGTATATAAGTCTGCAATAGTGCACAGTTCTCTACAGCCTTGTAATTCATTGTATTTTTCTAAAGTATCATCATTTCCAATTCAGTACAAATACAAGTGTTGCTTCACATTGAAGATTTATTAGAACAGTTAACAACAGAATTCTTTACAACAACACAATGTAACAGTATCAGAATCTATTTTCTGTAAATTTTAGTGTTAATAAATATCCAAACCTTGAAATGAATAAAATATCAAATAAATACAAATATTAAATCATAAAAAATAAAGAATAAAATAAAATGTATTGTACTTTCTAATGACACATCATCTCTTTTTCCTTTGCATAAGTCAAGGAAACTGCTGCTTTACAACTTACAACAACTCTCTTAATAATAAAGCTGCATATTGCCCATTTTCTTCACAATAAGAAATGCACAGTGACACATATATAATGATTCAATAAGTTGTGTGCCATCGCGTTATAATCTAGCTTTAGTAAGTGTTGGCTCGAGAGACGAGCATCCCTGTGACAGTGTGTCTCTCAGCCGGGTGCAGTTTCAATCTCTCCCCCTTAGATCGGGACATACATGCAGCTCATAGAAGAGGCGCTGACCGCACAAAGAAATGCCAGTGTCGGACTTTGTAGTTAACTACAAGACCTGCTGCCGTGTTATTTGAACTTTAATAAAGCTGTAACGCATTAAATATATCTGCATTTAAGATGTAACGCCAGCGAGTTTCCTTTAAAGACCTCCGGCTCCACTTATTCCACAATGAGAGTGCTTCTGTATTTACTTCTTGGATATTTTTGTATAATTCCCCAATACTTTGGGGATCTGCATCACCTGAAGCTGTTTGGAAAGTTTAGAGTGTATCTGGACGGTGATCTGTGTAATTCTTCCTCAGTCAGACTCAGGTGAACTGCAGTGCTGCTCGCAAGTCAACATTAATTTATTGTGATCTATGTTACGTTAAATGTCGATAACGTCGACTAATCGTTTCAGCTCTACACCATACTCTTCATTAACATTAAGTCTTCTAATTCTTATATTCACTCAATGAGCAATAGAGGCTGCTGCTGCTGAAGAACTACAAGAAAAAGTTTGATACATAAGGTTGTTTGCAGACAACATTGTTTTGCATGGCTGCTAGCATCTTGCACTGCTCCTAACTAGCTTAATGTTAGCTTACCGGCCCTCTCATCATCTTCATTTGGTGCGCTGGTGAAAAAGATGCTCATTTTTGTACATTTGGCCACGTCAGTTTGAAGAGCTTTCTTTTTTTAATCTTGCCTTTTTAGGGCCACCTTTGCGCTTTCTATTGTCCATTTTAGCCTATATCCTCCAACCACAACCACCACTGACTGAAGTTTACAAATAACTTTTTTTAAGCAAGGTGCAGCTGTCAGGGAGTCAAAATATAATTAAGTCATTAACCTGCAGGCTGCACTCTGCTGCAAAAAAATAATAAATAAAAAGAGTGGGGCTGAGGTAAAATAAAAAATTTAAAAGAGTGGGCTGCTGTTAGTGCAGGCAGCCTAGGGACAGTGTCCATATTTCAACCCAGTGCCATGACAACACCGGCCCTCACGGCCAAAAAACAGACCGGCCCACCGGGAATTCTCCCGGTGCACCCGATTAGCCAATGCGGGCCTGGTAGTATGCAATTCCAAACTCAGCCTCCATTATGTTTACCATATGTTACCCTGCTTGTTTGTGTTCCATGTCTTGTTCCCTGGCCCTGCCACCTAGTTTCTCTCATTATTAGTTAATGTCTCTCACCTGCCTTCCTCGATTGCCTCTTGATTTCTCCCTCTTTGGGTGCTTCTCAAATAGAACCACCCAAAAATACAATAAAAATACAAATAAAATGCAACAGAAATGACACATAGACCAAATTAATTCTAAAATGACATACTCATATAAGTAAATTGATCAAACATCATTTGAATTTTATAGAATACTTATCAAAATATGATTGACTATATAACACATTCATTTTCCAGCCTGCTATGGGTGTAGTATATATTTACAAAGACAGGTGTGCTGATAATATTGTTTGATTTAGTGGTAAAGGGGTTTACAGTACAGTAAGTTTTTGTTGGGGAGATTAAGGTGTTTTTAACACTGTGCTTTACTAGCAGCACAGTAATATATCACAGTACTCCCAACATGTGTTTTGTTTACCGTAAAATCAAGAGTAGATTTTTTTGCACCATTTCCTAAAATTATGTGTTGCTTTTTGAATTCATCTTCAGTGGAATTACTTTCATAATTCACATATCCAATGAGATTTAGAGCAGTATCTCCTTTCAACTGCTGATACCATAATATCATATTATAGTCTGGGATGGTGTGAGAACAGGTGAGTTGAACTCTTTCATCAGCTTTTGTTATGAGGTGAGCAGGAGTCTGATGAACTTTGTCACTTAGTGATTCTCCTGTTTAAAATAGATGGATTTAAAGTTAGTAAAGACAACATCAGCTGAAGAGCCAAATAAAGACTCAATAAAAATGTGATATATTTACCTGAGACCCAGAATGGCATTAATGTTAAATAAATCAAGCAGATTATAAATGTCATGTTGATGCATCAGTGCTGGAGAAATGACATGGAAGAGCATAAGTGACTCTGCAGCTCTGAAATGTAGAATAAACATAAAAATAAACCATCAATGCCCCTTGATGCATAAAGCCTGTCCCACTCTCTTTGATAAATATGTCTCACTATTTAAATGAGGTTGTATGGAGACTCCCACTGGTTGCCATACTAACTGCAACTAAGTTTTTTTTTTTTTTTAATGCAGTTCTGCAGATCTGTCAAGGTGTATTCACTTACTCTGGTTCAGTATAAACTTTGAAACATTCAGAGGAAAAGAGAGTATATGGGCATAATGAAGATAATCCTAACCGTTAAATATAAAATATTATGTCTAGTCATTAATATACTGTGAATGTTGTAACATTCATCATATCACCAAGAATAAATAGAGAATGTTCATTTAAGAGAAAACTCTTGAAAACTCAGCCAAACATAAATTATATTAGCATATATTAAATTAAATACAAATGTAAAAAGTCATAGGAATGCAATTGAAATTTTATGTAGAATAAACTAATTCTAAAAGTTGTTATGTTTTAGATATAATGGTGGAGAGTCTTCAACTGCTTTGTTTCAGCACACACATATTATCCATTGAACATCTGGTGTGCTTCAAAATACATGACTTGTCATCAACACACACAGCACACAATAATAATGTATATTACTAGGGCATAACATCACAAAAACCATGCTTGTGAGCTATAATTGATTAAACATCACATTAATAGAAAACTAAAGCAATATCACATGAGCAAGAGTGCTGTTGTCCTGAATATCAGCATGAGGCCGCAGCAGGTCATCACGGCTGTGCTGATATTCAGCCCAACATGTGTCATTTTGTGCAATAAAAAAAGATGTTAATATTCAGTAACTAAACTAAAATAGTTTCAAAAGAAATAAAGGTTTGTGTGTTTGACACGCAAAACACAGGCTGATAGTCTGTATGGAACGCCATAGACACATAGACAAGTGGAGTGATACAAATAGTGAAATGTTCTTGTAAAGTTGAACAAAATACCAGCACTTTTGGAAAACTTCACTTTAAATAGAATTAGAGGACCGGACTAACTGTTGTATAATTATACATATTAATGACATGTAGATGACTGTATAACATTTTAATCAAACTTCTTGCAGTGGGTGCAATAGACAGTTAAAATTGGAAAAAGTCAGGTGTGCTGGTAATATTGTTTGATTTAGTGGTAACAGGAGTTAACAGACATTTTTTGCATGGGAGATCAAGGTTTATGTAACACTGTGCTTTGCTAGCAGCACAGTAATATATTGCAGTACTACCAACAAGTGTTTTGTCTACCCTGACATCAAGAGCAGAGTATTTTGAACCATCCCCTGTAATGTTGAACCTCTTTATAAATTGATTTTCAATCGATGAAGGTTCGGTATATATATATCCAATGAGATTTAAAGCAGTGTCACCCATCAACAGCTGATACCATAATATTGTGTAATAATTTGAAATGGTGTGAGAACAGGTGAGTTGAACTGTTTTTTCAGCTTCTGTTATGAGGTCAGTTGGAGTCTGATGAACTTTGTCACTTTGTGATTCTCCTGTTTAAAACAAACAGAAGAGTAATGATACAAAGGTAGAAAGGACACATTAGCAGATGAACCAATTTAAAAACTTTTCCAAAAATTGACAGATTTACCTGAGACCCAGAATGGCAGTGTTGTTAAGTAAATCAAGCACACCATTAATCTCATGTTGAAGCTAAAGTGCTGGAAGAATGGTATAAATGAACAGCAGAGTCTTGTGCAGCTCTCAAGAGAGTTCATGGAATAAATCATAGAAATCAAATGATCTCTCAGTGCACTGTGTTGTGTAAAGCCGTCTTGACACATAAGTTTCAAGCTTCAAAAGAGACCCCTACTGGTATAAAAAGTAATTGCAAAAGATCAACTCAGTGGCCCCAAAAAACAATTCCACTTATACAATTTTAACCGATCCTGAAAATGTTTGGCCTCAAAGTGGCTGATGCCCCAGGCCTCAAAGGATCATAATCCACCCTTGGACTGAATACCTGCTTTGTTTTGTCTGTGTCACATGAAGCTACAATAATGATTACAGGAAATAAATCTGAAATTTGTTCATTTGTATTCTAGATACAGGTCTACAGGTCAGCTCTATGTCCTTTGGCTCACAAAGCACATCAGAGGGAGATTGATGCACATCCTTACAAATCAGGCAACCTGAGGGCAGAACCAATAATGAAATATTTCAATGTGTTCATAGTATTTATATAGCATACTTACATGATGAGTGAATTTAGGTAAACCAGGCCACTTTTTGAATTTGAGATTTCAATGAAACTTGCAATTTAACCTATATTCAATCTATATGGTTCTAGTTTCACTAAAATATAGATTACCAGTAAAGCAGCTCAAGACAACAATTATTGTAAAGACAAATCTAATCATGTTGGGTGATGCTGGTACCAGAGGAACACTACTTAAGTCTTCGCAATGTAGCAAAACTAGACACAGGATGTCATTTTATGTTGAAATGGGTAGGACATCGTCATCACATGCAAAAACAAGTTACTTAAACAGGAATCAAAGCAGACAAGTGTTCCACCTACTGTACCATCTGTCTCTATATACAGTAGGCCTATATATGTTGCAAATTCATAAGACTTTCATAAACCCCATATGTCAGAGGCCAGACCCCTCACTTGAGTGAATGAATTGTGATACATCCCCACCTATTGACAAAAGGAGATGACAGTTCATTAAATTATGAGTTATTTACCCAAAAATTAAAATTCTGTCATCATTTACTCACCTTTATGTTGCTGCAATACTTCAATACTTACTAAAAACAATAGTAGAAACATATCTATGGTTAACACTATGTCAACAATCAAAATCTCAGGAGATACTCCAGTAAACCGTAGATTCACATTTCAGATTCACTCCCATATTTAAATGCGGTTATCACTCCCAAATGTTTTGCTGTGTGTACATGGGCAATGTGAACTCAAAGGTGAGTGTCATTACTACAGTTTTGGTTATGTATTAAAGTGGTCCCAACAGAATTTTTTTTGCAGCGAAGATGAAATATCTTTCTATTGACTTTCGAAGAATGCACTTTTGTAAACACATATCTTATTAGTCTTAGAGCAGCATCATGCATTAGCTGTTTATACCATAATATCATATCAAAGCCTGAACTTGTATGAGAGCAGGTGAGAATAACAAGCTCTTCTGATTTAACCATCACATCTTTTGGAGTCTGATGAACTGTCATTTTATGACTCCCTGTGAAAATAAGAGATAAAATTGCAATAATAGTTGGTGAGGAAATCTCAAGGAACACAAAAATGCAGATTTTAAGGGTTCTGTACCTGAGACCCATAATGGCAGTGCTGTTAAACAAATCAATCACACTATAAATGTAATGTTGATTTTTTTTAAGGCTGGTGGACATGGATGAACAGCAGTGACTGATGCAGCTTTCAAGAGGGTGTGTACACTCTCAAAACAAAAGGAACTGTTTAAGGTACAAAGCCGTCACTTGGGTAAGTACCCTTAAGGAGACCCAAAAAGGGATATCTATTATTCCCAGAGGAGCAAAACATATAAATGTACCTTTAAAGGTACACAATAGGCCCTTAGGGTCCCTATAGAGGCACACAAAATGTTGCCATTTTGCCTTAAACTGTAACTTTATTTTCTGAGAGTGTGGAATAAGCCAGATAAACCACCAAAAAATGCCAAACCATCAAACTATATCTGGGTGCTCTTTGAGATGCACAAAGCCTATCTATGTCTTTTTATTAATATTTTTGTTCTAGTACAATAGCATATAGATGGCTTTAGAGATAAAATATATATTTTTTTATTTACATTAAAATATGTTTAAAGAAGCCCCCACTGGTTGCGATGGTAATAGTAAACTATGACTATCTCTAAAACATATTCATTAACTCCACTTTGTCAGGATCCTGTCATCTCTGTCTAGTTTTTTCACTTTACAGGCAGGATCCTGACACTTTTGTTATATTATATTGTTTTGGACTTTCTTGCTTAGTTTAGAACTGCATACTACACTTACTCTCTCTGCCACAGACAAATATGGCAGAAGTAATATAAGTAGTATGGGTAGTATGCAGGGCCGGAGTGGGACTCATATTCAGCCCTGGAGTTTTATGCCTTAGACCGGCCCATTTTAGTTCATGACAGACTATTAAAATAATGTAATTAAAACCTTAGTATATAAATCTGCAATAGTGCACAGTTCTCTACAGCCTTGTAATTTATTGTATTTTTCTAAATTATCATCATTTCCAATTCAGTGCAAATACAGTAGCTAATCAGTATCTAATGACAGTATCTAAGACACCATCATCTCTTTTTCCTTTGCATAAGTCAAGGACATAACTTGCATAAGTCAAGGACTTAACAACTTGAAACTTACAAGCCAAAACAAAACGAATCAAAAACATGTTTTTCTGCAGTGTATAATGTGGCAAAGACTACCGTCTCTCACCTTTCTGTTCACTTCAATTCATCTTTAACTCACAAAAAAACAAACACTCTCTTAATAATAAAGCTGCATATTGCCAGTTTTCTTCACAATAAGAAATGCACAGTGACACATATATTATGATTCAATAAGTCGTGAGCCATCGCGTTATAATCTAGCTTTAGTAAGTGTTGGCTCGAGAGACGAGCATCCCTGTGACAGTGTGTCTCTCAGCCGGGTGCAGTTTCAATCTCTCCCCCTTAGATCGGGACATACATGCAGCTCATAGAAGAGGCGCTGACCGCACAAAGAAATGCCAGTTTCGGACTTTGTAGTTAACTACAAGACCTGCTTCCGTGTTATTTGAACTTTAATAAAGCTGTAACGCATTAAATATATCTGCATTCAAGATGTAATGCCAGCGTGTTTCCTTTAAAGACCTCCGGCTCCACTTATTCCACAATGAGAGTGCTTCTGTATTTACTTCTTGGATAATTTGTATAATTCCGCAATACTTTTGGATCTGCATCACCTGAAGCTGTTTGGAAAGTTTAGAGTGTATCTGGACGGTGATCTGTGTAATTCTTCCTCAGTCAGACTCAGGTGCGAACTGCAGTGCTGCTCTCGCAAGTCAACATTAATATTTATTGTGATCTCATGTTACGTTAAATGTTGATAACGTCGACTAATCGTTTCAGCTCTACACCATACTCTTCATTAACATTAAGTCTTCTAAATCTTATATTCACTCAATGAGCAATAGAGGCTGCTGCTGCTGAAGAACTACAAGAAAAAGTTTGATACATAAGGTTGTTTGCAGACAACATTGTTTTGCACGGCTGCTAGCATCTTGCACTGCTCCTAACTAGCTTAATGTTAGCTTACCGGCCCTCTCATCATCTTCATTTGGTGCGCTGGTGAAAAAGCTGCTCATTTTTGTACATTTGGCCACGTCAGTTTGAAGAGCTTTCTTTTTTTTAATCTTGCCTTTTTAGGGCCACCTTTGCGCTTTCTATTGTCCATTTTAGCTTTTTAACCACCACTGTCTGAAGTTTACAATTAATTTTTTTTGAAGCAAGGTGCCGCTGTCAGGGGAGTCAAAAGATAATTAAGTCATTAACCTACAGGCTGGACTCTGCTGCAAAAAAAACAATACATAAAAAGAGTGGGGCTGAGGTAAAATAAAAAATATAAAAGAGTGGGCTGCTGTTAGTGCAGGCAGCCTAGGGACAGTGTCCATATTTCAACCCAGTGCCATGACAACACCGGCCCTCACGGCCAAAAAACAGACCGGCCCACCGGGAATTCTCCCGGTGCACCCGATTAGCCAATGCGGGCCTGGTAGTATGCAATTCCAAACTCAGCCTCCATTATGTTTTCCGTGTGTTACCCTGATAGTTTGTGTTCCATGTCTTGTTTCCTGGCCCTGCCACCTCGTTTCTCTCATTATTAGTTAATGTCTCTCACCTGCCTTCCTCGATTGCCTCTTGATTTCTCCCTCTTTGGGTTCTTCTCAAATAGAAGCACCCAAAAATACAATAAAAATACAATTAAAACGCAACAGAAATGACACATAGACCAAATTAATTCTAAAATGACATACTCATATAAGTAAATTGATCAAACATCATTTTGATTTAATAGAATACTAAATAACACATTCATTTTCCAGCCTGCTATGGGTGTAGCATATATTTACAAAGACAGGTGTGCTGATAATATTGTTTGATTTAGTGGTAAAGGGGTTTACAGTACAGTAGGTTTTTGTTGGGGAGATTAAGGTGTTTTTAACACTGTGCTTTACTAGCAGCACAGTAATATATCGCAGTATTCCCAACATGTGTTTTGTTTACCGTAAAATCAAGAGTAGAGTTGTTTGCACCATGTCCTAAAATTATGTGTTGCTTTGTGAATTCATCTTCAGTGGAATTAGTTGCATAATACACAGATCCAATGAGATTTAGAGCAGTATCTCCTTTCAACTGCTGATACCATAATATCATATAATAGTCTGGGATGGTGTGAGAACAGGTGAGTTGAACTCTTTCATCAGCTTTTGTTATGAGGTGAGCAGGAGTCTGATGAACTTTGTCACTTAGTGATTCTCCTGTTTAAAATAGATGGATTTAAAGTTAGTAAAGACAACATCAGCTGAAGAGCCAAATAAAGACTCAATAAAAATGTGATATATTTACCTGAGACCCAGAATGGCATTAATGTTAAATAAATCAAGCAGATTATAAATGTCATGTTGATGCATCAGTGCTGGAGAAATGACATGGAAGAGCATAAGTGACTCTGCTGCTCTGAAATGTAGAATAATCATAAAAATAAACCATCAATGCCCCTTGATGCATAAAGCCTGTCCCACTCTCTTTGATAAATATGTCTCACTATTTAAATGAGGTTGTATGGAGACTCCCACTGGTTGCCATACTAATTGCAACTAAGTTTTTTTTTTTTTAATGCAGTTCTGCAGATCTGTCAAGGTGTATTCACTTACTCTGGTTCAGTATAAACTTTGAAACATTCAGAGGAAAAGAGAGTATATTGGCATAATGAAGATAATCCTAAACGTTAAATATAAAATATTATGTCTAGTCAATAATATACTGTGAATGTTGTAACATTCATCATATCACCAAGAATAAATAGAGAATGTTCATTTAAGAGAAAACTCTTGAAAACTCGCCAAACATAAAATATATTAGCATATATTAAATTAAATACAAATGTAAAAAGTCATAGGAATGCAATTGAAATTTTATGTAGAATAAACTAATTCTAAAAGTTGTTATTTTTTAGATATAATGGTGGAGAGTCTTCAACTGCTTTTTTTCAGCACACACATATTATCCATTGAACATCTGGTGTGCTTCAAAATATATGACTTGTCATCAACACACACAACACACAATAATAATGTATATTACTAGGGCATAACATCACAAAAACCATGCTTGTGAGCTATAATTGATTAAACATCACATTAATAGAAAACTAAAGCAATATCACATGAGCAAGAGTGCTGTTGTCCTGAATATCAGCATGATGCCGCAGCAGGTCATCACAGCTGTGCCGATATTCAGCCCAACATGTGTCTATTTGTGCAATAAAAATGATGTTAATATTCAGTAACTAAACTAAAATAGTTTCAAAAGAAATAAAGGTTTGTGTGTTCGACACGCAAAACACAGGCTGATAGTCTGTATGGAACGCCATGGACACATAGACAAGTGGAGTGATACAAATAGTGAAATGTTCTTGTAAAGTTGAACAAAATACCAGCACTTTTGGAAAACTTCACTTTAAATAAAATTAGAGGACCGGACTAACTGTTGTATAATTATACATATTAATGACATGTAGATGACTGTATAACATTTTAATCAAACTTCGTACAATGGGTGCAATAGACTGTTCAAATTGGAAAAAGTCAGGTGTGCTGATAATATTGTTTGATTTAGTGGTAACAGGAGTTAACAGACATTTTTTGCATGGGAGATCAAGGTTTATGTAACACTGTGCTTTGCTAGCAGCACAGTAATATATTGCAGTACTACCAACAAGTGTTTTGTCTACCCTGACATCAAGAGCAGAGTATTTTGAACCATCCCCTGTAATGTTGAACCTCTTTATAAATTGATTTTCAATCGATGAAGGTTCGGTAAATATATCCAATGAGATTTAAAGCAGTGTCACCCATCAACAGCTGATACCATAATATTGTGTAATAATTTGAAATGGTGTGAGAACAGGTGAGTTGAACTGTTTTCTCAGCTTCTGTTATGAGGTGTAGCGAATCAGCTCTATGAAATATTAATAATCAATCATAACTTGTTATAATCGATCATGAATATTTGGATCAGTTAATCGGGTTAACTTGATGTAGCTACATTAACATTACAACCAAATACTCGGTTCATCCCGTGAACACTCAATATTGGTTATTAATTAATTAATTAATTAATAGAAAGGTACATTTCGGGCATGGGAAATGTCTTTCTTACTAAGTATTAAGAGCAAGTAGTCAAAATCTATGATTAGTGACTTTAGATATGAGCTTGAGACACAGACAACTTTACATGTGACATGAACAAGACTTTATTAACTAGACTAAACATTTAAACTACTCTAACATACATATGCATACATTCATACAGTTTACCAAGGGAAAGAGGGCTGAAGCAGAATACAGGAAGGCAAGAAGTTATAGCATTGTTTGAAGTTCAGCAGATCAACAGCCTGAGCAAACCATCATATTAGTTCTGACACGCCCTTTTAGAAAGGGGTGAGGATACTTAATGTATCAAATAATGAGACTAAGTTTGATACTTGCATGTCCCATTTGAATTAAACTGTCCTGATGCAATTTGTTGAGGCTCCAGTTGATCTTTGATGATGTTGTCTTGATGAGAGAGAACCAGTGAGAGTCAGAGGATCTTGGTGAATGGAAAGACAAGGCCGTAGCCTGGCGCACGCTTGGGAGTCCTTGGGGGCCTGCTAGTTCAGCATCATCTTCATTAGGACTTCTCCGGAAGGCCCAAGAGAGTAAGAGAGCACAAGTCTCAGAGAACCAGAAAGCAAGAGATAAGAGACAAGAGAGAGGGCTAAGAGAGCGAGAAATAAGAGCTAAGAGCATTTATAACCTTAGAAAACATGTCCCACCTCTCATTGGCTCGACCAATGAGAAAGGTTTGGGTTCCAGGCGGGAATTTGGTTTATTGCTCTTTGTTCTCACATTTCTCATTGCATGAGCAAGAAAGAAACTAGGAAATATACTTGTAATACTAATATGTTGTTGTTATCGACATATCATGTACACAGTCATTTTGATGTTCAAAATACCATGTTATAGAGACCAAATATGCCACACATATGATTTCGGTTAACCATAGTATGCAAAGTCTGAAACATTAACCCATTAGAGTTTGCAAGAAACATAGATCAAGCAACATTTAAGGGAAATTGTGAGATGGCACATTAGATACATGTCAATATTTTTATCACATGGATATATAGAATATATATATATAGGATTAACAGGGTTCATTTCTCTTTCTCAGTAAGAGAATGAAGTGAGGGTCAGCACTTCTCTGAACATTCCTTTGGAGGTCGTAAAGTCTCCCTTACTCTGGGCATGAGAGAGTTCCTTTGTCAGGGCTCATTTGCATGTTTATGACTGGGTTTATGACGGTAAGAGATTTTGGGCTGAATGACTCAAAAGATGGCAAAACATAACGTAATATCATTCTACGAAGATCTTATATTCGAATTTAGCTAGGCCAAATCGTAAGGTTTAATTTGATACCAAGAAACGTGTGTTTAGTACACTTAAAAAGGGAATATACACTGAGGCTATTAAATATGAGGCCTCAGAGTTTAAAACACACAACGAAACAGTTCTAACGAGTTTGATATACCTCAGAAATACACAACATACAGGGATTACACGTATTTCATTAGCAATATGCAGTTCTGTGTTTAACTGAAAAACACACACACACACACATTTTTACGTTCAAAGTTTCCCCCTTCCTGTCCACACGATAAGCACGTGGTGAGCATGCGGATGTCACATGCGGTTCTCTGTCAATAGTTCATTGTCTCTTTGTCAATACATTTATTGTGCTTGTGGAGACTAGTTGGCGCTATTTCAGTAATTAGGGGAGTTTCAACAGTAAGTTCTTGTTTGTTCGGAACCTGCTGAGTTAATGATTCCTTCATTGATTCCCCCAGTCGCTACAGTCCCCCTTTTCGCCAGGTGATGTCCCTGTTGGAGACATCATCGGGCGACAATCATCACAATGGCGGATGGCAGGTGAATCATGAGGGTTTTGTAGAAGGTGGTTGTTCCACGGTGGGTGATGTAGACAGTAGCCACATCCAGGTCTCTGCAGCAGGTGCAGAGGCAGCAGGTGCAGAGGCAGCAGGTGCCTTGACAGTGTGTCACCTGTCATTATGAAGTCAGTTCGTTTGAGGCAGGTGCTTGTTTGTGGCTGCAGGGAGTGGTTATGGGCATTGTGTAGTGTGGAGAGAGTTTCAAACTGACCTAGTACTGGTAGCAAAAGGGCAGCAGGTGGCCGTTAAGCCCTTGGTTCGGCACCCAGTCACCAGGTGTCTGAAGTCTGCAGTGTTACTCTGCTCTGGCAGCAGTGCTGACTTGAGCTTGCCTGAGTGGTGTTGGGCAAGAGTCAGAGGTTTGTTCTTCCCAGTACTCCTCAGGGGAGTTCTGTTCCAGGAGCTCTTTTGCTAGTGCTAGCAGCTCTTGTAACTCAGAAACAGGCGTTTCTAGCTGTCTTTGTGCAGCCTCTGTTTGGCACCTGTTTGAAAGGTGTACAGGAGGATGTTGTTGTAGACTGCTGTGGGACGTCCTGTGGTGTTTGCTGGGTGAGGATGTGTTTGTTAAAGGCCTTCTGTGTCAGGTCACGCAGTTGTTGGATAGGCATTGTGTGGGGGCAGGCCATAATGCCTAAATGGTGACTTACCATAGGATGGAGGTTTCGGAGGAAAAGGCTCTTGAAGCTGGTGTCCTCCTCCATCCCAGGTTTGTTGCGAGCTCCGAAGTAAGCTCGTCTGAGTCTGTGGTAGTAAACATAGGGAGTTTCATGCCGACCCTGTTTGGTGTCTAGGGCAGCGATCAGTCCATTGTTAGACTCTGAGAATTCCCTTATGATGGCTTGTTTCAGCTGCTGGTAGTTAGACTGGATGTTTCCTGGCTGTCGAGCCAGAAAGCGTCGCAACTCTGGGCTGGACGTGATCCAGATCAGATGGAGTCTATCTTGATGGTTCACACTCATCAAAGACTGCAGGTGAAAGTCAATGTCTACGCAGGTAAGCGTGGGCGTCGTGGTCTCCTGCAAGCTCTGGTGTAAATGCAGGGATATGTCTGGCCATTCGGTTGAGGTCTTTGAGTGTCGCTACACGTGTCGTTTCAAGATTCGGTCTGAATCAATCCTTTTCCTTCCGCGGCTGCAGAAGCTTTAAGGAAACTGTCCGATGGCGTGTTAAGCATAGGGGTTTGTCTCCCCCTTTGTAAATCTGTGCTTGGCTGGGGAGGTTTCTCTGCTGAGTGCAAGTGGGGAGTGAGATGTCTCTCCTGCTGTGGTTCCTTTTGCAGCAGGTAAGAGTGTCTCAGTTCTCGTTGGACCATGTCAAGTTCATCTTTGGTGTTGTCCAGCTGCTGAGTCAGCACTTTAACTCCAGCTCTGGACACATTCAGTTGACCTTCACAGGCCATGATTCTGGCATCTTTGTCCAAGAGTTCAGAATTTGCTGTTTTTAACAGTGAATCTTTGTGAAAAAGTACCTTTTCCAGGTGCTCTCTGGCTGTCTTTTCCAACTGCTCTTGTTGTTTAGCAGCTGTCAGAGCCGTTTGAAGTCTGTGGATTACCTCCTGTGACTCCCTTCTGCCAGGGTCCTTGTGTCTGTCCTGAGCCTCCATCTCTAGCTGGTCTATGCGGTTTTTAGCATGTGTCAGCTCCGTTTGGGACTCAGTGATCTGGCGTTTGAGGTTGTTTACCTCCTGTTTCAAACCTGTGAGGTTGTGGGCCAGGACGATAACCTCAGTCAGATATTTGTGCTCATACCTCTGGTTTGAGTCGTCTGTCATTAGTTCTTTTCCCTCATTTTCCAGTTGCTTTTTGTTGTGTTGCTGAAGGTCGTCAGCAGCCATGGATAAAAGGGTGTTCCTCAAAACACCTAGCCAGTCCTTTTGGCCTGCCATCTGGGCAGTTAGGCTGAGCATCTGCAACATTTTGGCACACTTCTGGTGAGAGTAAGGGCAAGAGACTAATGCAATATCAAACAGAATTTGGAGCTAAAGGCAAAGTGAGACAGCAAGGTGTATAATGTACAGCTAGGTTTTGCTAGGTGTGGTTAACAATTGAAATGTGTTCCTGATTATTACTATCTTAGCTGCAAATAGCAGGATGCTCAGATTTGTGTGGATCTGAGTGGCTTTGCTAAAAGAGCGTAAGCCTAGATTTAATAAATGACTTAAGAAGTTTCTTTGGGTCAAATTATTCATCAGCACTTACTGATAGCATACAACAGGCTTGATCTTTGAACACATGAAGAAGAGAAAGAAAGAGGAAGAAAAGAGCTTTCCTATTAGATTGTGTCTGTTAGTGGTGCTCAAAATTATGCCATAGAAATCGTCTAGATTACTAGTGTAGCTGGCTCATAAAATTTAAGCAACTTGTTGCAAATAAACACAAAATCGAGAAGAAAAGTATGTCTAGTTACTTTTGCAGTTTTATGGGGAAATAAACTACACTAGACCAAGAGGGTTAAATGGTAAAATGAATAGCTGACTTCTATTATTAGTAAAAATAATAAAAAGACTTGAAGAAGTGATTAAAATAGCAGAATAACCTTGTATTGGGAATAATCAATAGCACTTATGATCAACAATTAGATTTGCTTTGGGCATCATTCTATAGTTGGTCACAGCTGTTGCGTGTTCAAGACCACACAATGTGTTTGTCCCTCTATAAAGTTTAGTCAACGTGCCATTGAAAGTTCCCAATAACTATAAAAATTATTCTCTATCTAAACAGTTTACATGTAATTAAGTTTTTAGATTTAATTAACAAAGTAACTGCAAATTTAGCTGAACAGCGTTCAGTAAGGGATGCACCTGACAGGTGCAGGTGAAGTTAGATGAGAAGAATTAAAGTTAAGGAAAGAGAAAGTGAGAATTCAGAAACGGGGTTAAAGGAAAATGGTAGATCACTTCACTCTGCATGCACACAAGCTGTAGATAAAGGCTTCATGTAAATTATGCTAGCAGCTAACTGTTGAAGCTATTAGTTAGCTTAGCCTAAGCTAAGGGGCTGCTAAGTTGGGTTAGCTTAGCCACCTAGGCTGGTTTGTTTACAAAATTGCGTCGGAAGGAAACACATGTGCTATCTGGAGTGAGCACTTCCTGTGACAAGTCGTTGTCATGGGAACCAATGCACTTCAGAGTTTCAGTGAGTGAAACACAGTTTTGATCACCAGGAAGCTAAGCCTTTTAGATGCACACATAAGGTTTAGATGAAGGACATCAATCTAACTATAATTTGTAAGGCCTTTATACTGTGAAAAGGGAGCATCGCCCAAATCTACATTTATATAACACTGTACTGAGATTTCTTCATCAGAAACAGGTTAAGCAATCAATTCTGGTACAGTTTACATGCCGCTGAGCTGAGATTCCTTCATCAAAACAGACTTACACTTTAATACTGAAATTAGGGTTTCTTCGCTAAAATCATATTACTCGTACACTGATACCTTTTGAAAATATGCTTAAATGTGTTAAGACTCTTTCAATTACAGTAGAGATGTCAATTCAAGCCATCACTCTATCCGCATCCAAACAAGCCAGTAACTAGTGAAGCAAATGCCGTTTCGCATGTCATGTCCTATTCTGACCGGAATTATTCAATGCACACTTTTAGGTTGACAGTGGTTCAAGCTCATAACCTTTGTTTAATCATGCCCGCATCATTCTCCACCATTATGTAGCAAATCAGCTCTATGAAATATTAATAATCAATCATAACTTGTTATAATCGATCATGAATATTTGGATCAGTTAATCGGGTTAACTTGATGTAGCTACATTAACATTACAACCAAATACTCGGTTCATCCCGTGAACACTCAATATTGGTTATTAATTAATTAATTAATTAATAGAAAGGTACATTTCCGGGGCATGGGAAATGTCTTTCTTACTAAGTATTAAGAGCAAGTAGTCAAAATCTATGATTAGTGACTTTAGATATGAGCTTGAGACACAGACAACTTTACATGTGACATGAACAAGACTTTATTAACTAGACTAAACATTTAAACTACTCTAACATACATATGCATACATTCATACAGTTTACCAAGGGAAAGAGGGCTGAAGCAGAATACAGGAAGGCAAGAAGTTATAGCATTGTTTGAAGTTCAGCAGATCAACAGCCTGAGCAAACCATCATATTAGTTCTGACACGCCCTTTTTAGAAAGGGGTGAGGATACTTAATGTATCAAATAATGAGACTAAGTTTGATACTTGCATGTCCCATTTGAATTAAACTGTCCTGATGCAATTTGTTGAGGCTCCAGTTGATCTTTGATGATGTTGTCTTGATGAGAGAGAACCAGTGAGAGTCAGAGGATCTTGGTGAATGGAAAGACAAGGCCATAGCCTGGCGCACGCTTGGGAGTCCTTGACTTCTCCGGAAGGCCCAAGAGAGTAAGAGAGCACAAGTCTCAGAGAACCAGAAAGCAAGAGATAAGAGACAAGAGAGAGGGCTAAGAGAGCGAGAAATAAGAGCTAAGAGCATTTATAACCTTAGAAAACATGTCCCACCTCTCATTGGCTCGACCAATGAGAAGGGTTTGGGTTGCAGGCGGGAATTTGGTTTATTGCTCTTTGTTCTCACATTTCTCATTGCATGAGCAAGAAAGAAACTAGGAAATATACTTGTAATACTAATATGTTGTTGTTATCGACATATCATGTACACAGTCATTTTGATGTTCAAAATACCAAGTTATAGAGACCAAATATGCCACACATATGATTTCGGTTAACCATAGTATGCAAAGTCTGAAACATTAACCCATTAGAGTTTGCAAGAAACATAGATCAAGCAACATTTAAGGGAAATTGTGAGATGGCACATTAGATACATGTCAATATTTTTATCACATGGATATATAGAATATATATATATAGGATTAACAGGGTTCATTTCTCTTTCTCAGTAAGAGAATGAAGTGAGGGTCAGCACTTCTCTGAACATTCCTTTGGAGGTCGTAAAAGTCTCCCTTACTCTGGGCATGAGAGAGTTCCTTTGTCAGGGCTCATTTGCATGTTTATGACTGGGTTTATGACGGTAAGAGATTTTGGGCTGAATGACTCAAAAGATGGCAAAACATAACGTAATATCATTCTACGAAGATCTTATATTCGAATTTAGCTAGGCCAAATCGTAAGGTTTAATTTGATACCAAGAAACGTGTGTTTAGTACACTTAAAAAAGGGAATATACACTGAGGCTATTAAATATGAGGCCTCAGAGTTTAAAACACACAACGAAACAGTTCTAACGAGTTTGATATACCTCAGAAATACACAACATACAGGGATTACACGTATTTCATTAGCAATATGCAGTTCTGTGTTTAACTGAAAAACACACACACACACACATTTTTACGTTCAAAGTTTCCCCTTCCTGTCCACACGATAAGCACGTGGTGAGCATGCGGATGTCACATGCGGTTCTCTGTCAATAGTTCATTGTCTCTTTGTCAATACATTTATTGTGCTTGTGGAGACTAGTTGGCGCTATTTCAGTAATTAGGGGAGTTTCAACAGTAAGTTCTTGTTTGTTCGGAACCTGCCGAGTTAATGATTCCTTCATTGATTCCCCCAGTCGCTACAGAGGTCAGTTGGAGTCTGATGAACTTTGTCACTTTGTGATTCTCCTGTTTAAAACAAACAGAAGAGTAATGATACAAAGGTAGAAAGGACACATTAGCAGATGAACCAATTTAAAAACTTTTCCAAAAATTGACAGATTTACCTGAGACCCAGAATGGCAGTGTTGTTAAGTAAATCAAGCACACCATTAATCTCATGTTGAGTCTTGTGCAGCTCTCAAGAGAGTACATGGAATAAATCATCGAAATCAAATGATCTCTCAGTGCACTGTGTTGTGTAAAGCCGTCTTGACACATAAGTTTCAAGCTTCAAAAGAGACCCCTACTGGTATAAATAGTAATTGCAAAAGATCTACTCAGTGGCCCCAAAACACAATTCCACTTATAAAATTTTAACCGATCCTGAAAATGTTTGGCCTCAAAGTGGCTGATGCCCCAGGCCTCAAAGGAGGTTATAATCCGCCCTTGGACTGAATACCTGCTTTGTTTTGTCTGTGTCACATGAAGCTACAATAATGACTACAGTAAATAAATCTGAAATTTGTTCATTTGTATTCTAGATACAGGTCTACAGGTCAGCTCTATGTCCTTTGGCTCACAAAGCACATCCGAGGGAGATTGATACACATCCTTACAAATCAGGCAACCTGAGGGCAGAACCAATAATTAAATCTTTCAATGTGTTTATAATATTCATATAGTATACTTACATGATGAGTTAATTTAGGTAAACCACGCCACTTTTTGAATTTGAGATTTCAATGAAACTTGCAATTTAACCTATATTCAATCTATATGGTTCTAGTTTCACTAAAATATAGATTACCAGTAAAGCAGCTCAAGACAACAATGATTGTAAAGACAAATCTAATGATGTTGGGTGATGCTGGTGCCAGAGGAACACTACTTAATTCTTCTCAATGTAGCAAAACTAGACACAGGATGTCATTTTATGTTGAAATGGGTAGGACATCATCATCACATGCAAAAACAAGTTACTTAAACAGGAATCAAAGCAGACAAGTGTTCCACCTACTGTACCATCTGTCTCTATATACAGTATATATGTTGTAAATTCATATGACTTTCATAAACCCCATATGTCAGAGGCCAGACCCCTCACTTGAGTGAATGAATTGTGATACATCCCCACCTATTGACAAAAGGAGATGACAGCTCATTAAATTATGAGTTATTTACCCACAAATGAAAATTCTGTCATCATTTACTCACCTTTACGTTGCTGCAATACTTCAATACTTACTAAAAACAATAGTAGAAACGTATCTATGGTTAACACTATGTCAACAATCAAAATCTCAGGAGATACTCCAGTAAACCGTAGATTCACATTTCAGATTCACTCCCATATTTAAATGCGGTTATCACTCCCAAATGTTTTGCTGTGTGTACATGGGCAATGTGAACTCAAAGGTGAGTGTCATTACTACAGTTTTGATTATGTATTAAAGTGGTCCCAACAGAATTTTTTTGCAGGGAAGATGAAATATCTTTCTATTGACTTTCGAAGAATGCACTTTTGTAAACACATATCTTATTAGTCTTAGAGCAGCATCATGCATTAGCTGTTTATACCATAATATCATATCAAAGCCTGAACTTGTATGAGAGCAGGTGAGAATAACAAGCTCTTCTGATTTAACCATCACATCTTTTGGAGTCTGATGAACTGTCATTTGATGACTCCCTGTGAAAATAAGAGATAAAATTGCAATAATAGTTGGTGAGGAAATCTCAAGGAACACAAAAATGCAGATTTTAAGGGTTCTGTACCTGAGACCCATAATGGCAGTGCTGTTAAACAAATCAATCACACTATAAATGTAATGTTGATTTTTTTTAAGGCTGGTGGACATGGATGAACAGCAGTGACTGATGCAGCTTTCAAGAGGGTGTGTACACTCTCAAAACAAAAGGAACTGTTTAAGGTACAAAGCCGTCACTTGGGTAGTACCCTTAAGGAGACCCAAAAGGGATATCTATTATTCCCAGAGGAGCAAAACATATAAATGTACCTTTAAAGGTACACAATAGGCCCTTAGGGTCCCTATAGAGGCACACAAAATGTTGCCATTTTGCCTTAAACTGTAACTTATGTAGAATAAGCCAGATAAACCACCAAAAAATGACAAACCATCAAACATATCTGGGTGCTCTTTGAGATGCACAAAGCCTATCTATGTCTTTTTATTAATATTTTTGTTCTAGTACAATAGCATATAGATGGCTTTAGAGATAAAATATATATTTTTTATTTACATTAAAATATGTTTAAAGAAGCCCCCACTGGTTGCGATAGTAATAGTAAACTATGACTACCTCTAAAACATATTCATTAACTCCACTTTGTCAGGATCCTGTCATCTCTGTCTAGTTTTTTCACTTCAGAAGCAGGATCCTGACACTTTTGTTATATTATATTGTTTTGGACTTTCTTGCTTAGTTTAGAACTGCATACTACTCTTACTCTCTCTGCCACAGACAAATATGGCAGAAGTAATATAAGTAGTTTGGGTAGTATGCAGGGCCGGAGTGGGACTCATTTTCAGCCCTGGAGTTTTATGCCTTAGACCGGCCCAGTTTAGTTCATGACAGACTATTAAAATAATGTGATTAAAACCTCAGTATATAAGTCTGCAATAGTGCACAGTTCTCTACAGCCTTGTAATTCATTGTATTTTTCTAAATTATCATCATTTCCAATTCAGTGCAAATACAGTAGCTAATTAGTATCTAATGACAGTATCTAAGACACCATCATCTCTTTTTCCTTTGCATAAGTCAAGGACATAACTTGCATAAGTCAAGGACTTAACAACTTGAAACTTACAAGCCAAAACAAAACGAATCAAAAACATGTTTTTCTGCAGTGTATAATGTGGCAAAGACTACCCTCTCTCACCTTTCTGTTCACTTCAATTCATCTTTAACTCACAAAAAAACAAACACTCTCTTAATAATAAAGCTGCATATTGCCCATTTTCTTCACAATAAGAAATGCACAGTGACACATATATAATGATTCAATAAGTCGTGAGCCATCGCGTTATAATCTAGCTTTAGTAAGTGTTGGCTCGAGAGACGAGCATCCCTGTGACAGTGTGTCTCTCAGCCGGGTGCAGTTTCAATCTCTCCCCCTTAGATCGGGACATACATGCAGCTCATAGAAGAGGCGCTGACCGCACAAAGAAATGCCAGTTTCGGACTTTGTAGTTAACTACAAGACCTGCTTCCGTGTTATTTGAACTTTAATAAAGCTATAACGCATTAAATTTATCTGCATTTAAGATGTAACGCCAGCGTGTTTCCTTTAAAGACCTCCGGCTCCACTTATTCCACAACGAGAGTGCTTCTGTATTTACTTCTTGGATAATTTGTATAATTCCGCAATACTTTGGGATCTGCATCACCTGAAGCTGTTTGGAAAGTTTAGAGTGTATCTGGACGGTGATCTGTGTAATTCTTCCTTAGTCAGACTCAGGTGCGAACTGCAGTGCTGCTCTCGCAAGTCAACATTAATATTTATTGTGATCTCATGTTACGTTAAATGTTGATAACGTCGACTAATCGTTTCAGCTCTACACCATACTCTTCATTAACATTAAGTCTTCTAATTCTTATATTCACTCAATGAGCAATAGAGGCTGCTGCTGCTGAAGAACTACAAGAAAAAGTTTGATACATAAGGTTGTTTGCAGACAACATTGTTTTGCATGGCTGCTAGCATCTTGCACTGCTCCTAACTAGCTTAATGTTAGCTTACCGGCCCTCTCATCATCTTCATTTGGTGCGCTGGTAAAAAAGCTGCTCATTTTTGTACATTTGGCCACGTCAGTTTGAAGAGCTTTCTTTTTTTTTAATCTTGCCTTTTTAGGGCCACCTTTGCGCTTTCTATTGTCCATTTTAGCTTTTTAACCACCACTGTCTGAAATTTACAAGTAACTTTTTTTTAAGCAAGGTGCCGCTGTCAGGGGAGTCAAAAGATAATTAAGTCATTAACCTACAGGCTGGACTCTGCTGCAAAAAAAACAATACATAAAAAGAGTGGGGCTGAGGTAAAATTAAAAATATAAAAGAGTGGGCTGCTGTGAGTGCAGGCAGCCTAGGGACAGTGTCCATATTTCAACCCAGTGCCATGACAACACCGGCCCTCACGGCCAAAAAACAGACCGGCCCACCGGGAATTCTCCCGGTGCACCCGATTAGCCAATGCAGGCCTGGTAGTATGCAATTCCGAACTCAGCCTCCATTATGTTTTCCATGTGTTACCCTGCTTGTTTGTGTTCCATGTCTTGTTCCCTGGCCCTGCCACCTAGTTTCTCTCATTATTAGTTAATGTCCCTCACCTGCCTTCCTCAATTGCCTCTTGATTTCTCCCTCTTTGGGTGCTTCTCAAATAGAAGCACCCAAAAATACAATAAAAATACAAATAAAATGCAACAGAAATGACACATAGACCAAATTAATTCTAAAATGACATACTCATATAAGTAAATTGATCAAACATAATTTGAATTTTATAGAATACTTATCAAAATATGATTGACTATATAACACATTCATTTTCCAGCCTGCTATGGGTGTAGTATATATTTACAAAGACAGGTGTGCTGATAATATTGTTTGATTTAGTGGTAAAGGGGTTTACAGTACAGTAAGTTTTTGTTGGGGAGATTAAGGTGTTTTTGAACACTGTGCTTTACTAGCAGCACAGTAATATATCGCAGTACTCCCAACATGTGTTTTGTTTACCGTAAAATCAAGAGTAGATTTTTTTGCACCATTTCCTAAAATTATGTGTTGCTTTTTGAATTCATCTTCAGTGGAATTACTTTCATAATTCACATATCCAATGAGATTTAGAGCAGTATCACCCTTCAACTGCTGATACCATAATATCATATAATAGTCTGGGATGGTGTGAGAACAGGTGAGTTGAACTCTTTCATCAGCTTTTGTTATGAGGTGAGCAGGAGTCTGATGAACTTTGTCACTTAGTGATTCTCCTGTTTAAAATAGATGGATTTAAAGTTAGTAAAGACAACATCAGCTGAAGAGCCAAATAAAGACTCAATAAAAATGTGATATATTTACCTGAGACCCAGAATGGCATTAATGTTAAATAAATCAAGCAGATTATAAATGTCATGTTGATGCATCAGTGCTGGAGAAATGACATGGAAGAGCATAAGTGACTCTGCAGCTCTGAAATGTAGAATAATCATAAAAATAAACCATCAATGCCCCTTGATGCATAAAGCCTGTCCCACTCCCTATTTGATAAATATGTCTCACTATTTAAATGAGGTTGTATGGAGACTCCCACTGGTTGCCATACTAACTGCAACTAAGTTTTTTTTTTTTTTTAATGCAGTTCTGCAGATCTGTCAAGGTGTATTCACTTACTCTGGTTCAGTATAAACTTTGAAACATTCAGAGGAAAAGAGAGTATATGGGCATAATGAAGATAATCCTAACCGTTAAATATAAAATATTATATCTAGTCATTAATATACTGTGAATGTTGTAACATTCATCATATCACCAAGAATAAATAGAGAATGTTCATTTAAGAGAAAACTCTTGAAAACTCAGCCAAACATAAATTATATTAGCATATATTAAATTAAATACAAATGTAAAAAGTCATAGGAATGCAATTGAAATTTTATGTAGAATAAACTAATTCTAAAAGTTGTTATGTTTTAGATATAATGGTGGAGAGTCTTCAACTGCTTTTTTTCAGCACACACATATTATCCATTGAACATCTGGTGTGCTTCAAAATACATGACTTGTCATCAACACACACAACACACAATAATAATGTATATTACTAGGGCATAACATCACAAAAGCCATGCTTGTGAGCTATAATTGATTAAACATCACATTAATAGAAAACTAAAGCAATATCACATGAGCAAGAGTGCTGTTGTCCTGAATATCAGCATGATGCCGCAGCAGGTCATCACAGCTGTGCTGATATTCAGCCCAACATGTGTCATTTTGTGCAATAAAAAAAGATGTTAATATTCAGTAACTAAACTAAAATAGTTTCAAAAGAAATAAAGGTTTGTGTGTTCGACACGCAAAACACAGGCTGATAGTCTGTATGGAACGCCATGGACACATAGACAAGTGGAGTGATACAAATAGTGAAATGTTCTTGTAAAGTTGAACAAAATACCAGCACTTTTGGAAAACTTCACTTTAAATAGAATTAGAGGACCGGACTAACTGTTGTATAATTATACATATTAATGACATGTAGATGACTGTATAACATTTTAATCAAACTTCTTGCAATGGGTGCAATAGACAGTTCAAATTGGAAAAAGTCAGGTGTGCTGATAATATTGTTTGATTTGGTGGTAACAGGAGTTAACAGACATTTTTTGCATGGGAGATCAAGGTTTATGTAACACTGTGCTTTGCTAGCAGCACAGTAATATATTGCAGTACTACCAACAAGTGTTTTGTCTACCCTGACATCAAGAGCAGAGTATTTTGAACCATCCCCTGTAATGTTGAACCTCTTTATAAATTGATTTTCAATCGATGAAGGTTCGGTATATATATATCAAATGAGATTTAAAGCAGTGTCACCCATCAAACGCTGATACCATAATATTGTGTAATAATTTGAAATGGTGTGAGAACAGGTGAGTTGAACTGTTTTTTCAGCTTCTGTTATGAGGTCAGTTGGAGTCTGATGAACTTTGTCACTTTGTGATTCTCCTGTTTAAAACAAACAGAAGAGTAATGATACAAAGGTAGAAAGGACACATTAGCAGATGAACCAATTTAAAAACTTTTCCAAAAATTGACAGATTTACCTGAGACCCAGAATGGCAGTGTTGTTAAGTAAATCAAGCACACCATTAATCTCATGTTGAAGCTTAAATTCTGGAAGAATGGTATAAATGAACAGCAGAGTCTTGTGCAGCTCTCAAGAGAGTTCATGGAATAAATCATCGAAATCAAATGATCTCTCAGTGCACTGTGTTGTGTAAAGCCGTCTTGACACATAAGTTTCAAGCTTCAAAAGAGACCCCTACTGGTATAAACAGTAATTGCAAAAGATCAACTCAGTGGCCCCAAAACACAATTCCACTTATACAATTTTAACCGATCCTGAAAATGTTTGGCCTCAAAGTGGCTGATGCCCCAGGCCTCAAAGGATCATAATCCGCCCTTGGACTGAATACCTGCTTTGTTTTGTTTGTGTCACATGAAGCTACAATAATGACTACAGTAAATAAATCTGAAATTTGTTCATTTGTATTCTAGATACAGGTCTACAGGTCAGCTCTATGTCCTTTGGCTCACAAAGCACATCAGAGGGAGATTGATGCACATCCTTACAAATCAGGCAACCTGAGGGCAGAACCAATAATGAAATATTTCAATGTGTTTATAGTATTTATATAGCATACTTACATGATGAGTGAATTTAGGTAAACCAGGCCACTTTTTGAATTTGAGATTTCAATGAAACTTGCAATTTAACCTATATTCAATCTATATGGTTCTAGTTTCACTAAAATATAGATTACCAGTAAAGCAGCTCAAGACAACAATTATTGTAAAGACAAATCTAATCATGTTGGGTGATGCTGGTGCCAGAGGAACACTACTAAATTCTTCGCAATGTTGCAAAACTAGACACAGGATGTAATTTTATGTTGAAATGGGTAGGACATCATCATCACATGCAAAAACAAGTTACTTAAACAGGAATCAAAGCAGACAAGTGTTCCACCTACTGTACCATCTGTCTCTATATACAGTATATATGTTGCAAATTCATATGACTTTCATAAACCCAATATGTCAGATACAAAACCCCTCACTTGAGTTAATGAATTGTGATACATCCTCACCTATTGACAAAAGGAGATAACAGCTCATTCAATTATTAGTTATTTACCCAAATATAGTTAAACTGGCCATGCCAACAAGAGACCCCCCCAAACTAGAAGACAGATTTCTGTCTGGTGGCAAATAAACAAAAAAAAACAAGCTATATCAGTCCCTTCCTTTCTTCAATGACCTCCATAACGAGCATTCTCATTCATGGAGGAATCCTTATATATCCCGTGTCTTCGTGCCCTCGAGGCCGACTATCGTGGGTGCTGAGGCTCGGGGGTATTCGGTGATGCCACTGGTAGAAGAGACACTTGCGGGTTATCTCTCGCCTGGCTCGGCATCATCGCTAAGGAGACCCACTCTCCCCACAAAGCTGTGCAGGACCACCTCCATGCTTGTGGGGAAGGCTTATCAGGCAGCAGGTCAGGCTGGTGCTGCCCTGCACACTATAGCAGTGTTACAGGTGTACTAGGCTAATCTGCTGAAGGACCTGAGTGCGGGCACCACGGATCTTTCTCCCTGCACGATCAACCTATCGGGCATCAGAGACAAGGACAAAACATTCCTTCTCGATGCCCCGGTTTCGCCTTCTGGCATATTTGGTGACGCTATGAATACAGCTATCACCAGGTTCCAGGAGGCAAAAAGTCACAAGGAAGCCTTCGGGCAATTCCTTCCTCACCAAACTCAGGGTGAGGGGCCGTCGGCCACCCAGCCCCGCCCCGGTCCTTCTAGACTGGAGGCTCAAAAACAAAGCGTGATGAATCGTGCTCCCCCTCGTAAAGACTGGGGGCCGGTTCGTAGCCCTCAGCAGCCCCCAAAGCAAGACATCAGGGCAGTTATTTCTAAAAAGAAAATAAAAACCCTGACGGTTTTGCACTCAGCTTTGTGGGGGTAGCCCCCCCTTGGGACGGGTCATGTGAAACATCCACCTGTTCCCTCCCGATACCCCCACGAAACCGCTCCATTACCGCCGCCTCTGGTGTTTCAGGAGTTAACGGTTTCCAGCGACCTGTTGGGTGTTCCGTTGCTTCCTGCCTTAGTCCAGGACACGGGACACATCCCCTCAACAGGAATTGTCAGAATCGATACCCATCTCAGAGAACCTGGCAGCGTGGAAATTACTGCCAGGTGGTTCTATGTGGGTCCTAAGAACAGTAGAAAAGAACAGGCTACAGAATTTAATTTATTCGCCATTCCTCGCGTTTCAACGCCGTGGTTCCCACTACCGTCCCACTCTAGGTGCGTCTTGCCGTCGCAGGTTGCTAACGACAGAAGCCTGCCTGACAGGCTGGGTAGTGGTCTTAAGTGGTCATCCACCTCAAGGGGAAGGGGAGGGTTTGATTGTCACATTAACTGTCTCGAGTTGATGGCTGTATTTCTGGCCCTGAAATACTTCCACCAGAGGCTGCCATGTCTTGGTGCGGGTGGACAGCACAGCAGTAGTCTCTTACATAAACCAACAAGGAGGTCACACCAGCTGAACAGACTGGCACGGCAGATTCTCCTTATGGCCCAGGGCAAGCTCAAGCTTCATTGCCGCACTGGGATGCTGCTCTTCAGACAAAATACCTGACGATGCACCTGTGACGCATCTATTTATTGCCCTGCTACAGGTGCATCCAATGATGTCTCCGGCAGAGGCTATAAATTCCGGTCAATTTTCATTGACGTGTTGCACACATATTCATAGCTGGTCACACCTAAAGTTGTTCCCAAAGCGCTAATTCGGCATCTCGTTCCACTTTTAGCAGGGAACAAGGGATACAGTCAAGTAACCCAAGACAATTTATTAGAACAGTTAACAACAATATTCTTTACAACAACACAATGTGTTGATATTTTTGTATAATTCCCCAATACTTTAAACTTTCTAAACAGCTTCAGGTGATGCAGATCCTAGAGTGTATCTGGACGGTGATCTGTGTAATTCTTCCTCAGAACTCAGCCTCCATTATGTTTTCCGTGTGTTACCCTGCTTGTTTGTGTTCCATGTCTTGTTTCCTGCCCCCTCATTTCTCTCATTATTAGTTAATGTCCCTCACCTGCCTTCCTCGATTGCCACTTGATTTCTCCCTCTTTGGGTGCTTCTCAAATAAAAGCACCCAAAAATACAATAAAAATACAAATAAAATGCAACAGAAATGACACAGAGTAAATATATATTTTAACTTCTACAATCTCCATTCTGGTTCCAGAAGTAAATATCCTATGCATTTTTGGAATTAAGTGGAATTAAGTTTTAATTAACAAAGAATTAAAAACCCCTGAAGACAGACCTACTATGAGCTCCAAGGTAGTTAATTAATTGTATATGCTCTGTTGAATACAAAAAGTCTAAATAGCATTAAACCAAAAGGTCCAAAATGCATGATCAAAAGTAGCAATATATTGCAAAATAAAGCATAATTTTAGAAATGTGTGAGATACTAGTATTTTGAAAGAATCAATATAGGAATCAAAGTGAACATAACTTATTAACAACTTAATCAGAGAGAAATCTCTGATTAAGTTATTGGTGAGAAGAAAAAACAGATAAATTCTATGTTTGTTGTTAGAATTAATTGATTTAGAGAGGATATCACAACTTACATTTTCATAAGGAAGCTTTAGGGCATAGATGCCCCTGATATTATATATCTAGCAGTAGATTAATCACAGGTGTAGGACCTAAGAACAACCGGTAGTAGGTTCTTGTAAAGGATGCAGAGGGTTAGTGTTACTGTGTAATAGGCTGCACATAAATAAGATGCATTGTGTTCTGATGTGATGTTGAACAAACTTAAAGAGCCATGATGCTTGTTCGAATCCCCATGTATTTTAATTTTGTTTTGAAACATTTGTTCTGGGTATCCAGTGACACCAAGAAGATATCCCAAGAATGTTAATTCATTGTGCTTTGATTGCTTGTACCACAGTAAGCGGTCATAGTTTTGGATGTTGTGGGAACACCTAATCTCAGGAGATTCTCCATTATTCATTATCAGATCATGTGGTGTCTGGTGAACAGTTAAATCCCCTGTTTCACCTGTGGAAAGAACATAAATAAATGAAAAAATAAATGAATAAAAATATGACATGAAATGTGTTGTTATGAAGAATATTGTTCAGAGCTTGTCAACATTACCTGAGATTAATGACACTAAAGTTATTAATTTAAGGAGTTTCAGAAACATTACAAGTCTAAAATGGGTTCTTCAGTAGTAGAGACAGATCTGATGTGGATTCGTCTTTTTCTCAGTGACATAAACTTCCAGAATGTCATAGTGATAACAGGCAATGTGTGTAGACACTGCCCCCAAATGACAGGAAACAAAGTTGTTTCAACTACCACACATCAAATTACAGCTGATGGAATACAATTTATCCTCATGGGACTCAGCACCACTTTAGTTGTTTACAACTTTCTCTTCTAGGTAATTATTGAGAAGAACTCAGTAATTCTATACTGTAACATACAAAAGCCTTCTGTTTGTAATGTTTAGAAAAGATACCCAAATTAATACAGAGGTTAGAAACATCCAAACATCTATGATACCATACACTGTAGCCTAGTGACTAAGTGGGTGTTACATCAATAAATTAATTTCCCATTAAAGAACACAGAGGCACAATGTCATGCTTCTTCTGAAAATGCCTTTTCATTTCAACAATAAATTATAATCGCTCACATTTTAGACACTGTATTTTGAGGAGTCTGTGTTGTGATTAGTTATTCATTAGTAGTTAGTTTAATTTAGCCAAAGTTAAATTACACCCCCCTTTCAGAATTTATACAAAACATTTAACAGATAGATAGATAGACTGATAGATAGACTGATAGATAGATAGATAGATAGATAGATAGATAGATAGATAGATAGATAGATAGATAGATAGATAGATAGATAGATAGATAGATAGATAGATAGATAGATAGATACTGGCCTTCAAAAGCTGCATAACTTATTTTTACATAAGTTTACCCCACAAGACAAAATTATTACAATCTACACAATCATCCTATTCAAAGGTTTATATCCCCATGGTTCATAATGTAATTTGTTGCCTTTTTAAGCATCAACGAATAATAGATGTGCATGAGCCCTTTAATTGTCCTAAGTGTCAAAATCTGGATCTCAGCATCATATAGCCAATGTTGGGAAGCAGCTTCACTGCTCAGGACGATGAAAAGATTCATGCACAACTATCACAAAACATACAAACAGTCAGTGAACATCAAGAAAGTATTAAAGGTGCACTCAATAACCTTGGTCTTTGTGTCATCTTGGACTTACACTGACACCTAGTGGCTTGGATGCAGCATAATTTAAAATCAATAGTTTTAAGTTGCAGATGCCATTGTAGAAATTTAGTATTCCCAGTCGGTCATGATTACTTTAATCAATGAGTGAAAGTGTCATATAACAGGATGGTTATTGAGATTAAGCGAGAAGTATTCGGCTTGTCATGTGATTCTAAAATGTGTCTCTCCATGTAGAATAAAATAGCTTTTATAAGGTTACTGATATGACTGGAGTCTTCATTTTAATGTGAGTGGTCATGATTTCCTACATATATTGCAAAATTTAAATTCACGTCTTCAGGAGTTAAACTACTGAGACAAAAAAAAAAATTCTGAGTGAACCTTTAAAGTCCCATGACAATTTTTTGTTAAATATAATTTTATTATCTTCCCTAACATCCATTGATAATGTCAGTAAAGTTTTTTTTTTATATATATATATATAAAATTTTGTTTTGCTTGCATTGAATCAGTCATAATTTAGTAATATATAATAATTTTCCACACTGTCTCTGGCCCTCTGTCTGAAGTGCTTGTTTTTGGGATCAGCGTCTTTAAACTTTAATGTTTGTTATAAATGTCTAACGTCGTACAGCCTTTCGAATATAGCCATATATATGTGAAACTCAATCAGAAGAGAATGAAAAAGCTCCACAACATTATAAAACAAAATTTCAGGGTTTACAAACATCCCAAAAATTGCATCCAAATATATTAAACGGTTCACTCAAGCACAGCAGCACAATACATTATCAAACAGTCATGACATTTGAAACATTCGTGAATGGAATAGGTTACAATTTAGCAGTCAGGTCCAATGGTGTTTTTAACTGCCCCATCCTTCAATAATAGTTCCATTGTAAAGCTTGGATCATAGTATAACTGGTTCACAAGCAATCCACGCTGATATGAGCCGAAGAAAATATACAATCCATGCTGAAATATGCTGAAGAAACACCCAAAGTAAGAGTCCAAAGCAAGGTATAACAAGAAGCACACACAAGCAGAATCATCCTGAGCTAATGAGCTAATTTGCCAGAAACGTATCAAATGGACAAAGACGTCCATCTAGTGCATGTTTACATACACCAACAATGAAAAATAGCACAGATTTGTGCAAGAACGCATCCAGGATGGGAATTGTTGAAGTAGAGAACAATGCGTTGTTGCATCTTTGTTTCCGTAAATATTTTTGTAGCATTGGGGATAAAGTTTTGAGTTCTGAAATTGACTGTATGTTTTTATAGTAGAATAACCTCTTATGTAAGGAATAATTGACGACGGGCCGTTGAATTATTAGAAAAATAATGCACACCCGGGGTGGTAATGCGGTCACGACGCGAAGCGGAGTGGCCGTTACACCTCGGGTGTGCATTATTTTTCTAATAATTCAACGCCCGGAGTCAATTATTCCGCTTATACTACAGTTACCACACCTCGAAACATTGTTCAGATGATGTGATTCTAGACGTTTGTCAAGTTTTTGTCATTAAAACGCTCTTGTATGTAGGACTAATTTCTTACGCATCTAATCCCATGCCTCCGTTGCTAATTCCAAAACGTCATTTTAGAGTTAGTAACGGAGGTTTGAGCCACTGACAGCAGACTAATGCAGTTATTAGTGTAGTTATTAGAGAGACAGAGGTTGCAATAATGAGACAGAAAATCAGGTGCGTCATATTATTTAATTTATTTATTAATTCATACGTTATAATTCATTCGTTAATTCGAACGAATTTATTTATTAAAATTAAACTGCACGTTAAACACATTGACAGCCCAAGCTGTTGTTTTTTGGTGTTTTCTTCATGTTTTTCGCCCTCGAGTCGGTCTAGCTGTTCTTCGCTGATTGTTTTATGTCTTTTGTTGTTGCCGGCTGCCTTTGATGTCCTCTTCCGTTTATTTGTTTTTTCATCTGAGCTATCCAATACTGCGGTCAGCCCAGTTGTTAAAATGTTTATGTTCACCATAAATATTAAAATTTACTTCGGAAAAACAAAATAGTCTGTCATTTTTTTTCCTCTTGAAGTTGAAGTGGATTTGTCGCTGTCACTTCTTGTTATGAATTGTATCCTATTTTCCGTTATTACAGTTGACTACGCGAAGTGATATGGAACTGTAATGCGGTCAAGACCTGCCTGGAACTACTTTAGCCGTGCGTTTACCTGAAAATAATTGCACACCTTAGAACGTTCTCAACCAATCAGAATCAAGCATTCAACAGCCCTGTAGTATAAATGTAAAATATCAATGAATTTGATTCCTCATGACATGACCTCTTTAAGGACCATGGGGATGAACATTTTTTAACAGGATCAAGTAAATTCAGTTTTTATCGTGGCTTGTAGAATATATGTCAGTATTTATATGTTAAATAGCTTAATCAGGACAGTATTAGATACAATACAAAAAGCATTTTTTATGAACACTTAAAATGATGAACATCTAATTTAATCTGTTGGAGCTTGTGAATGTCTTATAGATTCTACAAGGTAAAGGAAAATGTATGCATATATATATATATATATATATATATATATATATATATATATATATATATATATATATATATATATATATATATATATATTTCCATGGGGTCCCATAAAGTTATAGAAGATTACTGGGGTCTTCTGTAAAGATATTTTTTTCTACATCTTCACTCAGTTCAGTGAGCTCTGTGTATGCATTTTTAAGAGTTGCCTTTGAGTTTAAGGCCTGGGGCACCAATTAGCTGCTGATACCTCAGAATAGTAGTCAGTCCTGTTGTGACTACACTTTATAAATTGAGCCAAATATGATGCTATTTTATTGCATGGTTCCTATAGACAATATTCAAAATGCCAGTTACCTGTTTGCCAGAACACAGTGGCAATAACTGCAAGCGAACCCAAATCATCTTCAATAAGTCCTTAGTGGGTCTGATTTAAAGTCGTTTGAAGTTAGAGACAAATGTCATCAAACCTATGTTTTCATTAGCAGATGTTTTCATGAAGCACAATGTCAGGCTGAGTGATAAATATAAAAACCTGCTGAGAAAAAAAAGGCTTTAAACGAGCATGAGATGGTTTGCTATTCTAAACTTGTCTAGCTAGTCCCCCAGTCTAATCTCAACTGGTCTAGCTGGTTTCCTTGCTTGGTCAAGTTTGTGGTCATCTGGTTAAGCTCAAACGAAGAAAAAAAACAGCAAGCAGACCAGGCAAGGCAAACAGCTAAAACCAGCAAATCAGCTGTGGCTGGTTTAGGATAGTGCATGTGCAGGTGCGTAGGAGTTCATAATCATTCTGTGGCAAGTAAAACCATTAGCAAAAGGTTTTGTGCAGGAAATATAAAAAACATTTACACCGTGGAGATGCTGCACAGAAATATGTGCCAGTATCATTGGACTGAATGTTTTTTATGGTTAATGTGCCATTATTGTTTCCATTTCCATCTAGTTTAATTTTGTTTTCGACCTCTGGCTCAGGCTGAGGCACTATACCAAGGAGCATCGCCAAGAGCACAAGCTGTCTATCCGGGGTTTGTTTATACCACATAATACGATCAGAGCTTGATATTCTATGTGAACAGTATATCACTGGAGACTCCTTAAGATTCACTATCATGTCACAAGGTGTCTGGAGAACTTTGTCACTTAAAGTAGAACCTACAATAACAAAAGACAAAAAAAGCTGTAATTTCATTCCTACTCAAAGCAAACTCAAAATTGCATACTAATCAGATCAAATAAAATATCATCACACATACCCTGTGTCCAGAATAGGAAACAAATGGAGGTTGCAAGAATGAATTTAATGACCTGACTCATGTTGAACCTGATAACTATGCCAAAATGAGTGAACTGAATCCACTATAACTATTGCAATGGCAAATGAATGAGATTATATGTTTCTAATTGAATAGAGAAGGTCATACAGGGTCAACATCTACAGTTCACATCATTACAACAGTACCCCCTGTTGTTCATATATCAAACTACATAACATAAAGGATTAGATTCTGAAACATGAGGACTATGTTCAGAATTGAATCCTGCTGCATTCTGCACACTATACACTGAATACTATCAACTATTTTATTAATTTATTTATTTGCATATGTGAGACATTATACATTTCTGAAATTAAAATGGCTATTATGCACATTTAATAAAAGTGTAAAAATGTCCAAAGAGTAAATCTTTTGGAGGCCTGATCAAATGATGAATCACAAATGAGGTTTGTATTGTGGAATGTAGCACTTTGTGTAGTGCTCTGTTTTATAAGGCATATTTTGTCAAATGCAGTAGGTCACCTGGGTATTACATGCATACAGAAAATGTGCATACTGCATACATATTGAATATGGCACAAGTAGTAAGTTACATGGTAATATGCTGTTCTTAACATAGCCAATTTTTTTTTTTTAGAATAGAAATGTAAAGAATTTTAATTATTACTGTATTGTGTTTTGAATGAAATGTCATAGCATGATACTTTATTCAAAATTGTCACTTGCATTTATTTGTGACCAGCAGAAGCTGATGTGCTGGTACATTTGAGGGAAATGCAGTAAGGGTTTTTGTTGTGAAGAAAGGGAACCAATAGCACTGTGTACACTAGCAGCGCAGAAGTACACTGCACTGTCATCAGATGAAAGTTTCTCTAGTCTCAAAACACTGTTTTTATTTGCATTACCTTCTATGTTTATTTTATGCTTGAAACTATCCTCAATTGTGTCTTTTGAACCCACAAGGTGTCCCAGCAACTCCAAACTATCACTGCGTGTTAGTTTGTACCAGAGCATGACATTGAAAGAAGAGCTGTGAGAACAGTGGAGTTCTTCAGATTCTTCAGGAGCTTTAATCAGATCAGTTTGAGGCTGATGAACATCTTGACTAAAGGACACATCTGTCAAGAAGGAAAATAAATATGTGAAAATATATAAATAACAACTGGCAGTCCTCTCGTTGTTTATTCTCACTCTTAAATATTAAGCAGTAATAAAATAAATTGTATCTCACTGGCTCTGTAAAAAAATGTAAATCTGATAAAATGGAAAACTTAAGTTTAATTGCTGCCTTAAATCTTTTAAATAACAACATAGTGGTGGTTAGCTTACAACCTGCAGTTAGAAAGTTTGTTGCACTTTTTCGACCACTTTGAGAGTTATTACTGTTGAAATTAAACTGGAAACTCTTAAAAAACTGGTTGGTAGATGGTGAAATGTTTACAGATATTATTCTGCCAAATTGAATAGATGGAAACAAAGATGTTGTTATAACATGGTGGTTAAAACATTTTTACACAAAATCTTTGATAGAAAAAAAAGTCTGTAAAAAAATGTTTTGTTTGTTTTTTGTTTTACCTGTGAGATAGATAAGAAAAACAATGTTGATAAGAGGTCTGATCATGTTGGCTTGAGTGTTCTGAGAAGAGATATGTTTACGTGTATGTGTATGAACCATCATCACCCTCCCCTCATTACCACAGTGTCCTGAAAGTGCAAAGCTAAACTGCACTGGTGATGCATAGAGCTTTGTTGATATTAAACAGTATTAAAGCAGAACAGATCAATGAAGACTGACATATCTAAAGTGTCCACAAAAAACAATAAACGTAAGCCACAGCTTATAATAAATGGCATTTATTAAATAACTAAATCAAACCAAGCAATATTTATTTAAAAGAATGATATCAGCACACTTTTTAAAGGAACAGTTCACCCAAAAATTTAAATGATCTTATCTACTCATCCTCATGCCATCCCAGATGTGTATGACTTTCTTTCATCTGTAGAATGGAAACGAAGGCTTTATAGAGAATATCTCAGCTCTGTAGGTCCATATATTGCAAGTGAATTGTGGCCAGAACTTTGAAAGTCCAAAAAGCATATAAAGGCATCATAAACATAATCCATACGACACCAGTGGTTAAATTCATGTCTTCAGAAACGATATGATAGGTGTGGGTAAGAAACAGAACAATATTTCAGTCCATTTTTATTATAAGTTATCCTTCCTGCCCAGTAGTTGCAATATGCAAATTGCCAAAAACAAAAGAAGATTGTGAAAGTAAAAGAGGAGATTTGTAGTAAAAAAGGTCTTAAACAGATCTGTTTCTCACCCACACATATATCACTTTTGAAGATATTGATTAAACCACTGGAGTTTTATGGATTACATTTATGCTGCCTTTATATGCTTTTTGGATCTTCAAAGTTCTGGCCACCATTCAATTGCATTGAAATATTCTTCTAAAAATCTTTGTTTGTGTTGAGCAGAAGAAAAAAGTCACATCTGGGATGGCATAAGTGTCAGTAAATGATGAGAGAATTTTCATTTTTGGGTGACCTATCCCTTTAAGTGCATTTCAAACAAAGAGAAAGGGTTTATAAGATTTTTTAATTAAAACAATTATTGATCTTGTGTTTAAAATTTAGACAAAAAGTATTCATAAACTTTTGTGGATGTCAAATATTTTTCATTTGTTAAATTACACCTGTGGTTACTCTGGTAGGACACCTGTGTGAAAACTGACTTCATAAATCCACATAAACCAGTTAGTTGTGCAAAAATGACAAAGAAAAGTGCATTTCTGAGAACGTATTATTTGCATTATTTGTAGTTGTAATTTGGTTTGATGTCTGTTTTTCATATTAAAGAAATGTATACATCAAATGCACTTTTAAGTGTGGATTAAGTGTCTAAATAGTTTTTGAGGCTGTTTTATATGCACACACTTACCAGTTGATGTAAAGACGTGCATGCTGTACTGTTATAAGTTCCAAAATAAATTAATACGACTGCACAATGTTTTAATGAAAATAAAACTTGCACACAGGTGTAAATAATTTCATAAGCAACGTGTGGTTAACCTTTTTGTTCTGGAGAGAGTGTATGTTCAACACTGTGTAGATGCTGCACAGAAATATGTGGCAGTATCGTTTGACTGAAGTCTTTCAATAGTAAACTTGCTATTACTATTTCCATCACCATTTAGGACAAACTTGTTTTTATATTCCTGCTCTATTACACTCGTTGGACCTAAGAGATATCCCAAGAGCAAAAGCTGTCTGTCCTGGGTTTGTTTATACCACAGAATACGATTATAGCTGGAGATGCTATGGGAACATTGTATCATTGGAGAATCTGTGAGATTCACAATCATGTCACGAGGTGTCTGGAGAACTTTGTCACTCTGTGTAAAACCTAAAGAAACAAAAGACATGATAGAGAAAGTATGTAATTACATTTATATTAACCTCTAAAATGGTATTAAAAAATAAAGAATCTCTACTGGATATCACAAAAGAACTATGCATACCCTTGGCCCAAAACATAGAAAACATTATAGTGATAAGAGTCTCTCTAATTATAAATTGACTCATGTTTAGCCTGATGACTGTGCTGAGCCGACTGATGACTGCACCTAATGCTAGTGCTTGAAAAGAGTAGGCAAATGAACATTTCCTATGTTTACAGAATTATACCATAAACAACAGCATCCCCTGCAGTTCATATGTAAATCTGCTGATGCTGCTGGAAAATATTCTATCAGGATGCATTGTGATGTTGAGGAAGTGTGCCTCCTGTCTGTGTGATCTTGGTATGATAGATTAAATAAAAAAAGTTTTTGCACATCTGTGAAATGATTCTGTTACACTGTGTTCACCCACTGCGCACAAATACAAGGCGCTGTCATGTGACTCCAGATTGTTTACAGCTAGAAAACCCTTCTCATAAGTCAAGTGAGTCACTGAATATTTAGTTGTGTTGAGTTTTCCATATTCCACCGTTTCAAAGCTGGTTGTATATACTATGAGCTCCATAGTTTCTCCATGGTGCTGTCGGAACCAGTACATTCTGTTGTATGAAGCATCTTTTGTGTGACTGCAGGTCAGGTTGGCTGTTTCCTTAAGTTGTAAAAATAATGTTGGAGACTGCACAATATCATTTACATTAGCATAACCTGAATTGACAGAAAAGAATTGACAGAAAGATGGACAATTAATTAATAATTTATCAAAAGCATTTAACACATTATTTCACAGCTAATTTTTTCATATTTTGTGAGATTTCAAAAATACCTAAGATCCACTGAAATGATACAATCAGGAACACCAACACTAGATTCATGATGACACTTAAAATATTGTCAAACGTACAATGTCTATCTGTAAAATGTGTCATCACAATGTGTGACATTACTTTACATTACTTTATATTACCATTTGCTGTTGCTAACAGAAGAGGTGGGACCATTACATCTGGGGTTTTCCTATTTTACAGTTCTATTGCTCAGAGGTTGCTCTTTCATACTCATACGCAGAATTGCTTTACTCAAATACTCAAAACGAGTTTTGTTTTATTAAATGCTTTTCTTAAAATTCCTTATGAAAAATAAAAATAGGAATAAAATAAATAATCGACATAGAGTATAGAGCTAATAATAGAGTATGTGAATAACATAGCTCAGATCGTTTGTGCTGTATCTGAAAACGTATAGGCTGCTGACTTACTGCCTTGCTGCCTAATCAGTTAATGGCTTAACCAACATAATTTATGAATGAATGGAACTCTTAAGGAAACTGGTCTCAGAACAGTTTGAAAAGCACATTATTTTCATTCTACCTCCGTGTACAGGCTCCGAAGACAGCATTTTCACGTTTTTTTTAATGCAGCCTTGTTCTTGGTAGAATCTTTGGAAAAATGTTTGACTTTCTATCAAAAACTTTGACTTTTGATAGCAGAAACCTGAGCATAGTACGTGACACTGTTCAAATCTTTCTGAAACTCTAGGAGATGCAAATGAGATTTCTGGGGTGTATTTCTCAAGAGAAAAATTGGGGAAGCAATAGACTTTGCAAAACTCTTTCCATGTCAAGATCAGGGGTGGCACTAGAGAATTTAGGTTGCCGGTGCTATTGGGGTTAAAATTAAAGTAGACATGGACACGAGATTTTAATATCTGTTTGCATACAGTGACTAGAAATCACTATGTCACTACCTGTCTGTCACTCAGCATAATAGCCAACACATCTCCAGAAGAAGATGTGTCACTTAAAGAAAATAGTGTACTATTATTGTCTAGGCGGGTCAGGAGGCATGCTCCAATAAGATCAAGTTTTTTTTTTTAGCACAAACGGAACTAAAGCGTTCAATTCTGATGACTTTGGGATCATGTTTCAACATATTCTTGAGTACCATTGTGTAGCATTAATGGGCTAAGCAGCAGTAAATGACTAACAAGACAGCACTAGTTGAAGTATCTCAAAATTATGATCTGAAGAATGTCATACTTTCTGAAGAATCTGATCATTTTGCAGTGGTAAATCATATTCAAAGTCATTAGTCATATTCAGAGGGGTGGCTGTGGCTCAGGCTCAGGTGGTAGAGCAGGTCAGCCACTAATCGCAGGGTTGGTGGTTCGATTCCCGGCCCACAAGACTCCATATACCAAAGTGTCCTTGGGAGCCATTGGACCCAAGTTGCTCCCAATGGCAGCTCTGCCGGAATTGGTGTATGAATGTGTGGGTGAATGAGTCACAGTGTAAAGCACTTTGAATACCATTAAGGTTAAAAAGGTGCTATATAAGTGCAGACCATTTATCATTAAGCAACACTAATTTGCATATTCATTAAGCAATAATTGAACGGTTGCAACAATTACTATCGTCTCTGCTTGAACAGAGGCCATGTTCAGAAGAGCATGCTACCATATTATTAATATCCAGTATACTTTGCACAATATGCAGAATTTCTTACTACAGTTCAACCGGGGAGGGAGTCCCTTTGAGTTCCCTTTGAATCCCTCAAGAATAGACGTCCTTATGAAACACAGTGTCATGAGCAAAAGTCATATTGGAGATTGGATTCTTACCTAAATTCTGGACATCAGATCATTATTTTACTTTGCATACCCATATTGACAAGTATGTACATACAAATATTGATCAAATTGACACCTGTTTTGTTGACTTCCAAAAAGCATTTGATTTAACCTTGCATGAAGGTTTATTCCTTAAATTAATTGAAAGTGGCATTTGAGGAAAATGTTTTGATTTGATAAAATCAATGTGCACAAATTGTTAATGCTCCATCAAAATTGGCACTAAACAACTGAAAGCTTCATTCATGGGCTGCGGCATAAGTCCCTCATTATTTAATAAATGTGTTCTTGTGTTCATTATTGGCACTGAATCAAACACTGCAGTACCAGGTGTTGAGAGGTAATTTGCTTTGACTTATAAGCATGTTTATGAAGGTTTTTGTAATAGAAAGAGTTGATTCTGATCACTGTGTAATATGCTGCACAGAAATATGCTGCAGTGTCATTCAGGTTGAGAGTGTTGATGGTTAGAGTGCCGTTTTTTGTTCCATCACCCTTCATCTCACACTTTTCTTTAAATTCAGGCTCTATGTTTTTATTTTCCTCTCTATTAATAAGATATCCAATGAACTTAAAGCCCAAGTTGTCATGGCTCTGTTTGTACCAAAGAATACGGTTATAGCTCTGTATATTGTGTTCACATATGATCACAGCAGATTCATTTTGGTTCTTTATGAGGTCACCAGGTGTCTGGTCAACAGTTTTACCAAGACTGACAGCTGTAATAAGAGAAAATAGACACACAAATTGTATAAAGTAAAATAAGATTACATATTTAACTATTAAGATTATCCAGATATGTTATTAGATTACCTGTGAGGCATATTAGCAAAATAGGAATGCTTAGAAAAATATTAGGCATGTCTTAATCTGGTGGGTGACTCTGCTGTGCATTAAATGCTGAGGAAGGAGGAAGTGACATCGTCCTTTAGGGGAATGACATCACATGTTGATGATTGAAAATAAATGAATTTCCTTTTCTCTTACAGGACTGTCTCTGTAGTTGCACTTGATAATGGAATGCAATACTGAACAGATTACTTCTGAAATGTAATCGGGTTTACACATGGAATCTGTTATTTAATCTTTTAGAATACATTTTTTAGGCAATTTAACCTGGTTATTTCTGGACTACTTTTGGATTACACATTGCATATTTTGATGTAAATAGAATTATTGGTAACACTTTAGAATACTGTATCTTACTTAATGCATAACTAATAAGGAATTACTGCAGAACTAATAGGTAATTCTTCATTAACACTTTAGTCACTACTATTAACTACTAAGGAAGATGTGTTAACTAATCAGTATGCAATGGCATTTTATAGTTGTGTTAAGTAACAATTAGTTAATCAATAACTATTGAATTCAGTCATGCCTCCTGATGAACTACTTTTAATTATCTACTAATTCAGCATCAGGAGAAATAACTATTGTGTAACTACTAATGAACAGTCGATTAATTACAATTACAATAATATCATAACAATTAGCCATTACAATATTCAGGTTGTGACCCTTTCTTCTTCCTTATTTCTAATGTTATTATTACTATTGAAATGCAATACACATTTCATGGAATTACTACACTCCCAAAATGAGTCATTACAGCGAATTTAGTAGTTTTGGCCTGTATGGTCAATTAACTGCATGGTCAATTGCTTTGTGAGTGTGGTCTGTAACTAGAAATCAACAACGGAATGGAACCCCATCCCCACTATAAGTGACTAGCCAACTTACCTCAGGTAGGTTTATAATTTATATACAGTATAGCATGTGTGTCTCTTGTTTTACTCAGCACATATCACATTACATTTGGGTAAATTATTCCTGTATGTAAGGCAAATACTGAGGGGAAGGGAACATACAGGGAACCCCTGAGTAATTAATAAAGAATTACCACATAATTATGAGGGAATTACTTACAACCTGGAACAGTATTCTAAAGTGAAAATACAGGGAACCACATCAATGAATGATTATCTGGTAATTCTGTATTAAATAATCATGGGTTCCCTGTATTTTCACTTTAGAATACTGAATACTTTAGCAATTGACCATACAGGCCAAAACAAATAAATTTGCTGTAATGACTCATTTTGGGAGTGTAGCATTTCCATAGTAATAATAACATTAGAAATAAGGAAGAAGAAAGGGTCACAACCTGAATATTGTAATGGCTAATTGTTATGATATTATTGTAATTGTAATTAATCGACTGTTCATTAGTAGTTACTCTATAGTTATTTCTCCTGAAGCTGAATTAGTAGATAATTAAAAGTAGTTCATCAGGAGGCATGACTGAATTCAATAGTTATTGATTAACTAATTGTTACTTAACACCACTATAAAATGCTATTACATACTGATTAGTTAACACATCTTCCTTAGTAGTTAATAGTAGTGACTTAAGTGTTAATGAAGAATTACCTATTAGTTCTGAAGTAATTCCTTTTTAGTTATACATTAAGTAAGATACAGTATACTAAAGTGTTACTGAATTATTAATTTAAAATGGATTAAGTACCAATTAACACTCCTTTTATTAAATGTAACTTTAAAATAAAACAGAAACTTGCTATTTGTCTGTTGCTGCATAAAAAGTCCCTTAAATTGTCAGAAAAATAAATGTGCTTTTACACCATCCTGAAAGATGGGCCAAGGTGCATTTGCATGGTACAAAAAAACATAGTTGCATGTAACCTACACATCTGAATCAATTAATTGAAAATTCCCCTGCACCTGGTCTCACTCCAATTGACACAGAAATCAACTGCTTTGGCAATATTGTATGTACTACAGTCATGCCAATAAAGCTCACTGAATATAACTGAATTGAATTGAGAGAGAGAAGAAAACCAAGAATTTATTTTAGAATTGATTTAATAGCATTGATAGTTTTCTCATCTTTTATCACTGTTAATGGAAAATGTAATTGTATTTGTTTATTTTTCATTTTGTTTACATTTCATACATTAAACCATCACAAAAAAATTACAAAAAGACACAAGGCTGTAAACCAAAGCTTCTGTCAATTCACATTTATTGATGGATATGATGGGTTGGGGTTGGGGGTGGGGTTACTAACATTATACTATTTTTAATATAAACTGAATTGAGTGCAATCTGTTCACATCCCTATTGACCAGTTTTTAAGTATTTCAGTATTCAGAAAATAACATATAGGCCATGACTGCTAGCCCTGCTTGCATCTAAACTCAACAGAAAACTCATCTAAAGCCACTTTGCAGGTGCAAAAGACCTGCTGTGGTTAATTCTGCAGCAATACTACTTACAAAGCTTTTTGTATTGTGGCATAACTGCATATCACACAGTGCAAACTAGCTGCACAGTAATAGACTGCGCTGTCATTAGTTGCAAGGACATCGATGATAAAGGAGCCTTTATTAGCTCCATTTCCAGAGAAATTTATTTGTCCTTTAAATGTATCCTCTGGGAAATAATTTGTATTCCATATATATCCCATTAAAATCAATCCATGTCCCAGTGTTTGTTTATACCAGAGCATCATAGTGTAGCTGGCTATATTGTGTTTACAAACAAGTTCTGCAGTGTCTGTCTCGGTTTTAATTATATTTGAGGGGCTCTGCTGAACACTGCCACTGTCAACAGAACCTGAAAAAACATTCATAGGAAACAATAGTGAAAAGAGCATAATATAAATTCATTGCCCTACTAGCATTATTAGTTTTATGATAATAGTAGCTGTTTACCTGTGAGCCAAATAAGTGTGAAAAAGAGAACTCTGAACATGTTGATTTGAGCTGGAGAAATATTCTATGTGAGAAATGTTCAGTCTTTGTTGATTCTTTCTCCATCTAGGCATAGGATCGCCACCTCCACAAAATGTTTTCTACAGATTTTAGGGTGGACCCCTAGCGCCTCCAAACTGCAGGTTTTGTAATTACTACAATTTCATACAATGCATTTAGGCTTTTGGAGATTTACGCATTTATTCTGTTAAACTAGCTCAAATTTAAATTAAACGACAAGGCTGTATTATTGAAGAAAGTCATAAAGCAATATGAAACATCAAAAAGAAGATTTTGAAAATGAAACTGTATCATTGCTTGACGTCATGTTTGTTAATGATCAATGCTTGAATATAACCTGACCTGACATTTATGAAAAATACCCTAAATTAAAATCTACCTTTAGTATATTGTTGACCCCTGTCCAAATGTATTGTTTAATTGTATACACTTGTTTACCCAACAGCTTTAACAAAAATGGTGGGCTTCATACACCTTTCCACCTCCCCTGCTGCAGCAGTAAACTTCTTTGTGGAAAAAAAAGATCCTGATGGTATCCTCAGACACTGCATTGATTACTGTGGCCTCAACTCAGTGACAGTCAAATATAGATATCCTCTTTCATTAGTTCCTTCAGCCCTAGAACAAATATGTGAGGTTCGAATTTTCACAAAATTAGACATCCGAAGCACATACAACCTCATCCGAATCAAAGAAGGTGATGAAAGGAAGATGACCTTTCTCAACACAAGAGGGCACTATGAGTATCAAGTCATGCCTTACGGCCTTGCCAACTCACCAGCAGTTTTCCAATCTTTCATCAATGAGATTTTCTGTGATCTCTTAAACCAGTGTGTCATCGTCTACATTAACAATATCCTAACTCACTACCAAAGCACAGCACATTCAGCAAGATAAGACTGTACTAACTCGCCAACAGGAGAACCAACTTTATGTAAAAGCTGAGAAATGTGATTTTCACACCACCAGTATGTTCCTACGATACATAATCAGTCATCAAGGGTGATGCTTGATGCTTCTGACTATGACGTCATGCTTCTGACTATGGGATAGGAGCTGTGCAGTCACAAAGACATGGCACACCAGGCAGAATGTATCCTTGTGCTTTCTTTTCCAGGAAACTGACCAATGCAGAAGGCAACTATGATGTGGGATCTATCAAAGCTGTGTTAGAGGAGTGGCAACACTGGCTAGAGGGGGTGGTCCACCCATTCCAGGTAATCACAGACCACACGAATCTTGAATACATTAAGAGTGCTAAACATCTGAAATCTAAGACAGGCACGCTGGTCATTGTTTTCCACTAGATTTCAGTTCATAGTCACATATCGACCTGGCAGCAAAAACAGCAAAGCAGATGCACTCTCCAGGATGTATGACCCCTCACATGGCCCATGTTAACCAGACTCCATTCTACCACCATCTATCTTTATCGCCCCCATCCGGTGGGACATCATGGAAGAAATCAAACGTATCTCAGCACCGGATATCCAACAAACTATAAGGCTGGTATGTAGCTCATTCTGGTGGCCAAGTTTAATTCAAGATGTCAATAACTTTGTCAAGTCTTGCTCCATCAGTGCACAATCAAAGACTCCAAGGGAACTCCCCACTGGACTCTGGTCTCGTCTCTCTGTGGATTTCGTCAGAGATCTCCCTAGTTCCAATGGTTACATTAATATTCTGGTCATTATAGACAGATTCTCTAAATCCTGATTCCCTTTAAAGGTCTCGATACAGCCATGGAAACTGCTAAGACCTTGTTTTACCACATATTCAGGATCTATGGTCTTCCAGAAGACATTGTGTCAGACCGGGGCACCCAATTTACTTCGTGTTCAAGTTTTTATTTGCATTTGCAGCATTGACAATAAGAAGCAAAATAAAAGACAAGTACTTTAGACAATACAACAAATTAGAAGACACAAAGTACAAAATAAATAAATAAAGGGCAATTACATGAATTTGAAAAGCTTTAAAGATTTATAGTTTTTACAAGTCTAGGGTTCTGTATTTTCATTTTTGAACAGGTTTCAATATAAATGTTACAATCAGTGATACAAAATGGAGAATATAAGGCTTTTTTAGTAACTCTGGCTTTGTGAATAAATACATTTGCTAAAATAATTTAGAGATTAAGGACATATTTCTCGTTTTCTGATGTATGTTGGCTTTCTAAACAAAGTTAAATGTCACATGGTTTTAAGCATTTGGTTTGCCATGCACACTTACTAGACCACAACCTCAGAAGGACTCGTCTAGGAAGGACACAGCCTAACTAGGCTGCAGCCTTCCGATTGAGAAGCACCAATGCTAATAGAGCTGTTCAGTATGTAGTCCAAAAGCGAGCCGCGACCGCAACATTGTCATGGTCATGTTCTTGCAGTGAGAACATGAATCATCCACAAACGCAGCCTCGGTGTGATCGCTACCCAGACACACGAGACAACGCCTGTGGCCGTCTGAAACGGAGAGCACTACACCGCATCCAGAAACTACACAGTGGCGGAACGGCATCTTTATAAAGACGTGTCCTGAAAAGGACGTTCAATGCTCGCTGTGTTTGCTCTTTTAGAGGAAATTACTCTTTTAAATAAAATCACTCTTTTAAGAAAACTCTTTCGAGTTTTATCTGCGCTGTCAAAGCGCCCAGGGGCAACAATGCACAGCCGTGCACAGGAAAGGAGAAAGCCGCTGACCATGCGCCGGCAAATCCAACAGCATGCAGATCATCAGAGGTATACACGGAAACTTGGTGTGTGTGTGTGTAACTCGCAGCAGACTGCATACACGACCATCGGCTCCGAAGAAAATTTCTGAATGAACTCTAGTATTTGCCTCGCCTTTGTACCCGTATGTCCGGAGGCGGGGTAGGCAAATACTAGCTGCCAACTTCTCATTGGCTTTTTTTCATTGATCAGAGGTATATTCGCTGCTCAAGAGAGACCCCTAGTGTCGCTTCTCCGATACAACGTGGAGAGAGTGACAGAAGGGGAACAGATGTTCTCTAATAATTTTGCATCAGTGTGTACTTTTTCCTTCAAATTTCCCTCACAGAAAGAGGGTATGCTAATATGAATGTCCATGCTGATAGTTGAAACTTGCATGAAATATTCATAGTTAACTGTACTGTGTCTACCCATATAGAAAAGAGAACAACTGTATTAGAGTCACTACAACCAGGGTTTTTATAGTTTCTAATTTTCATTTAGCTTTTTATTTCTATTTATTTTTATTTTTCCTTTCAATTGAGTTTAGGTTTATCTAAAATGAAACCTCTATGCTTTTACAGTTTTTCTTAGTCGCTTTGGTACATTTCTCGAATCATCCTCGACATTTGCAAAACAGTAAGTGCATTTCTCAAAACAATTCGTACAAATAGCAAAACACCATGGATTACCTGCAAAAGCCAGTCTCTTGCTCAAAATCCTTAGTTCATCTCTCAAAAGTAAATATCTGTGTCAATGAACATGTCAGTGCCATCAGAATGACAAGTCCTTGTGTCATTGTGTATGGATAAGACAGTAAAATTGCTTTGCCATGTTGTCAATACTGATGTAAACTATGGCTAAAGTTTAGATGACAATTATTGTAAATTGTAGGTTACACCTTAGTGTATGTGGGAGTTTGGTTACAAGAGACTGGACAAGACACACATTTACGCTTTTACTGTTTGTACTGTAATTTGTTGACAGACCATGTCATTGCAATACAGAAAAGAAAAGACAACACTGCATAGCACAAAGAAAAAAACTAAAAAACAAAAGTAGAAATGTGAACATAGGACAATCTCCTTAGGGAAAACTGTACATGCAGCGCTGTAGGAATTACAGTGCAGTCTTCCTACACCTCCTGACGTTCCTGTCTGTTGGGCCACAAATTCTCATCCACATCACAACTAATATCTTCTCTTGCGATGCAGCATGAAAGAATCTTTTAGAGCGTCTTATCCAGCCTCTGCAGGCATCTGCTGTGATGTCATCACACGCTGCATCCATGGCAGCCAGAAGGGTCATCTGTTTATGTGGCTGGCGTTCATATACTTTCCATCTCCATGCTGAGAAAAATTCTTCAATGGGGTTAAGGAATGGGGAGTAGGGTGAGAGGAACTCCATCAGCATCCTGTTGTCGGCCGCAAACCATTGTCTGATGATTTTTGAGCGATGGAAACTGACATTGTCCCAAACTATCAGGTACTTTGGCAGATCATCTCCAATCTGACCGCTCTCTTGTTCAGGGATGAGATCCTTGTAGAGAGTGTCTAAAAAGGTGACAAGACACTCTGTATTGTATGGCCCAATAATGGGAATATGCGTTAGCACGCTATTCTCAGACATAGCAGCACCCATGGTTATGTCCCGCCCCGTTTGTCTGGCACATCAACTGTAGCTCTGTGGCCGATGATATTTCGACCACGCCTTCTGCTTTCGTTAGGTTGAAGCAAGCCTCATCCATGTAGATGAGGCGGTGGTTCACTTGCTTCCAGTTCCATTATACGCTATATCCAGAAGACACAAAATTAGTTTTAGGAATTACATGCATTTTCATTTTGGGCAAGATACAGTTACATCAAATGTATACAGCACATATTGCATCTTCTTTTCTACAGCCATAGCAAATGTGTAAAGGTCACACTTACTGTACTGTATATCACTATATGATGTTGTACTGTTTACTCTGATGTACAGTTGCTGCATGCTCATACATGTTTTACCTGTACATACTGGTAGCGCAGCTCCTTCACTCTTTCACCATTTCTTTCAAATGGAACAGTGTACAGCTACTTAATATTCATTTGGTGTCTTTTCAGCACCCTGTCAATGGTTGAGATGCTGACTGTTTGGATGTTTTCAAAGATGTTGGTTGTTGTTGTTCTCAGTTGTCTTTTTTATTAATGATAACAATTTTACCATGCATAAAAATAAAGTGTTCATACGGAATACTGCACTTATACAAAGGATAATTATTTTTGCAGTCATTACTGGCATATAATAAACGTTGAACCACAAATACAAGTATATGGTTTTGGGGAGATATTTTGCTGATAAGCCATTTGTTTAACTGTTGCTTTTTGTACTAGACACAGGTGATTCGCAAGCACTGTGTAAAATGCTGCACAGAAGTACACTGCACTATCACTCTGTGTAAGGTTTTTGATAGTCAGAGTGCCGTTCTTTCTTCCATTTCCCTTCACAATGATCTTGTTTTTAAATTCAGTCTCTAAGCTATCATCTTCAACATTAAGATATCCCATTAGTTTAAAGTCAAGGGTGTCTTGTGTCTGTTTGTACCACAGGATCAGGTAATAGCTTGGTATATTGTGTGTGCATATGAACACAGCAGATTCATCTTGGTCCTTTATCGAGTTAGAAGGAGTTTGGAGAACAGTTTTACCTTGAATGGTAGCTGTGGAGAGAAAAACAAATAAAACAATTTAACTGTTGAGTATCAATAAAGTTGATCATACTGTACATATAGACAATATTTAAGAAAATATTTTGCAAAATACATTATTACCTGTGAGAAACATTATAGTAAAGAGGACACTAAAGAGAATATTAATCATGCTTGTCTGTGCTAAGCAACTTTGTTAGTGCATACAGTACAATTCTTTAAATAAGTGAAGGTAAGGGAGGAAGTGATGTCACTAAAGGAATATCTGCATTCATGTATTGCATATCAGTTGGTTCCTTTCAAATACTGTATTACAAACAAAAGGGGATAAATTAGAAACTCTTTAAGATTTTATATATTACCTCCTGTCAATTCTTTGGTTGCTATACTGACAAATATACTTTGTTTATTTAATTGTAATATTGTTAAAGGTTTTTGGGGAAGAACGTTACACTTAAAGGCATTTTATTTTATGAAAAAAAGAATATATGCAAATCTGTGGTTAACTTGTGTAACTTAATCTGTGAGCTATTTTTGATATTTAGACGCAAACATGTGTGCACTTAAATCCAAGGTCCATATTTTACTTTTAAAGTTTGAGAACTTTTAAATAAGACTTTTCGTTGTTTTTCCTATACTTTTATATTTTTTAATTACATGTAGCCTATCTTTTATACTGCTATGCAATGTTTGTTAGGTTTTCTATAAAAGTGTGCAACATGTATTACATTCTGCACTAGAATGATTCTATAAATAAATATATAATAATACAAAACGTGTGAAACATTCTAATTCCTGTTATTTATTTATTTTTATTACATTTTGTATGTAGTGCTATCTGTCACATAATGTATGAAATGTGACAGTTAAAGGTTGTCCCAGATTGCCACCTGTTGGCTAAAGTTGTTAATGCACAGATTACTAGTGTACAGCACTCTAGCTAAGTCTGTTTCGTCATGTCAGTGGCATGTGGTGGACTTTTGAAATCATATATATTTCGTGTGTATATACTAATTTTAGTTCATGAACAACACACTATAAGTTTATGAAGCACATACTTTATTCACACCACAAGACTACAATTAGTCATATACATCCCTCGGTTGTCTTCTGTGTATTCTTCATGAGTTACAGTTTTTCTCAGTAACTTTGGAACATTTTTCAGATCAGAATTGAAATTCTCAAAACTATCTGTTCAATCTTCACATCATTGTGTCACTTGTGCACATCAAAAAAGCAGTTTCTCATTTCTTTGAACTCTGCTGTTTCCTACATTATCAATTGTGTCCTCAATCATTCAGACTTTTCGTCGACAGAACAGGTATGTAATCTAACTATAGGCACTGTACTGTAATACTGTATACTTTCTGTAATGCTTCATACAATATTACAGTATTCCACTTGCATTTTACAATATACAGTAAGTATACTTTACATGTAAACAGTGACATTTTATCTTACTCAATTTTGTGTTTTACATTACTATATTTTTTCCACGTAGGACTGCAAGTCAACTTCACAGGGGTGGCAGAGGGCCCTTTTTCACACCTGATCAGGAGGAGGCTATTTGCACCATGGTTGTAGAAAACAATGCCATAAGACTAAAGGAGATAAAAAAAAGTGCCATTATACAGGACAACAACATCTTTGAAAACATCCAAACAGTCAGCATCTCAACCATTGACAGGGTGCTGAAAAGACACCAAATGAATATTAAGCAGCTGTACACTGTTCCATTTGAAAGAAATGGTGAAAGAGTGAAGGAGCTGCGCTACCAGTATGTACAGGTAAAACATGTATGAGCATGCAGCAACTGTACATCAGAGTAAACAGTACATCATCATATAGTGATATACAGTACAGTAAGTGTGACATTTACACATTTGCTATGGCTGTAGAAAAGAAGATGCAATATGTGCTGTATACATTTGATGTAACTGTATCTTGCCCAAAATGAAAATGCATGTAATTCATAAAACTAATTTTGTGTCTTCTGGATATAGCGTATAATGGAACTGGAAGCAAGTGAACCACCGCCTCATCTACATGGATGAGGCTTGCTTCAACCTAACGAAACGCAGAAGGCGTGGTCGAAATATCATCGGCCACAGAGCTACAGTTGATGTGCCAGACAAACGGGACATAACCATGGGTGCTGCTATGTCTGAGAATAGTGTGCTAACGCATATTCCCATTATTGGGCCATACAATACAGAGTGTCTTGTCACCTTTTTAGACACTCTCTACAAGGATCTCATCCCTGAACAAGAGAGCGGTCAGATTGGAGATGATCTGCCAAAGTACCTGATAGTTTGGGACAATGTCAGTTTCTATCGCTCCAACATCATCAGACAATGGTTTGCGGCCGACAACAGGATGCTGATGGAGTTCCTCTCACCCTACTCCCCATTCCTTAACCCCATTGAGGAATTTTTCTCAGCATGGAGATGGAAAGTATATGAACGCCAGCCACATAAACAGATGACCCTTCTGGCTGCCATGGATGCAGCGTGTGATGACATCACAGCAGATGCCTGCAGAGGCTGGATAAGACACTCTAAAAGATTCTTTCATGCTGCATCGCAAGAGAAGATATTAGTTGTGATGTGGATGAGAATTTGTGGCCCAACAGACAGGAACGTCAGGAGGTGTAGGAAGACTGCACTGTAATTCCTACAGCACTGCATGTACAGTTTTCCCTAAGGAGATTGTCCTATGTTCACATTTCTACTTTTGTTTTTTAGTTTTTTTCTTTGTGCTATGCAGTGCTGTCTTTTCTTTTCTGTATTGCAATGACATGGTCTGTCAACAAATTACAGTACAAACAGTAAAAGCATAAATGTGTGTCTTGTCCAGTCTCTTGTAACCAAACTCCCACATACACTAAGGTGTAACCTACAATTTACAATAATTGTCATCTAAACTTTAGCCATAGTTTACATCAGTATTGACAACATGACAAAGCAATTTTACTGTCTTATCCATACACAATGACACAAGGACTTGTCATTCTGATGGCACTGACATGTTCACTGACACAGATATTTACTTTTGAGAGATGAACTAAGGATTTTGAGCAAGAGACTGGCTTTTGCAGGTAATCCATGGTATTTTGCTATTTGTACGAATTGTTTTGAGAAATGCACTTACTGTTTTGCAAATGTCGAGGATGATTCGAGAAATGTACCAAAGCGACTAAGAAAAACTGTAAAAGCATAGAGGTTTCATTTTAGATAAACCTAAACTCAATTTAAAGGAAAAATAAAAATAAATAGAAATAAAAAGCTAAATGAAAATTAGAAACTATAAAAACCCTGGTTGTAGTGACTCTAATACAGTTGTTCTCTTTTCTATATGGGTAGACACAGTACAGTTAACTATGAATATTTCATGCAAGTTTCAACTATCAGCATGGACATTCATATTAGCATACCCTCTTTCTGTGAGGGAAATTTGAAGGAAAAAGCACACACTGATGCAAAATTATTAGAGAACATCTGTTCCCCTTCTGTCACTTTCTCCACGTTGTGTCGGAGAAGCGACACTAGGTGTCTCTCTTGAGCACCGAATATACCTCTGATCTATGAAAAAAAGCCAATGAGAAGTTGGCAGCTAGTATTTGCATACCCCGCCCCCGGACATACGGGTACAAAGGCGAGACAAATACTAGAGTTCAGTCAGAAATTTTCTTCGGAGCCGATGGTCGTGTATGCAGTCTGCTGCGAGTTACACACACACCAAGTTTCCGTGTATTCCTCTGATGATCTGCATGCTGTTGGATTTGATGGCGCATAACAGCGGCTTTCTCCTTTCCTGTGCACGGCTGTGCATTGTTGCCCCTGGGCGCTTTGACAGCGCAGATAAAACTCGAAAGAGTTTTCTTAAAAGAGTGATTTTATTTAAAAGTGTAATTTCCTCTAAAAGAGCAAACACAGCGAGCATTGAACGTCCTTTTCAGGACGCGTATTTATAAAGATGCCGTTCCGCCGCTGTGTAGTTTCTGGATGCGGTAGAGTGCTTTCCGTTTCAGACGGCCACAGGCGTTGTCTCGTGTGTCTGGGTAGCGATCACACCGAGGCTGCATTTGTGGATGGTTCATGTTCTCACTGCAAGAACATGACCATGACAACGTTGCGGTCACGGCTCGTTTTCAACCAAGAACAAGCCACTCCAGCCGCCCCTCGCATTGCTCCTCCTGCCCACGGGATTGAGGACGGTGCGATTGGCGCTGGAGGTGATTTAGGGATGGCAGCGGGTGCGGCTCCATCGGGTACCAGAGACCCGCGGACCTCCCGTTCCCCGGCACGCTCGTTGACTCCCGTCCGTGCTCGAGGCAACAGCGGCTCGCCTCACAGCCAGCCTGCCTATCCTCTAGAGCTCGAAGCTGATGAGCTTGCCGCTGCATTGGAGAGCGTGGCGTCTGACGCGGATGACTCCCCTGGGCTGCCGCCTTTGGGCCCGCACCCCCAGGCTGAGGCTGACGCTCAAATGTCGACGTGCTGCAGGAACTGCGCTCAGCGACAGACCTCGCCCTCAGAGCCACGAAGGTCACAGCGCAGTCACTCGGGCAGGCAATGGCCACCCTCGTGGTCCAGGAACGACACCTGTGGCTGAACTTGGTCGAGATGCGTGAGACCGACAAGACTCGCTTTCTCGACACCTCTGTCTTCCAGTTCGGCCTCTTCGGTGACACCGCCGAGGACGTTACCCAGCAGTTCTCCGCGGTGAAGAAACAGACGGAGGCGATCTCCCAGATCCTGCCCCGCCGCAAACCTGCCGCCTTGGGCCATGCCCCGTCTGCTCGCATAGATCAGGGCGTCCCCCTGCGAAGAAACAACAGGCTGCTCCGCCTCAACCTGGGCCCAGCTCTCAGCCCACGCGGACCCCCTCGAGGACCCGGAAGGCTCCCAGGCGCTCCTGAGACGGACGACCCAGAGCCCAAGACGTTAGCTCCGGAGATGGTAAGACCGCTCCGTCCCCCGGTGGAGGGCCGGGAGGAGAATTTTGTTTTGAATGCATTTCGTCTCGGGACTCGAGTCTGGAGCCAGTGCTGAAGCGGTCTCATATGCATCAACCCCAGCGGTGCGACCGCGGAGGATGCCATATGCCCCAGGAGCTTCTGGAAATGTTTTAGAGGGACAGTCGTTTCTGGCCAAGGTGAGGTATTTCAGCACTGACCGTGCACGCTCGTTGGTGAGGCGCACTGTCATTGAGACTGAGTCTAACTCCATGCCGAGAAAAGAGATACTCTGAAACGGGGCGAGCTTGCTCTTTTCCCAGTTGACCTGAAGCCCTAAACAGCTGAGGTGCCTGATCACCTGGTCACTGTGGATGCACAGTAACTCGGCCAGGATGAGCCAGTCGTCGAGGTAGTTGAGTATGCGAATGCCTGCTTCCTGAAGCGGGGCAAGGGCTGCCTCTGCGACCTTCGTAAAGATGCGAGTGGACAGGGACATGTCTAATGGGAGGACCTTGTACTGATACGCCTGGCCGTCGAATGTCAACTGTAGAAAGGGTCGATGTCAAGGCAAGATTGAGACGTGGAAGTACGCGTCCTTCATGTCTACCGCTGCGAACCAATCTAGATGCCGGACGCAAGTTAGGATGTGTCATTGCGTGAGCATTTTGAACGGGAGTTTGTGCAAGGCCCGGTTGAAAACTTGCAAGTCCAAGATTGGTTGTAAGCCACTGCCTTTCTTAAGTACGATGAAGTAAGGGCTATAGAAACCTTTCTTCATCTCGCCTGGAGGGACAGGCTTTAGAACCAAACGGTTCAAGCCTCGAAGATCTATGATCGGACACAATCCCCCATCCTTCTTGGGAACCAGGAAGTATCTGCCTCTCTCCCTTGAAGGGGAACATGTTCTATGGCCCCTTTGACTAGGTGATTTAGCAGTTCTTGTCACAGTAAATGTGCTTGTTCCGGTTTGACGGTAGAGGGAACCATGCCGCTGAAACGTGGCAGACGGTGAACAAATTGAATTCTGTAACCTTTTTTTGAATCCTGTAAGTAGTTTCCATGCTGCAAGGTTCTCTAAAATGGGTACCAATTTTGATACTTCACATTGAGGAAATGTCGGATGTTCCATGTCCTGGGCGACAACAGGAAGCAATGGAACACCCAACATTTAGCTGGAAACCGTTATCTCCCGAAACACCAGAGGCAGCGGGAATAGAGAGGTTTCATGGGGGTGTCGGGAAGATGCCGGCAGATGTTTTGCGTGCCCTGTCCCGAGGGGGGCTACGCCCACAAGGCTGGGTGCAAGACCGTCAGGACTTTCTCTTTTTATAAATAATGGTCCTGAGGTCTTGCTTTGGAGGCTGATGAGGGCGACAAGCCGATACCCACTCTTTGCGAGGGGGGTCCTAGAAGGACCGGGGGGAGGCTGGGTGGCCGGCAGCCCCTCCCTCTGAGTGCGGCGAGGAAGGAATTGTACAAAGGCTTCCCCGTTTCTTTTTACCTCTCGAAACATGGTAATGAATGTATTCACTGAGTCGCCGAACAGGCCAGAAGGTGAAATCGGGGCATCAAGAAGGAACACTTTGTCCTTATCCTTAATGCCTGAAAGGTTTAGCCACAGATGCCTCTCCATGCTGACCAAAGCAGCCATTGAATGGCCAATAGTGGGAGCCATTTGCTTGGTCACATGGAGAGATAAATCTGTGGCTCGACAAAGCTCTGAGAATGCTTCCTCATCGATAATACTCTCCGCACTCAGGTCCTTCAATAGATCACCTGGTACGCCTGTAACACTGGCTCATGTATTCAGATACAAGACAAAGTCAGGCCTAACACAGTCTTAAAGCCTGACTGAGGCCCACAAAAACAAAGTCATAAATCTTACTGATAAAAATCATGCCAAAATCAAACAAAGGGAGTACAAAACGTTTGGTTACGTATGTAACCTCCGTTCCCCGAGGGAGGGAACGACACGTTGTGTCGGAGAAGCGACACTAGGGGTCTCTCTTGAGCGCCGATATTCACCTCTGATCTATGAAAAAAGGCCAATGGGAGTTGGCAGCCAGTATTTGCATGTCCCGCCCCCGGACATACGGGTATTTAAGCGGCGCAAATACGGGAGTTCATTCAGGATTTTTCTGAGGAGCCGGAAATGGTCCGGTCACAACAGTGGCTCGGTTCAGTGACATGGCGGAGGAAAGACACAACGTGTCGTTCCCTCCCTCGGGAACGGAGGTTACATACGTAACCAAGCGTTCCCCTTCTGTCGCTCTCTCCACGTTGTGTCGGAGAAGCGACACTAGGGACCCATTCCAATCTTGCCATGTGCTGAACCGTGTACGTGAACTGCCGATACAGAGGCGGGCAGGGATTCATCCAGTGCCACGCATCGTCTGTACCCGGCTGCACGCACTCTTCCCCAATGCCCCATACTGAACATCGGGATCCTTCTAGTTACCCTGGGAGGGAACAAGGCGATGTTTGCCAACATGGGAACGGGCCAGCCTGGCTGGGCCTCTTTTCTCTCTATGTTTCTCGCATAGAGCAATCACGGCCGGGGCCCTTACACGCATATAGGGAAGGGGGTCTTACCAGACCCTGCGGAGACCAAACCTGCCCTTTTTCTTGGGGAGGTAGACACGTCACACGGCCGTTCTCAGGGCTCGTGTGGAAAGTATGGTGCGGTGGTAGATCCCAGCCTCGAAGGGGGGAGTTGCTACAGCACGGCGACCGGTGCAGCTGTAACTGCCTAAGGGAGACACGGGGGTCCGCTCGTAAGGGGACAGAACCGTGGAAATACACACAGGGGGCGTCCGCACAGGAGGCCTTCTACTTTACCTGTGGAGCACCTATGCCAGTACAGGGTAGCCATCAGGGTACCCGCAGGGGCTTGGGTCGGTGAGTTCCTCCGCTGAACCGCGGACCCAGAGGGCTGGGGAGGAATCGACCAGGGGCCCGACTCGAAGTGGGGCGCCCTGGGAAGAAGGCGCACTACTTTACCTTGACGTCAGGAAAAGGGCGCTGGGCTAAGCGATCCACCCGGCCGGTCGGTCTCACGTGTTACCGAGTTCTACGGGCTCGGACCTGAGAAAACACGAGACGCTAACCGACTCAACGCGGAGGTTGTAAAACCTCGCGAAGGTGTTGGGTGTTGCCCAACCCGCGGCTCTACAGATGTCTGCTAGGGAGGTGCCCTTGGCCAGTGCCCACGAGGACGCTAACACCCCTTGTTGAGTGAGCTCGGACCCGTAGGGGTAGGGGCACGGCCTGGGTGTGATAAGCCAGTGTGATGGCATCGACAACCCAGTGGGCGAGCCTCTGTTTGGAGACGGCATTCCCTTTCTGCCATCCCCAAAGCAGACAAAGAGCTGCTCAGAGCGTCTGGTGCTCTGTGTGCGGTCCAGGTAAATGCGCAGGGCGCGCACTGGACACAGCAACGAAAGGGCTGGGTCTGCCTCCTCCGGGGCAGCGCTTGCAGGTTCACTACCTGATCTCGGAATGGTGTGGTAGGAACCTTGGGCACATAGCCTGGTCGCGGTCTTAGGATCACAGACGTATCTGCCGGACCGAACTCCAGGCAAGTGTCGCTGACAGAGAACGCTTGCAGGTCCCCGACCCTCTTAATGGAGGCGAGCGCGATCAGCAGGGCTGTCTTAAGAGAGAGGGCCCTGAGTCCAACTGATTCAAGCGGCTCGAAGGGAGGTCTCTGGAGTCCTGCCAAGACTACCGAGAGATCCCAGGAGGGAACTAGGCCTGGCCGGGAGGGATTCAACCTCCGGGCACCTCTCAGGAACCTGAGGATCAGGTCGTGCTTACCCAAAGACTTGCCGTCTACAGGATCGTGGTGGGCGGCGATAGCGGCAACATACACCTTGAGGGTGGACGGGGACAGCCTCCTGTCCAGCCTCTCCTGTAGGAATAGAAGCACTGACCTAATCGCGCATCTCTGCGGGTCTTTGGCTCGGGAAGAACACCAATCTGCGAACAAGCGGCAATTTAGGGCGTAAAGGTGCCTGGTAGAGGGAGCTCTGGCTTGGTTGATGGTATTCACAACGGTCGCCGGTAAGCCAGCTAGCTCTTCCGCGTCCCGTCCAGGGACCAGGCGTGGAGGTTCCAGAGGTCTGGGCGCGGGTGCCAGAGCGTGCCCCGTCCCTGAGAGAGGAGGTCCTTTCTCAGGGGAATTCGCCAGGGAGGAGCTGTCGCAAGGAGCCTGAGTTCCGAGAACAAAGTCCGAGTGGGCCAGTAGGGGGCCACCAACGTGACTTGCTCCTCGTCCTCCCTGACCTTGCACAGCACCGGTGCAAGAAGGCTCACTGGGGGAAATGCGTACTTGTGCAGCCCCGAGGGCCAGCTGTGTGCCAGCACGTCTGTCCCGAGGGGAGCCTCTGTTAGGGCGTACCAGAGCAGGCAGTGGGAGGTTTCCTGGGCGGCGAACAGGTCTACCTGGGCCTTGCCAAACCGTTCCCAAATCAGCTGGACCGACTGGGGGTGAAGCCTCCACTCCCCGCCGGGCAGGCATTGTCGTGATAGCGCGTCCACTACGACATTGAGCTTGCCGGGGATGTGAGTGGCACGCAGCGACTTGAGTCGCTGCTGGCTCCATAGGAGGAGACGGCGGGCGAAGTTGTGACATGTGGCGGAGCGTCGCACGCCTTGGCGATTTATGTACGCCACCACCGTGGTGCTGTCCAATCTCACGAGGACATGTTTGTCCCGAACTAACGGGAGGAACTTTCCGAGAGCAAGAAGGACGGTCAGCAACTCCAGGCAATTGATGTGCCAATGCAGCGGGCCCCTTTCCAATGGCCCGCTGCTGCGTGCTCCGCTGCACACGGCACCCCACCCGGACCGGAGGCGTCGGTTGTGACCAGGACGCGTCGGGACACCTGCTGCAGGGGCACTCCTGCCCGTAAAAAGCAGAGGTCTGTCCAGGGTCGGAGTGTTTTGAGGCAGGCGGGGTGATCCTTACCCGATGCGTGCCGCGGTGCCATGCGTGTCTCGGGACTCGAGTCTGGAGCCAGTGCTGGAGTGGTCTCATATGAATCAACCCCAGCGGCGCGACCGCCAGGAGGACGCCATATGCCCCAGGAGCCTCTGGAAAAGTTTTAGAGGGACCACTGTGCCTGGCTTGAAGGAAGCGAGGCAGTCCAGCACCGACTGAGCACGCTCGCTCGTGAGACGTGCTGTCATTGAGACTGAGTCTAACTCCAACCCGAGAAAAGAGATGCTCTGAACCGAGTGAGCTTGCTCTTTTCCCAGTTGACCTGAAGCCCCAAGCGGCTGATGTGCCGGAGCACCTGGTCTCTGTGTGTGCATAGTAACTCTCGAGAGTGTGCTAGGATGAGCCAGTTGTCGAGGTAGTTGAGAATGCGGATGCCGGCTACTCGTAGCGGGGCAAGGGCCGCCTCTGCGACTTTCGTGAAGACGCGAGGGGACAGAGACAGGCCGAAGGGGAGGACTTTGTACTGAAACGCCTGGCCGTCGAACTCGAACCGTAGGAAGGGTCCGTGTCGTGGCAGAATTGAGACGTGGAAGTACGCGTCCTTCAGGTCCACCGCTGCGAACCAATCTAGATGCTGAACGCCAGCCAGAATATTTCTCTGCGTAAGCATTTTGAACGGGAGTTTTAACAAGGCCTGATTGAAAACTCGCAAGTCCAGGATTGGTCGTAAGCCGCCGCCTTTCTTGGGTACAATGAAGTAAGGGCTGTAGAAACCCTTCCTCATTTCGGTTGGAGGGACGGGCTCTACCGCGCCCTTGGATAAGAGGGTCGCGATTTCTGCGCGCAGGGAACTGGCGTGCTCGCCGTGTACTGCGGAGAAGCGGACGCCCTGAAGGGGCGGGAGCCGGGCAAACTGAATTGCGTAACCGAGTCGAATGGTCCGGTGCAGCCAGCGTGATGCGTTGGGAAGCGAAAGCCACGCTTCCCAGCTCTGCGCTTAGGGGCACCAAAGGGCGCAGTATTTTGGACGTACCGGCGGGGCCTCGCAGCGGGCGGAACAGGTAATGCAGCGTCGGGCGGCTTCGTTGCGGCCTGAGGCTGAGGTGCTGAGAATAGACTCAAAGCACTTACCTTGCTCAGCGCCCGGCAGGGGCGGGTTCTTGACTGAGGAGGAGGTCTGATGTTGGCGTCCTCTGAACTTCGTCTGAACCGGCCAGCCGGGGACAGTCGTGGGCAGGCAGAAGGCGGGATTGCCGCGTCCGGTGTACCGGGACTGTTGTGATCTGAAAGCACATTGCCGTGAGAACGGCATTTTGCGAGCCAGGTGACCCAGAGGCAAAGGAAATAGCTCTTTTATTGAGAATGTGGGTACCACAGCCCCGTCAGGGGTGTGGCAAATGAAAAAACAAAGGATTCTCCTCCCGGCCCTCCATCGGGGACGGAGCGGTCTTACCACCTCCGGAGCTAACGTCTTCGGCTCTGGGTCGGCTGTCTCAGGAACGCTTGGGAGCCTTCCGGGTCCTGGAGGGGGTTCGTGAGACAGGGGCGTCGCCGCCTGCGGAGTGCTCGACGCTGGGGCTGAGAGCTGGGCCCGGGTTGAGGCGGAGCAGGAGCTGGTTTCCTCGCAGGGGACGCCCTCGGCGGGCAGACGGGGCAGGGCCCGTAGCGGCAGGTCTGCGGCGGGGCATGATGTGCTGAAATGGCCTCCGTCTGCTTCTTCACCGCGGAGAACTGTTGGGCGAAGTCCTCGACGGTGTCACCGAAAAGGCCAATCTGGGAGACAGGTGCGTCCAGGAAGCGGTTCTTGTCAGCCTCACGCATCTCGACCAGGTTGAGCCAAAGATGGCGTTCCTGGACCACTAGGGTGGCCATCGTCTGTCCGAGTGCCTGCGCTGTGGCCTTCATCGCTCTCAGGGCGAGGTCGGTCGCTGAGCGCAGTTCCTGCAGCACATCAGGATCAGGTCCACCCCCGTGCATGTTTCTGAGAGCTTTGGCCTGGTGGACTTGCAGGAGGGCCATCGCATGCAGGGCGGAGGCAGCGCGTCCAGCCGTAGTGTAGGCCTTCGCGTTAAGCGAGGATGTTGTCCTACTGGGCTTGGACAGGAGTACGGGGCGACCCCACCAGGAGGTAGGGCTACCGGGGCATAGATGGTGCGCAACTGCCCTATCAACCTGGGGAATCGCGTCGTACCCGTGGCGCTCTCCGCCGTCGAGGGTGGAGAGAGTGGAGCGGGTGGCACCTAGACGAGCGGAGAGCGGGGCTCTCCACGTAGACGTCAGCTCATCATGCACCTCCGGGAAGAAAGGGAGGCCGCGAACGGCGCGCTGCCCCCAGGAACCAATCATCCAACCGAGAAGGCTGTGGGGAGGATGGAGGGTTCCAGTCCAACCCCAAGCTCAAGGCGGCCCGGGCAAGCATGTCGGACATCTGAGCTTCGGCCTCCGCCTGGGCCTGCTGGCCCGAAGGCGGCAGTCCAGGGGAGTCCTCAGCATCAGACACCGCACTCTCCGATGCAGCGGCGAGCTCATCTGCTTCGGACTCGGGAGGATAGACAGCCGGGCCGTGAGGCGAGCCGCTATCGCCGCTGAGCGTGGACGGAGACCAGCGAGCGTGTCGGGAATGGGAGGTTCGCGGGGGCTACCCGGCGAAACTGCACCCGCTGCCGCCCCAAATCGCCCCCAGCGCCAACCGCACCGTCCTTAATCCCGTGGGAAGAAGGAGCAATGCGGGTGCAGCTGGGGTGGCTTGCTTCTGTTGAAAGCGAGCCGTGACCGCAACGTGGTCATGGTCATGTTCTCGCAGTGAGAACATGAACCATCCACAAATGCCGCCTCGGTGTGATCACGGCCCAAACACATGAGACAGCGCCTGTGGCCGTCTGAAGCAGAGAGCACTCTACCGCATCCAGGAACGACACAGGGGCGGAAAGGCATCTTGAAAAGACGGCGTCCTTAAAAGGACGTTCAACGCCGCTGTGTTTGCTCTTTAGAGAAAATTACTCTTTTAGTAAAAAACTCTTTTAATACACAGTGTGTGTGTGTGTATGTGTCTACGCTGTCGAGGCTCAGGGGCAACAGTGCACGCCGTGCACTGAGAAGGAGAAAGCCGCTGTTGTGCGCCGTCAAGATCCAACAGCATGCAGATCGTCAGAGGAAACAGGAACGTTTATAGTGGTGTGTAACTCGCAGCAAACTGCAGACAGACCATCGGCTCCGAAGAAATTTTCTGAATGAACTCCCGTATTTGCGCCGCTTAAATACCCGTATGTCCGGGGGCGGGACATGCAAATACTGGCTGCCAACTCTCATTGGCCTTTTTTCATAGATCAGAGGTGAATATCGGCGCTCAAGAGAGACCCCTAGTGTCGCTTCTCCGACACAACGTGGAGAGAGCGACAGAAGGGGAACCGACTACAAATAACAAGAATCCTTGCTCACTTTACAACTGTGTGAAATTCCAAAGGATCGAACTCTCAACTCCTATTGGATGAGGCACTCAACAGAACCCACCTCAACTATGATATCATCAGGAGTAGAAATACCTCGAAAATCATTCTGTACCTTGCTTCCAGTGACTTTGCTTGCCGTGCATAGACACTCTCCACGAAAGTCATGTCAACCGTTTTGTGCATGTCACTCCTCACACACACCCCCCCCTCTCACACACACACAGACACATACCATCCTCTCATGTGTTATAGGCTTATTTTGGTTACCATATTGTGGAGCGGAGGGGGGCGGGGCCGGGTCAGAATATTGCACGCCCGGTCCCCAATCGGCCTGATGAGGCGCTAAGAGGGATAAAGGCGGTCGGTGACGATGGTTCGAGAGAGAGAGAATTACGGGCATGTCCGTCATGTGTGTGTTTGTTTACGCTTTTGGTTTAAGTTCTCATTAAATTATGATTTATATTGACAAGCCGGTTCTCGCCTCCTCCTTGCCCATCCTTTAACTGTTTTACACATATCTAATCATGTCACTGTTTAGTTTGTAGTTGGAAGTTGGAAGTTTATTGACTGCATTGTATTGATTATTAATTGATATTACTGCATCAATAAACTTTTTTTTGTGTTTTATGTTTTGCATACACATGTGTCAAAGGCTGGCAGGGGATGCGAGTGCTCGAATTCAAACCTTCGTTGTTTCCTTTTGAATTTTTATGATCTACGGACATCAATTTTCCAAAGAGAACAATTTAATATTGAGACTGTTATACTGTCTGGTTATTAGTCCCTGATTCCAGGGTGGTGCTCTGTTGACATTAATCCTTATTAATATTCTATTGATTTTGATAATTGACAATTATCTTTGATGATTGTTGAATTTGAAGGATCAATAAGCTAGTGTTAAGTCTAATCAATGTTCCATTAATTTTAATAATTAATAATCTTTGTTAATAATTAATATTATATTGTATTTGATGATTGTTGATTTAAAGGATTAAAAAAAAACTAACATTGATTCTAATCAGTGTATTGATTTTAATAATTAATTATCTATGATAATTATTAATTATTAATTATTGCTAATAACCAAACCCGCTCCTAAACTGTGAGCCCTACAGCACCCATGATAGTCTAATGTGTCGAGACTACTGTTAAAACATAATGTTACCCGACAACTAAATAATGTAAGAAATGGCTGTTTGGTGACATTTCCGGCTGGTGATCTTTGAGGGCACAAAGATACGGGAAGTATGAGGTTTAACCCATAAACGAGTCAACTCGTCATGGAGGTCATCAAAGAAGGGGAGAGACTGATTTTGAGTTCCCTTTCCCTGGCCACCAGACAGAAATCTGTCTTCTAATTTTTAGCGTTTGGGGGTCTCTTGTTCATGCGCCCAGTCTAACTGTAATCTGGCCACCGCACGAGTAACCACCTCAAGCAATTCCTCAACCGCTTTGTCAAATGAGGAATGCTCAGAGGTAGGCAACTCAGAGTCCGCGGTCCCAAGAGATTCATCGTCCCTCTCATGAACTGAAGAGGCATGCTTCGAGATCACGCGAGGGACCGGTTGGATCTGGAGAGAGTGAGTGATAGGGACGAACCCGTCTCTCGCTCCTCAGCCAGATCCATACATGAGCCCCAGGATGAAATGGTGGGGGCTGGCTCTTGGAAGTAAGTGAGATGAGAGTACAGCATCTTCACTGTGAGAAGCTCACACCTGCCTCGCTCCAACGCAAGAGCAGCGTGCTCTTCCCCCAAACAACCAAAACAAAACTGGTATGTGTCTGTTTCAGCCATATGACGTAAACAGGGAAACACACACCATTTGCTTTGTTTATCGCAAATTTTTCTCTTTGTCTTTCACACTTAAGCGACAGAAGAAAGAAGAAAAAGATTTCTGCACACTGCCTGACAAATCTAACTCCTATCAGAGGAAAATAAAGAGTTTGAGAGGCTTGAGAAGCACAACACATCACAGAGTGGTCTGAAGACAAAATACCTGACGATGCTCCTGTGGCACATCTATTTATAGCCCTGGTACTGGCGCATTCTGATGATGTCACCAACAGAGGCTATAAATTCTAGTCAATTTCATTGACATGTTGCACACATATTCACAGCTGGTCACTCCTAAAAGATGTTCCCAATGCGCTGAATCAAGCGCAGCATTAAGTGCAGCTTTTGATAAGGGAACAGTGCAAACTTTCAGTGCTGGCATACACGATGTAGTTCTCCCCACTAGTGACCCGAAAACACTTTTTTGGAGTTTTATTGGAAGAGTTCAGGAACATGTACACCTGCTGAAAGACAGTACATGTTTAAGTGTCTGGCGATTTCCCAATATCTGGTAAGCTCTTTTATGATTATGATTAGCTCTTCCCCCATATACCACTTTAAATTAACATACTGACTCTAAATTAACATACTAACTCAGTTTTTAGAAAGATCACCACTGCTTTATTCATTCTGGAGGCCGAGATGATGTTATCAGATGCCATGTCGACTCTCACACTCACAAATTCACTCACCTACACACACACACACACACACACACACACACACACACACACACACACACACACACACACACACACACACCCAAACTACTAACTAATATCACTAACCTACAGCAAACTAAAGTGCTCAAAAGAGAAAATGAAGAAATGAAAAGAAAGATTGAAGAATCTGAGGAAAACATTATACTAATATTAACATTAACTTAATTGAGTGTAACCTGTTTACATCCCTGTTGACCAGTTTGTAAGTATTTCAGTATTCAGAAAATAACATATAGGCCATGACTGCTAGTACTGCTTGCATCTAAACTCAACAGGAAACTCATCTAAAGCCACTTTGCAGGTTCAAAAGACCTGCTGTGGTTAATTCTGCAGCAATAGTACTTACAGAGCTTTTTATATTGTGGCATAACTGCATATCACACAGTGCAAACTAGCTGCACAGTAATAGACTGCGCTGTCATTAGTTACAAGATCATTGATGATAAAGAGTCATTATTAGCTCCATTTCCAGAGAAATTTATTTGTCCTTTAAATGTATCCTCTGGGAAATATTTTTTATTCCATATATATCCCATAAAAGTCAATTCATGTCTCAATGTTTGTTTATACCAGAGCATCATAGTGTAGCTGGCTATATTGTGTTTACAAACAAGTTCTGCAGTGTCTCTCTCAGTTTTAATTACATTTGAGGGGCTTTGCTGAACATTGCCACTGTCGACAGAACCTGAAAAACAAACACAGGAAAAAATAGTGAGCATAATGTAAAGTCGTTGCCTTACTAGCATTATTAGTTTTATGATAATAGTAGCTGTTTACCTGTGAGCCAAATAAGTGTGAAAAAGAGAACTCTGAACATGTTGATTTGAGCTGGAGAAATATTCTATGTGAGAAATGTTCAGTCTTTGTTGATTCTTTCTCCATCTGAGCATAGGAACGCCACCTCCACAAAATGTTTTCTACAGATTCTAGGGTGGACCCCTAGCGCCTCCAAACTGCAGGTTTTGTAATTACTGCAATTTCCTGCAATGCATTTAGGCATTTGGAGATATACACATTTGTTCTGTTAAACTAGCTCAAATTTAAATTAAAATAAGGCTGCATAGTTGAAGAAAGTCAAAAAGGGATATGAAACATCAAAAAGACGATTTTGAAAATGAAACTGTATCATTGCTTGACATCATGTTTTTTAATGATCAATGCTTGAATTTAACCTGACCTGACATTTATGAAAAATACCCTTAACTAAAATCTACCTTTATTATATTGTTGACCCCTGTCTGAATGTATACCGTTATTGTTTAATTGTACATAATTGTTTACCCAACAGCTTTAACAAAAATATGATTTTAAAACTTAAGTTTGGAGAATATAATTCACAATTATTATTTAAATGTTATGATGTTTTTAACTAGGTGTTTGAACCCAACATAAAAAAACACTGTTAGGGAAAAATACATACATAATTGTGTAAATGCACTTTTGAATCAAAACCTTAAAGTTATTGAGATATAGACTCTGTGACAACTTCCCATGTGACAATTAACAAACAATTTAAACAATGATTCTAATTGCTCATATTTAGTAGCACAGATAGGGGAGTACTAAATCTGTGCTTTTATCTGTGCTAATAAATATGACCAGTTTAAAAAAAAAAAAAAAAAAAAAACAGACAAATACTCTATAAATATAAATTAGGATTAAAATAATTGTGCAATGCCTTCTATTGTTCATTATTGGCAATGAATCAAACCCTGCATTTCCAGGTGTTTAGGTAATTTGCTTTGACTTAAAAGCATGTTAAAAAAGGTTTTTGTAATAGAAAGAGTTGATTCTGATCACTGTGTAATATGCTGCACAGAAATATGCTGCACTGTCATTCAGGTTGAGAGTGTTGATGGTTAAAGTGCCGTTTTTTCTTCCATCACCCTTCATTTCACACTTTCCATTAAATTCAGGCTCTAGGTTTTTATTTTCGTAATTATTTAAAAGATGTCCTAAAAACTTAAAGCCCAAGTTGTCGTCGCTCTGTTTGTACCAAAGAATACGGTCATAGTCCTGTATATTGTGTTCACATATGATCACAGCAGATTCATTTTGGTTCTTTATGAGGTCACCAGGTGTCTGGTCAACAGTTTTACCAAGACTGACAGCTGTAATAAGAGAAAATAGACACACACAGACAAACAAATCTGAACATTTGTAACAAAGTAAAATAAGATTACATATTTAACTATTAAGATTATCCAGATATGTTATTAGATTACCTGTGAGGCATATTAGCAAAATAGGAATGCTTAGAAAAATATTAGGCATGTTGTATTAATCTGGTGGGTGACTCTGCTGTGCATTAAATGCTGGGAAGGAGTAAGTGACATCGTCCTTTAGGGGAATGACATCACATGTTGATGATTGAAAAGAAATGAATTTCCTTTTCTCTTACAGGACTGTCTCTGTAGTTGCACTTGATAATGAAATGAAATACTGAACAGATTACTTCTGAAATGTAATCGGGTACTTATTACAAATTACGCAACTTAAATTGTAGTCTGTTATGTAATCTTTTAGATCATTTTTTTTAGGCAGTCTAACCTGGTTATTTTTGGTCTACTTTTTGATTACACATAGAATATTTTGATGTAAATCTAATTATTAATTTAAAATGGATTAAGTACCATTTAACACTCCTTTTATTTTATGAACTGCAAATTGTCTTTGATCATTATCTCCAAAGTCTGGATCTTGATCAAAGTTTTTTGTGAGCACAATAAGTCTCATAGTCTCTCCTTGGCGCTGTCGGTACCAGTACATCTGACTGTAGTCAGCACCCTTATTGTGTGAACAGTTCATCTCAGCAGATTTCCCCTTCAGTGCCAAAATAATGCCAGGCTGTTGTGAAACACCATCTCCACTTGAAGAACCTGCTGAACAATGGTTAATAAATGATTTGTGTATCAACACAATATAGTCATTCAATTGAAGTGTGGTCATACTCTGAAATAATATTGCATACACTGGCTCCAATGAAGTGACAGGATCAGCAAAGCATCGATCATGATCATGTCAAAGCCTTGGTTAACATTAAACTGGATCACTGTTCTGAAAGATTTTGGCTGTTGATACAGGATATGACGTTATTTTTTGTGTTAAGTCAAGTCATTCTCTCAGTTATAAGCCTGCTGACTGTAAATCCGTCGTAAGCATGACAGTGTGACATATAAGGGTGAAGTCACTGTCACTAAGGACAAACATTTTTGTTATTATTTTTAAAATCAGCAAGGCAGTAAACCAAATTATAACAGGATGTATAATTACATAATAATATAATTACAATTGTACTTTACAAATGTACTTTTTAAATGTATTATTTAATTACTTTAAATTAATATATAACTGGCTACTCAATTACTTCCTTAAAAAAAAAAAATTATATATATATATATATATATATATATATATATATATATATATATATATATATATCTAATGTTTTCTCTTTTGATTTTGTGAAATATGACTTTTAGTGAGTTTTCTAAGATGAGTGCCATTTGGCAATTAATAAATATTATGTAATGAGTATAATGCTTTAACATTGTGGTACTCTATAAATTATGTGTCAAAAGATAACTATTCATAGGAAAGGTAAGAAATTTAATAATATTAAAAGTCTGTCCAAAATTATAATAATCGTTATTGGTACTGAATCAAACCCCACAGATCCAGGTGCAGAGTTATGCTGAATTTGCTATTGCTGTCACTGTTAAGCTTATACAACAGATGGAGGTTTTTTTACTCAACAGAATTGATTCTGAGCACTGTGTAATATGCTACACAGAAATACACTGCACTGTCATTCAGTGTGAGAGTGTTGATAGTCAGATTGCCGTTATTCCTTCCATCTCCATTCAGTTTGATCTTGTCTTTAAATTCAGACTCTGTGTAGTCCTTTTGAAGATTAAGGTATCCCATGAACATTAAGCTAATAATTTCCTGTTTGTACCAAAGAATACGGTCATAGTTCTGTATATTGTGTTCGCATATGATCACAGCAGGTTCATCTTGGCTCTTTAAGAGGTCACGAGGTGTCTGGACAACAGTTGTACCAAGACAGACAGCTGACAATACATGCATAAAATCTGTGTATTTACAAAAGCACAAGGTAATGTACATAGTTTATTGTAACAGTAGCATTCATTATAAACAATACAGTAAACACATTTTTTTAAATTGGTCAGGATTACCTGCAAGGTATAATAAATAATTAGAAACACAGAAGAATACCAGTCATGTCTGCTTTATGTGCTGGGTAACACTGCTATAAAATAGTTAAAGGGGCCACTTCCAGTAAGAAGTGATGTCATTTTTGTGGGCACTGCAAAAAGAGTTGTTGAGTTATGTAGTTCAACAAAGTGTACAGATACCTTTAAAAACGAACAAAGGAAAATGTTTCTAGGGCGGTAGGAAGTCCCTTGAGGGGAAGTAATCTACTGCCACCAGAATGCATGTAAAACCCTCGGAGGATGGTAGTCCACAACACTATCTGTCATATACAGCAAGGCCCTTACTGGCAGTACTAAAGCCCATTTTAAGTACTTTCCCCCATGACTAGTACTTTGTGTCGCTTTCTCACCTAAGGAACAAAAGATCCTTGGAGACATTTTTGGGGATTTTTATCTCCTATTCTGGAGTAGGTACTTTGGGGGCATATAAGGACTGTTGGTGACTGTGGGAGATGCTGCAGCCTGTGATTGGTCAAAAACCTATGATCCACAAAGCGTTGAGAAATGAGAGGAGTCCACAGCTGCCATTGTGAACAACTAGCTGCTAGCATGTTACTCAGATGATTTTACAATTCCCTTAACAGAAATAAAATTAAACCAACAAAGTATTGTGTGCCTGTTATCGTTTCGGTAGTTTGCAAGTTAATGTAATCCTGTGTTTAGGATAGTGTAAACGTGTGGCTGGCTGTCCGGGGCAAAGGGCTCGAGGCTCGAGCCTTGACCCAAGCTCGAATACCCTCCAAAATAAGCCAGAACAAGGCTCCAGCGAGGCTGTGGAGCCTTTTAATTTAGAACCTCTTATCCCCAATAGATGAACAAGAAATTAATAAAATAAAAAAGGGGGGGGGGGGCACTAGAAGAGGCAGCCTTGCACTAGGTCTGCGACATTCGATAGGAAACTGGGATGTGTAGGATAGGTAGATATTAGAGAGTCAATGTAAGTTGAAACATTGATGGGACTACCATGGGGGCCTGAGTGGAGGCGTGAATCCTAGCCGCTCGAAACTGAGCTTTGCCCCCTCCAGATGCAATGGAGTAGCCCTCACAGAGTTCTAATGGGGTAGCCCTCACAGCGTTCCTTCACAAGTTTCTGCAATTGTAGGTTTCAACAACAGATGTCGATAGAGACCAAAGTTATGTAGTGAAACTTCAAGGAATAATTTAAGTTCAATGAAGTTCTCAATCAGAATGTTGCAGCGTTGTTAGGCTGGATATCTCGGCTGCAACGTCATCAATCCCTGTTGAAGGCCGTTTCAATTGTGAGGACCCTTGGATGGCAGCCTTGTTTCGCAGCCTTTGTTAGCCATATTTTGGAGGATGCATCAAGGGCATCCTCTATGGCCTTCAATTAACCGCAATCCCTTGCAAATGTTCCAAATTGTATAAAACAAATAGGTGGAAAACGAGTCATGTGACCGTGGAGCCAGAAACCTTTATGACACAGCCATGTACACTTACTTTTTTCTATGTCTTTAAGAGCTTTTAAGTGTCTTTAATGTCTATTTACAGCAATGACAATTAGAAGAAAAATAAAAATTACAAGTAATTTAGACAATACAACAATTTAGAAGACACAAAGCACAAAATAAATAAACTAAAATGTCTCCGTTACTGTCATAACCTCCATTCCCTGATGGAGGGAAAGAGACGTTGTGTTGATGTAGTGACACTTGTGGTCTCTCTTGAGAGCCTCAGTTACCTCTTATCTTTGAGAAAAGGCCAATGAGAATTGGCGAACAGAATTAGCATGTCCCTCCCCAGGACATACAGGTATAAAAGGAGGGAGGCGTGCGTCTGTTCAGACAGGTTTTGAGCTGAGGAGCCAAGAGTAAAGTCGGCTGTGTAGAAGGCTGTGAGCTCTGGCTGTGAACTTCCTCCATTGAGTTCGGAGCCAGAAGGCTAGGTAGGAAGAACACCCAGGGTCCGTGACTTGTGGACTCGACTGGGAGAGTAGAGCACATGTCTTCACCTCAGGGGAGGGGAAAGGCGCTATGCGTAAGCGATACACCCGGCCAGCTGTTGTCACCATTTTACCGAATTCTAGGGGGGGATAGGGGATGGCGTGGCTGTGAGCAGCGCCCCGTGCCCAAGAACCAGTTGTCTAGCCACGAGGGCTGAGGGGAGGATGGAGGGTTCCAGTCCAGCCCAACACTCATTGCGGCCCGTGCAAGCATCAAGGCAGACGAGCATGCTGAGGAACGGGTGGATCGCGAGGATTTATCCAGTGAAACTGCACTTGTTGAACTCCCGAAATCGCCCCCAGCACCAGCCGTGCCAGCTGCGCCGGACCTATACCCGTGGGTAGAAGGTGCGACGTGGGGTGCGGCTGGTGTGGCTTGGCCCCGGAAGAAGGAAAGCTGCGACTGCCATGTTGCCATGGTCATGTTCTCACAATGAGAACATGAACCATCCACAAACGCTGCCTCAGCGTGTTCTCTGGCCAGAGATGTGAGGCAGCACCTGTGGCCATCTGAAGCAGAGAGGTAGCGACAGCATCCAGGAATAACACAAGGACATAAAGGCATCTTGATAAAGACGCATCTTTAAAAAGTAGTTCAACGTCCAAGTGCTTGCTCTTTTAGAGAAAATAAACTCTTTAAGGTGGCTGTTGAAGAGCCCAGGGGCGTAGTCTGCACTGGGGTGCAGAGAAGAGAAAAGCTGCTGATTTGCACCGTATCTCAAACAGCATATGTTCTTGATAGAGGTGAGTGGAACAGCAGTGGATTTATTAAGCTCGCTGAAACAACCACTTGGTTCCGAAGAAAAAATCTGTCTGAACAGACCCACGACACACTCCTTTTATACCCATATGTCAGGGGGAGGGGTATGCAAATTCTGTTCGCTAATTCTCATTGGCCTTTTCTCGATGATAAGAGGTAACCGAGGCTCTCAAGAGAGAGCAATCAGATGAATTTGAAAAGCTTTAAAAATGTTTAGTCTATGGTTCTGTATTTACATTTTTTTGACAGGTTTCAATATACATTTTGTCGTGGAAAATCGCGAAGAATCTATCCAAGTTGCAAGAAAACTCTCGGAGTCTTGAGTTCCAGATGCCAAAGTTGTAGTTTATTGAACACCAACAAACATGAGTCCGGTCAGCTGTCCGTTCTGACTACATCATCCTAAGTTCTCAGTTATATACCTTTTGTTATCTTTTTGTCCATTATCTGCCCTTGTCTTTTTCTTCGCCACCAATATGTTTTATGTCCTTCGTTAATTAAATATTGGTGGAAAATCTATTTTTAAAAAACATATATTGTTATGTGTTACAATCTTAATCAGTATATATGTGTGTGACAAATTTTAAACAATGTATGCCTGCTAACAAATGATGAATGATGTGTGTAACTAACTAGAAAAAATATGTTAAAACCAAAAACGCTAAAAGGATAAGTGAATGTGAAGGTGTGATAAACTGCAGCTGCATTTCTGACACAGGAAATTCTTTAGGCAGGGGAACCTGGAAACAGTTTCTACATTGGAAATTATTTAGGCAGGGGAGCCTAGAAACAGTTTATACATTGGAAATTCTTTAAGCAAGGATCTGATAAGAGAGAACCAATAGGAGGCAAAACCAGTAATCCCACTGCAGCAAAAACGAACCAACGGAATGATTGAAACTTATCTCTTAGACTATTGGAGATGCCCCGGCTGCAAAAATAAGCAAATCAAAAGAGTAAAAAACTGAGAACAAAGGAATACACCCTGGGTCACAAATGTAGAAAAGAAGGGAACACTGGAGAAACGGGATCTTTTTGAGCGGAGCTTACGGGTGAAGCAGACTAGATCCCCAGCTGGCTGAATGATTTTTGTACTTCTTCGATTCTTTCTTGTTAATAAATAAAAATTTTACTTTGAAAACTTGACTTCGTCTCCTCAAAAAAGAATACGACAATATCTTCCATATGCAGCTGGCAACTTCTCATATCTTGGGTATATGTCACAGTTTATGCAAAGGGCACATTGATTTAGAATCACTTGAGTAAGAGACAAACAGCTTTTCCTCCTAACATACCTTTTACCTTTCACCTACATTCCAGTGTACCCTCATAATGAGGCGGCTTCGTTTGCTCATACACCATATCATTTGATTAATGAAAGAAAATACACGCTCTAAAGATATACATCATACATTTAACTCATTAAAGTAACACACCATGTCAGAAATATATCATATAAGAGATACCTAACTTAAAGGTATTCATCATGTAAGAAATACATCATGTATTTTAATGAGACACACCATATATTTTAAAGATATAGTCAGCATATAACTAATTAAAAGAAATACATCAAAGTTATATGTCAGAATACAACAAATTAAAAGAAACACATCATGCCTTCAAAGAAATACACCATAATTTTAGGATCAGTGTTGCAAAATGTAGTATATAAATGCTTTTTTTAGTAACTCTATGTAAAGCTTTGTGAATAAATACATTTTCTAAAATAATTTAGACATATTTCTCGTTTTCTGAAATATTTAGGTTTTCTAAACAAAGTAAAATATCACATGGTTTTAAGTATTTGGTTTGCCATGTGCACTTACTAGACCATCTTTATCTAGCGCTGAATGCTGAGGAGGAGTCTAGCCTACAAACTCAGAAGGACTCGTCTTGGAAGGACACAGCCTACTGTTCGGACGATCCTGCTCAGCTACTGTTCGGACGCTCTTGCTTACTGCGCCGCACTTTTGCTCTATTGCTTTTATATTTTTATATTTTATATATTTTATCTCCTTTTATGAACTTTTATCAACTAAATTTAACTTAAGCAAATCAGCACAGTGCTCAAAAGCTCGGACTACTAAAAAAAAAAAGCAGAATTCTTTTATCCGACCAGCCTCCCACTGAAAGCTTTCATTCCAGGGAAGGGAAAACACAACTGCCTACATTCAAAAGGATAAGAGAAAATGCCTCTTCTGGAATCTACTTGCTGCACTAACTGCCATAGACTTTTACAAAGGATTGCAGTTCTTGAAATAAAGTTACTTGTGGGACCACCAAACCAGACGGAACACACAACAGAGCTTCGTCATGGATGCCCTCAGCATACAGTCGGTGAGTCCCATGAATGTAGTGCTCCTCGACAGGCCATACTGAGTGTAGAAAAACAAGCCGATCGACTTACAAATCGATGGCACAAACAGGAGCGAGACCAAAAGGCACTCGAGACATCAGATTGTCACGAGCATCACATATTGCCGCAGTAGCATCCTCTACCCCAGATACGGCTCTGACAAGGATTGCAAACACTAGTTTCCTACCACCGCCTATACATCTTGAGAACAGATTTGAAGTATTAATGAATGAGGAATACCCAAACGTGATGAATGTGATCGAACACAGACTGAATCAGCCAGTAGCTAACACTGATGCTAACTGGCGCTCAAGGTCGAGCAGACAGTGGCACTCAGCTCATCCCCTCCTAACTTTACTTTTTTGAGTGTCTGCAGAGAAGGTAGGAGAGGTGGGGGTTTAGCTGCTCTTTTTAAAGATGTCTATCAATGTAAGCAAATATCATTTGGGAATTACCCATCTTTCGAATATCTGGGTAGTGTGTTAAAAGGTGCTCCACACATTATACTTATCATTATTTACAGGACTCCAAAATACTCTCCTGCCTTTGCTGAGGACTTTACAGAACTGTTATCAACAATTACCTCAGAATTTGACTGTTTTGCCATTGCTGGAGATTTTAACATTCACATAGATAATGCAGAAACCAATATGGCAAAAGAAATCAAAACTGTTTCTGACTCAGCATGTACATGGACCCACACACAATCATGGACACACTCTAGATTTACTTATCAGTAAGGGTCTACACATTTCATTGATTGTTATTAAGGATGTAGCACTGTCTGATCATTTCTGTATTTTCTTTGATATATTGATCTCTCCTGCCATTGAAGCTAGAGCTGTGTCTGTCAAGAAGAGATGCTTAAATGAGATCACTAGTGTACTATTTATGAAGGCTATATATTTAACACCAAGTATATCTGCTGATTCTGTTGATTTTCTCCTTGATTCTTTTAACTCAAAAGTTAAAAGTGTAATTGATGATATTGCTCCTGTGAAAGTCAGGAAGAAGAGTGGCAGACAAAAAGCACCTTGGAGAAACTCAACAGCAGTGCAAAATATTAAAAGACAATGCAGAAAAGCAGAGCGCATGTGGCGGAAGACAAAACTTGTAGTTCATTATAACATCTACAATGACAGCATCCATGCTTTTAATATGGAACTAGGCAAAGCTAGACAGACTTTCTTCTCGAATATTATAAACAGCAACTTAAACAACACACGCACTCTTTTTGCGACTGTAGAGAGACTGACAAACCCCCCAAGCCAGATTCCCAGTGAAATGCTCTCAGACAGCAAGTGCAGTGAGTTTGCTTCTTTCTTCTCTGAGAAAATCAATAATATCAGAAAGGTGATCAGCACATCCTTGAGTTGTGCTGGGGTCAGACAAATCAAACCACAACCTGAGAAAGTAGTTACTATGACTGATTTCAAAGAAATTGATTGCAAAATTTTGGAAGAAACCGTACAGCACCTTAAAACATCAACCTGCGCCCTTGATGCACTTCCCACATCTTTTTTCAAAAGTGTGTTCAACTGTTTAGAAGCAGATCTCCTAGAAGTGATCTCCTCACTTCTCTCTGGGAGTTTTCCTAACTCCCTGAAAACTGCAGTTGTCAAGCCTCTCTTGAAAAAGAACAATCTGGATAAGACCATATTAAGCAACTATAGACCGATCTCAAATCTTCCTTTCATAGGCAAGATCATTGGAAAAGTTGTCTTCAATCAGCTAAACAAATTCTTGAACTCGAATGGATACATTGACAATTTTCAATCTGGTTTCCGATCGCATCACAGAACAGAGACAGCACTCATAAAGATAATAACCGATATTTGCTTAAATACTGATACAGGCAAATTATCACTGGTACTGATAGTAGTAGTAGTAGTACTGGTACTACTCGACCACAGTGCTGCATTTGACACTGCCGATCACAAGGCTGGAAAACTGGGTGGGGCTTTCGGGGATGGTCCTAAAATGGTTCAGGTCATACTTAGAAGGGAGAGGTTATTATGTGAGTATAGGAGACCATAAGTCTGAGTGGACGTCCATGACATGCGGAGTCCCTCAAGGCTCAATTCTTGCGCCACTCCTGTTCAACCTGTATATGCTCCCAATGAGCCAAATAATGAGAAAGAACCAAATTGCTTACCACAGCTATGCAGATGACACACAGATCTACTTAGCCCTATCACCTAACGATTACAGCTCCATTGACTCCCTGTGCCAATGCATTGATGAAGTAAACAGTTGGATGTGCCAAAACTTTCTTCAGTTAAACAAAGACAAAACTGAAGTCATTGCGTTTGGAAACAAAGATGAAGTTCTCAAGGTGAATGCATATCTTGACGCTAGGGGTCAAACAACTAAAAATCAAGTCAGGAATCTTGGTGTGTCTCTAGAGTCAGACCTTAGTTTCAGTAGTCATGTCAAAGCAATAAATAATTCAGCATACTATCATCTGAAAAATATTGCAAGAATTATCTGCTTTGTTTCTAGTCAAGACCTAGAGAAACTTGTGCATGCTTTCATCACCAGCAGTGTGGATTATTGTAATGGACTCCTCACTGGCCTTCCCAAAAAGACCATAAGACAGTTGCAGCTCTTACAGAACGCTGCAGCCAGGATTCTGAGCAGAACCAGAAAATATGAACATATCACACCAGTCCTCAGGTCTTTACACTGGCTCCCAGTTACATTTAGGATTGATTTTAAAGTATTATTACTGGTATATAAATCACTCAATGGGCTAGGACCTCAATATATTGCAGATATGCTCACTGAATATAAACCCAACAGATCACTCAGATCATTAGGATCACATCAGCTAGAAATACCAAAGGTTCACTTTAAGCAAGGAGAGTCTGCTTTTAGCTATTATGCCAGCCGCAGCTGGAACCAGCTTCCAGAAGAGATCAGATGTGCTCCTACAGTAGTCACATTCAAATCCAGACTCAAAACACATCTGTTTAGCTGTGCATTTACTGAATGAGCACTGTGCCACTGTGTGTCCGACTGTTTGTACTGTATTTTATTTTATTTTTTTATTCTAAACTGTTTCAATTATTCTTATTTGTATTTATTTTTTTAATTCTTATTTTAATCTGTTCTATGTAAAGCACTTTGAATTACCATTGTGTATGAAATGTGCTATATAAATAAACTTGCCTTGCCTTGCCAAGCATGGGAGCAGACCGTGCTAGCCGTGCCTTTTCTCTCTCTATATTTGTCGCATAAAGTTAAAGCGGCTGGGGCCATTTTAATGCTGTCACACGCATTGGGGAAGGCGCTCTTTTCCAACTCCTATTCTTTAGGAAAAGACCCCGCGGAGAACACCATCTGCCCAGGCTGGGGGGAGGTAAATATTTGCGAAATACGTGGGTTTTCAGGCCACATGTGGAAATGGCGTAGTGGTAGATCCTACCTGCTGCGAGGGAGGATTTGCTAAAAACACGGTGACCGGGGGGCAGCAGGGACTGCGCAAGGGAGATCTGGGTCCGCCAGTAGGGGGACCATACTGCAGAAAAAACACACAGGGGGATTAATCCACTAGGGTCCAACCTGTGGAGAACCTATTCCAGTACAGAGTAATTTTAGTACCCGAAAAAGGGTCTGATCATGGAATTCCTCAGCTGAATTCGGGGACCAGAGGGCTAGTGTGGAAGAACATCCAGGGAGCACAAATCTAGTGGACTCTCCTGGGGAAAAGAGCACACGTGATCACCTCAATGGAGGGGAAAGGCGCTATGTGCAAGCGGATCAACCTGTCAGACGTTCCACATTCATATAAAACCTAATAAAGTCCCAACACACCCCTCCAGTTACCGCCCTCTCTCACTTATTGATACTGACTTAAAAATTATTACTAAAGCCCTAGCAACCAGAATTGAGACAGTCATCACAATAATAATCCACCCAGATCAGACAGGCTTCATCAAAAATAGAAATGCTTCAGATAACCTCTGTAGACTTTTTAACTTAATCAATATATCATAGTACAAAACATTATTGTATCATTAGATGCTGAAAAAGCATTTGACAAAGTCAACTGGACTATTCTATTTAGCACCCTACCCAAATTTGTTTTTGGAGAGTCGATTATCCATTGGATTAAAACACTGTACACCTCACCTAGAGCCACAGTAATCACAAACCAGGTCAGTTCACCTAGCTTCACAATTCATCAAGGAACTAGACAAGGATGCCCACTCTCACCATCCCTATTTGTTATTTTCATCGAACCACTTGCAGCAGCAATACGACAAAACAATAAAATTAAGGGAATCCAGGATACCAATTCACAACATAAAATGTGTCTTTACGCAGATGATTTATTATTATACTTACAAAACCCACGTGTCACAACAGGAAACATTCAACATCATTAATAAATTCTCTGTTATTTCACACTACTCAATAAATTGGAACAAGTCAACTATACTACCACTATCTGTAGATGCTTGGGATTCTGCAGCCCACGACTCCTCCTTCCCTCTTCACACTGGTAGCATAAAATATTTAGGCATTAACATTTCACATAAGATGTCAGATATCTTCCAACTCAACTACACCCCTCTGTTAAATAAAATAGAAGATGACTTTAAACGATGGACAAAACTACCACTCACTCTCATTGGACGAATCACCTTAGTTAAAATGAAAATATTAACTACACTGACAAATGGTTCAAAACGTTAGATTCAATAACCACTCAATATTACTAGAAAAATAAAAAACCTAGAATTTCCCTCTCTACATTACAAAATAGGAAATCACAAGGAGGCTTAGAAGCACCACATTTTCTTTACTACTACTTGGCAAATCTATTACAATATTTATTCAAATGGACCTGAAAGCACAACTTCAATAACCCATGGCTAGAACTAGAACAAAATCAATGTCCATCCACGTCACTTGCAGATCTTCCCTTCTTACCAGCATCAATCAAGAAATTAAGTCATCACTAACACCAACACACATCACTAAATACACCCCAATCTAGCACAATCAGGATTTCAAACTGCAAAATGCCCCTGTCTATTTTCCAGCATGGCAGCACTGCGGTATCAACCACCTCCACCACCTATTCGAAAACAACCAACTCATATCATTTAATGCACTAATCCAGAGGTATGGGGTTGGGAAAGACCCGTTCTTCCACTACCAACAACAAAAATTCTTAATTAAATCCAAAATTAACATTACTAATAACACACTACAACTGGCAAAATGACATGATGAGATATCAAAATTCACAAATTAAAAAAAAAATATCTCCAAACTTTACAAACTTAAGCCTAAGATTATAAAATCTCGTAAAGGTATTGAGTGTTGCCCGAGCCCACTGCTCTACAAATGTATGATAGGGAGGTGTCATTGGCCAGTGCACACGAGGATGCCACACTTCTCGTCGTGTGTGCTCGAACCCGCAAGGGGGCAGGCATGGCCTGGGTGTGATAGGCCAAGGCGATGGCGTCAACGACCCAATGGGAAAGCCTCTGTTTGGAGACAGCGTTCCCTTTCCGCTGTCCACCAAAGCAGACAAAGATCTGCTCAGAACATCTGCGTACGGTCCACATAGGTATGCAAAGCACGCACCGGACACAGAAACGAAAAGGCTTGGTCTGCCTCCTCCCGGGGCAGCACTTGCAGGTTCACTACCAAGTCCCTAAAGGGGTCATAGGAACCTTGGGCATGTAGCCCGGTTGCGGTCTTAGGATGACATGGGTGTCTGCTGGACCGAATTCTAGGCAAGAGTCGCTGGCAGAGAACGCTTGCAGGTCCCCAAACCACTTGATGGAAGTGAGCGCAATCAGGAGGGCCATCTTCAAGGAGAGGACTTTGAGCTTGACTGATTCTAGAGGCTCGAAGGGGGTGCTCTGAAAGCCTGAAATGACCATGGAGAGATCCTATGAGGGGAACAGGCATGGCCTGAGAGGGTTCAGTCTCCGGGCGCCTCTAAGGAACCTGATAATCAGATTGTGCTTCCCTTGGGACTTACCGTCCACTGCGTTGTGGTGTGCCGATATGGCGGCTACATAAACCTTCAAGGTGGAGGGGGACAGCATCCCCTCCAGCCTCTCTTGCAGAAACGAGAGCACTGACCCGACTATGCATCAATGCGGGTCTTCAGATCGGGAAGAACACCAATTTGCAAACAAGCGCCACTTCAGGGGTAAATTTGCCTGGTAGAGGGACCTTTGGCTTGGTTAATTATGTCTATGACGGCAGGTGGTAGACAACTTAGATCTTCTGCATCCCGTCCAGGGGCCAGACGCGGAGGTCCCAGAGGTCTGGCCGTGGATACTAGAGGGTGCCCTGGCCCTGAGAAAAAAGGTCCTTCCTCAGCTCATCCGCTGCTGTGTTGAGGGTGCCCGGGATGTGAGTGGCGTGCAACGACCTGAGTCACTGCTGGCTACAAAGGAGGAGATGGTGGGCATGTTGTGACATAACGAGAGCGCACACCGCCTTGGCGATTTATGTATGCTATCGTGGATGATGCCATATGCCCCAGGAGCCTCTGGAATTGTTTTAGAGGAACTGCTGTGCCTGGCTTGAAAAAGGTGTGGCATTTCAGAACCAACTGCATGCGCTTGTTGGTGAGGCACACTGTCATTGCCACTGAGTCTAACTCCATGCCGAGAAAAGAGATGAACTGAACCTGGGCGAGTTTGCTCTTTTCCCAGTTGACCTGAAGTCCTAGACGGCTGAGGTGCCTGAGTACCTGTCTCTGTGGGCACACAGTGACTCTCAAGAGTGGGCTAGGATGAGCCAGTAATCGAAGTAATTGAGTATGCGGATGCCCACTTCCCTTAGGGGGCAAGGGCTGCCACTGTGACATTCGTGAAGATGTGAGGGGACAGGGACATGCCGAAGGGTAGGACCTTGTACTGATACACCTGGCCATCGAACGCGAACCTTAGGAAGGGTTGGCGTCAAGGTTCCTGCAACATGTTGGGGTCAGGACTACCCAAGTGCTGATCTTTGAGTGCCTTGGCCTGGTGAACATGCAGGAGGGTGTAGGGCCTTGCCCCACTGAAAATGGCAGCAGAGACAGCATGGCCCTTTGTTCTATGATCAAAGGTGAGACATTGAACTCGGTTTCCCAGAATGCTTTGCAACTGGACAGAAGTCCCGCTCATGGACTCAATCTCAGACGTCATTGGTCAAAAGCGGCCTATGACCGATGACGTCATCTTCTTAACAAAACTAGCACTCACATTTGAGATCGCTCTCTCTCTGCATCCAGCCTGACTGTTACACCTACAGCTTCGCTGCGCTCTAAAGAGACATATCTACACCAAGGAATTTCCCTCCTTCCAGACAGAGAAAGACCATTTGGCCACGGTAGAGTAAGATTAACTTAGCTTTGTTCTAGTCGTGTAGTGTACAACCGGTTCATTTCATCTTCACTGTAAAACAACAGTGAATTTTTGACTACCTCCCGCGTTTCTCGCGATCACCGGACCCGAGAACCAACGCAGAGACATGTCTTTTCGCTGACGAGCGTGAGACCAAGGACCAAATTCAGATTGTTTTCTCCTGACCACTCAATGCAACAGGAATCCAACAGACAACCCTGCTGAAATCACACAGGATTTCACAAGTAAGGCTTGATATCTGGGCAGATTTAGTTTAGAAACTGTGACTTTTCTTATAAACCTAAATCATATATTTGATCGCTGAATGTTTGATGTTTTGTTTACATTTGTATGTTAACTACGATCGCTGAACGTTTAATGTTTTGTTTACAACTGTACATTTAACTACGATCGCTGATTGCTGTTTGGAGTTATGAGATCGTCATTTTTGGGGAAATGTAAATTTATTGAGTGATCTGAATCAATGATTCAATCCCGCTGTTCCCAGCGTGTCTCCTCTGTTAAATTGCCTGAACCCCTGTTTGTTCGCTCTCTCACTCTCTCTCTCACACATACACTGAAATTCACAGAGCGAGCAGCACCGCGGTTTATATATGAATTAGGCTGGTGTTTTTCAAATTCTCCCGCCTGTTTCATTCAGTACCTTTGTGTGTCTGCTCATTATCACAAGCACGTGGTATTAGCTCCGTTGTGCTGGATCTGATCCAGCCATCTTGCTTTCCCTACACCTTCGCAAAATTGTTGGCTCCGCCCTTTCCGGCCTAGCCCTCCATTTTGACTAGTTCCTCACGAGGAGTTTAGTCCGCCATTTTGTGTCTTTGTTACCGACTCGAGACACACATACACTAGCATATAGCTCCACCATTTAGTTAGGATTTCCACCTTATGTTTTTGTTTTATATTAATTTAGTATTGGCAGTGTTCATTACTGTTTGATTATAATAAATCTTGTTATATTATAATAAGTACTCCTGGTTTGTTTGTTTGAATATTGAGTGGAAGCCAGCCTCTGCCACGTCAAGAACTCCTGTATTACTTCAGTATTGTTAAATTGTTGTTGTTAGAAGCCAACTGTAACCAGATTACTGTCGGGTTCATATGGCAATAATTTGACTAACTTCTTCCCCTTTTAATTATTTTGCTTCCCAATCAGAATACTCAATCTGCAGGGTAGAATTTTATGAGACTTGATCAGTCACTTACTATCATTTTTCTCTTGTCAAAGAGTGGTGCCCCGAGGATAGAATTAAATTATATTATTTAATTTAATTATTAATTCATATTTAATAAGAATTCATTATTAATTTATATCTGATAGTAAAACTGATCTAACCAACCTATGAACCTACATAAATTGGTGCCCGTGTAAAATTGATTCTAATCAATGTTCTATTTATTTTAATAATTGATGGTTGTCTATGATAATTATAAATGATTGCTATTAAACACACCTGCTCCAAAACTGTGAGCCCTACAAGGGCCACAGTTGGATTGCAACTGCTCTGTCCACCTGGGGATCTCAGAATACCCGTTGGCCGCCCCACCGTTGAGGGTATTGAGAGCAGATGAGCGAGGAGGTTGGTTGTGGGCAGTGAAAGGTGCCCTCCATGACCTCGTCAGCTCATCATGCACCTCCGGGAAGAAAGGGACTGGGGGGGGTGTAGCTATGAGCGACGCCCGGACCCGAGGAAACAACCGTCTAGCTGTGAAGGACACGGGGAGGTGGGTTCTAGTCCAACCCCATGCTGACGGCGGCCTGGGCAAGCATGTCGGCCATCTGGGCGTCAGCCTCAGACTGGGCGTGCCGACCTGAAGGTGGCAGTCCAGTCGAGTCTTCCGCGTCAGACACCGGAACGCTCTCGTCTCCATCGCCAGCCGGGTCATCCTCAATCCTGTGTGAAGAAGGAGCGACGTGGGGGGTGGCTGGAGTGGCATTCCTCTTTAAGAAGGAAAGCCGCGACCGCAACGTTGCCATGGTTAAGTTCTCGCAGCGAGAACATGAACCATCCACAAACGCCGCCTCAGTGTGATCACGGCCTAGATACACGAGGCAGCGTCTATAACCATCAGGAGCAGAGAGAAATCTATCGCATGCAGGTACTACACAGGGGCGGAAGGGCATCTTTACAAAGATGCATCAACGCCAGATGTGTATTGCTCTTTTAGAGAAAATAAACTCATTTATGAATAATCTCTTTTAGCAGCGCTGTCGAAGCACCCAGGGGCAAAACTGCACTGTTTGCATGGAAGGAGAAAGCCACTGATATGCACCGTAGATCCAACAGCATATGCTCTGCAGAGGTGAGTGGAACAGTATGCATTACTAATAGTAGTCACTGATCACACAACTGCTCGGCTCCAAAGAAGAAATCTGAATGAACAGATGCACGATTCCCTCCCTTTATAACATATGTCCAGGGGACGGACATGCAAATTCTGTCTGCCAGATTCTCATTGGCCTTTTTTCAAGTTCAGAGGTAACCAAGGCCTTCAAGAAAGTCCCTTAGTGTCGCTTCACTCGACACAACGTCGAAGTGAACGACAGACAGGGAACCAAGTATGTGTAACAGTAATATGGTGCACAAGTATAGACTAATCAATGTAGCTGTTTCTATCCAAGAGGTTTAATTAAAATGTTATTCTTCTTAAAATGATCTGAAAAACTATTGAAACTATTAGACATAAAATCATAAAATGCAACGTGTACTACAATATTACATCTATATGACAGCGTGGTTTATTTTATGCTAAGACATTCATCTCAGGTTAATTTATTAAAAATGACAAAGAAATATTTGTTTGGTAGACAAAGTTTAAATATATATATATATATATATATATATATATATATATATATATATATATATATATATATATATATATATATATACACACACACACACACACACACACACTGTATATATGCCTATTCTAATGAACTGATAAAGCTTCAGTTACTTGGTTTTGTTCCTGGCTTATACATGCAATGTGGGCAATATGTGGGCATTTAAGCAATCTAGATTGCCTCCTGTTGGCTAATGTTGTCATTGCACAAAATGTTTTTGTACAGCAGTCTCCCACCTTTGGCATACTGTGTTCACTCACTGAACAGAAATATGTGGCACTGTCATCTGGCACTAGATCTTTCACAGTGAGAGATCCACTTTCAGGAACCTCTTTATGAGCCTCAAATTTGTTTTTATCAGAATCTCCATAGTCTGCTTGTGCATGAGCAGAAGTGAATACTATAAGTCTCATATATTCTCCTGGACGCTGTCGGTACCAGTACATCTGGTAATAGCTAGTACCCTTATTGTGTGTGCAGTTTATATTAGCAGATCTGTCCTTTAGTTCCAATAGAATTGTAGGCTCTTGTACAACATCATTACCATCCACAGCACCTATGAAATAAACATAATATTAAAAATTACATTAATTAAATATTTTGTTTCAGTTGGTAAGAAGATAATTTTAGAGAGTTTTGGATACCTTGGCTACAATGCAGCAACAAGATCAATAAAATTATCATGTTGAGTTTTAGAGGGGTGTAGACTGAGTCCAAAACTTTGAAATGATTCACTAGCCATTGTTGATGTAAAGGATGTGACATCATTGGTTGCAACAGCAATTAGCAAAGCAAAACAAACATGATATATTAGCATCTTTTTTTCAGAGGGACCAAAATGTGATGTAATTAAAATTCTAGAGGATACCAAACAAGGGATGGGAGTCATAAGGGATTTAATGATTCCTGTTCCGATTCAGTTTATTCTAAACGCCTTTTATTTAGTTTTTGCCAATGTGTGAACGGCTTGTAACACAACTTAAAAAAATAACCCTTCCCAGACCTTCTAAGTTGCCTATTAAAACCCTGTAGACTAATTTTCATGCAAATGGAGCGGGTCACTTTTCCTAGGAAAATCCAAAAGATGTGACATTATGTGTGCTCCCGAGAGCCTTGCTTCAGTAATAGCTTCTCTTCCACATCAACAGACATTCTGCAACAATAGGTTTGAATAATAGGTTAGAGATAGAATCCAGCAAACTTCCGGCTCCCAGCACAACAACGACTCCTACACAAACTCAGAGTAAGGCAAATTTTTTTTTAAATGTATCTACTGAATCCAGTCTGGATAAGTGGGAACTTGATCATGGTCGAGCATAAACTAGAGTGAACATCGGCAGGGCATTTGATTCCTGGAGGTTTTAGTTTGGTTTGGGGATCAAAACCAACCCTGAATTGGCGTTCCCTATCAAAAGCTACACTTTGATGCTGTAATGATTTAGCGATTTGGGAACGTCTTTAGGAGTGACCAGCTGTGAATATGTGTGCAACACTTCAATGAAATTGACTAGAATTTATAGCCTCTGCCAGTGACGTCATCAGGGGTTGCCAGTGCAAGGGGCTATAATTAGATGCGCTACAGGGGCATCGTCAGGTCTTTTGTCTTTAGACCATTCTGTGTGTGTTGTACTTCTCAACTCTGTCAAAACTTTCTACTTTCCTTTGTTAAGAGTTAGAATTTGTTAGGCAGTGTGCAGAAAACCTTTCTCTTTTCTGAAATGAGTAATAAACAAGGCAAGCGGTGTGTGTTCCCGTGTTAACACCCTATGGCTGAAATGGATACACACCAGTTTTCTTTTGTGTGTATGGGGGAAGAGCATGCTGCTCTTGCGTTGGGGCGGGGTGCGTGCAAGCATTGCAAGCTGTTTTCAGTCAAAATGCTTTGCACTCGTCTTGCTTACTTCCGAGAGTCAGCACCCACCCTTCCATCATGGGCCTCTCGTATGGATCTGGCAGAGGAGCGAGAGACGGGTCTGTCCCTATCGCTCGCTCTCTCACCCAGATCCAGCTGGTCCTTCTCATGATCTTGAAGCGTGCTCTGGCGCCTCTTCGGATCATGAGGGTGACGCTGAATCTCTTAAGTCTGCAGACTTCGAGCTACCCATCTCTGAGCGTTCCTCGCACGATAATAAAGCAGCTGAGGAATTACTCAAGGTGGTTACTCGGGCGGTGGCCAGACTACAGTTAAACCTCCGGTTTCTCTGCTCCAGGGAGTCCTGGCCAGAGTTCGCCAGCAAGTGTCCTGCCTCTTTCTGATATCTGATGATAATGTCTCTCCTCGACAGCTCGCCTTGGGCGATTCTGGACAGGAGGGACCTTCTGGCGCAGGGGACGAAAATTCATCCCCGGCCCGAACTGTGGAACCTTCATGTTTGGCCCCTGAATTGTACAAACTGAGGGACACTGGGCTTTCACCTGAAGACATTCTGAGCGCTAGGGCTCCCTCTACTAGAAGAAGTTATGCCAATAAATGGGGTGTCTTTGAAAGATGGTGCACCGCACATAATGCAGATCCAGTTAACTGCAGATTGCTTCAGTTCTGGACTTTCTGCAGGAAAAATTATCAGCAGGCACATGCCCCGCCACTCTCAGGGTTTATGTGGCCAATCTATCGGCTTGCCACGCCTTGATTGATGGGATGCTGTTGGGGAAACATCCTCTGCTCGCTAGCGGAACGAGATGCTGCGCTCAGGACTGCTCTTCAGACAAAATACCTACGATGCACCTGTGGCACATCCATTTATAGCCCCTGGTGATGTCATCGGCAGAGGCAATAAAGTCTAGTCAATTTAATTTATGTGTTGCACACATATTCACCGCTGGTCACTCCTAAAGATGTTCCCAAAGCACTAAATCAGCGCAGCATCTCGTTCCGATTTTTCAGGGAACAGGGTTTAAGGTTAAGTAACCAGAGACGTTCTTCTTATTGGACAGGTAAGCTTACATAACTGCAAATCATGTGAAATATAGTGGCATAAGGATTGATCTGTGTAATTGGAAGCTACCTTTCAAATAATTTAAACGATCTTGATTTATACTAAAAGTCAGGTATACAGGATAAAGTTAAGCAAATACTCTGGTTAAAGTAGTACCTGTAGTACAACATATGACATACAAAACATGCAATAGTGCAACATAACATTGCAACAGTAAACTGTCTGGTATAGTTTGGTAGTATGTAACTGTATGTCTGTATCAGTATCCTATGCTAGCTGATATTTAGTTTTAGTTTAGTCTCAAAGTTCGTAGTAAAGCAATCATTACTGTGTAATTTATATTATGCTACCTCATCTGTCAGCATGATGCCAGTGCATCGTCCCTATGGAGTGTGAGCACGAGCAACAGGTTGCTGGCTGCAGTTCACTAAATGGCCACCTGAGTCATTAATAACAAGGGTTTCTGAATCTTACATACTGCAGCTTTAATGGCTCCAGTAGTAATTCCAGTAATTCTTTTAGTACTTTTGAGAGAGAATTATTTGAAAATGAGAAATGCAATTCTTAATGGATTTACTCTCCAGTCTGTTGTCAAATGATGAGATCCTTTAAGATTTCTACAGAGCATAACAAATCAGAAATAAATATCATACAATTCTTGTAAAATGTGTATTTGCTGACTTTTTAGAGACATAAATCAAATCCAATAATTGATCCTAACAATTAGGCAATATTTAAAATGTGTGTATCTTTAATTAAACATTGCCATATGAACAACCAGTCAGTAACTGCACTGCTTGATTGAAGTCTTAGATTTATAAATTAACATGACAGAAACAGTTTCAGAGACAGTTTAGACTGTGTTCTGTAGTCTAATGTTGTACTTCAAGCTTGTAAGACTTCTACAGATCATATTTAATTTTCTAATTGGACATTCATAACTTGTACATCAGTGTATTAGACTGGAAGCACTGTATGTTTCTCGCTGTAGATTCAAAAGTACTAGCTCATATGAGTTATTCTTTGACTATACTGAAATCTTTATATTTTCATGCTGTAGATTCAAAGTAACCATATGAAATTAGTAATTCTTTAGGGAATCGGACTATACCGGAAGTCCTGTAGATTCAACCAATTAAACAGAGCCATTAATTAAGTAAGAGTCATTAATTTGTGTGCTTTACACTGTAGCGTCAGTAGAGGGCAGCGCTGCTGCTGAAATGTGCTGCTAGAAATATCGTCAGAGTATTTCAGTACAGTGATCTAGCGGCATCGGCAGAAATTCATGCAGAGGAACTTAGCGGAACCGAAAGTCATGCAGATCATGTGATTCCTGTATTCCTGTATCTGAGTAAGAACCAGTTCTCGGTTCCCAACCCTATACCAATATTTGAGTCTACATCGATTTGCTATCGGATTACCCAAAGTATTTAATAAATACGCCAGCACTTTGAGCATAATATTGGAGATGTACTTGTGTGTAGTGGTGTTTCATTGCATTCTTTGTGTTGCTTGGTTCTTGGTCGAAAGTTCATTGGTCAACTGGGCTATCTTTTCTGACAGTTGATTTAATGGTCCTTTTTTTCAGATTCTTTAACAAAATTCCCACTCAAAATAGTGCATGTTTAATCATTACATTTATATCTTGCAAATGGTACAAGATACATGATATTCGTTATCATCAGCATTCTCTATGTAACCAAGCAAACTGTTGCATACCAAGCATGACATTCTTTCATGGATATTATATGTGTAGGCAACAAAACATGAAAATGCATGGTTACAAATCATACTGGTTAATTCATTGATTATACAACATGGATAAACATTACACACATTTTAAAAGAGGTATATCAGGCTATAATCATTCATTTGTCAGTTATACAAGTTAGCACAGTTCAAAGCACTTGTCAGAATTACCTAGCAAGCCTAGGTATTGTATAAATCATGGATTTAAACGCATTCTGTAAATTAAATCGGTAAAGTACTGTGGCTTTGTGTAGAATGTTCCTGGATTAAGATGAAATGTGTTAGTATTCGAGTAAACCTTTCAAAGAGAAGTCTGCTTTAACTCTGTGTGGAAGATCAGAAGGTCTTGCTGAGGGGCCTTTCTGACCAATGACCCTTTTTACTTTAAATTATGTTGTTTAGAGAGTCTTGACCATTTTATTGTCTAAAGACTGGCCTTCAGTAGGAAGTTGATACTTGGTCCATTAATTTATGATGCTGAGGAATTCCAGGATTAAAAAGGTTGGGTTTTTCCTAGATTCAAATCATGTTGTTTGAATTCTTCTGCATGTATAATCCAACAACAGTCAAACCACACTCCACTAAAGGATTAACCATTTCAACTTCTTTCAGGAATACAACCATTGCTTTATTCATTCTAGAAGCAGACATAATGTTTTGTGCACCTATTTCTCTGCTAATAGCAACCAAAACACTCTCAATGGATATTGATTAATCTGCTTGCGTGCACTTGCACACATGCCAAGCAGACAGACAGGAAAATCTATCGGAATTTGAGCCCAATTCTATCAGCTATGCTGATAAAAATTAGCACTCTTACACCCTATCTTCTATTCCAAAGCAATATTCAGAAGAAATAAGCCCAGAAAATTAGAAAAAGTTTGAAACTCACTCAATACCGCCACACACTCTTTCCACTCACATTCTGCCCACAGTGAGAGAGAGAGAGAGAGAGAGAGAGAGAAAGACCTTGTTCAAATTAAAGAGCTCCACCAAGACAGGGACGTATTAAAGGACAACTCTGACAGAACTAGTAAAGAAACTTCAACAAGAGAAAGAAAACAACAAAAAGGAGATCTCCACTCTGGCTGAGAAACTTGCATACAGCTACAGCTCCTTACTGTCCGAATCCCCATCACACCAGTTGTAAATGAATTAAACCCACAGGTCGTCTCTGCTAACACAGAGACATCACCAGAGCCAACATTCGAATTGTTGGCTTACCAGAATCGATTGAGGGCCCTCGTCTATCGGCCTTCTTTTCACAACTCCTGTTGGACATCATAGGGAAGGATATTCTTTCCTCGCAGCCAGAGATCGACCGGGCCCATAGGGCTCTCATCAGTAAACCTGCAGCTGGAGGAAAGCCGAGGGCTGTCATCAGCAGAAAGAGTTGGTTGTTCACAAGGCTCAAGCTAAAAGACGCAAGCTCATGTTCCAGGGTAGACCGATCGCCATATATGAGGACTATGCACCTGAAGTGATGATACAACAATCTAAATAGCGGAGTGTGATGATGGACCTCTACAACTTGGGACTTAGACCAACCTTGCTTTTCCCTGCGAAGCTCTTCATCAGGACCAAAGATGGGGACAGGAGGTTCCTCGGTGGCAGAGGCAGAAGAATAGCTGGCGAATATTTGGGTTGGCTCATCTGCGTAACTCCGCTTTTGTATCATTCACCCAAACTATCTGATAAGTAGCCAGCTGCTCGTAAATATGGTGTGTTTATTTTTATTGTACCCACCGCGATGCCCTACGGACACCGGCATTTATTTACTGTTTCCAACGCTCACGGAATGCCTCGAACGTTTTGGTTATAAGTTTGACAGCTGGTCATTTACCGCGATGGACCTCTATTTTGGTAATGCCATTGTTTATTTATATTTAGTGACTGTTCGCATGTTCAGTTGATATAAAGGCTTGTTTGTTTAGCATTGCATGGTTCCTTGTTATGTTTAATATTTTTTCTATTGAAGGGCTATTTGTACTTTTTGTGCCTTTTTTGCACGAGCGCCGTCCTCAGTCACTAATCATGAAGGTATAAGACAGCCTGTTGACTCATTTGTGTTGAATAGGGTATAAAGGAGTACATAAGGTCACTATTTATCCATATTTTTCAGTACGTTTCCTTTTTTTTATTTGTATTTTTCTTTTTTATTTGTTTTACTTTCCTGGGGCTCACCTATTGTTAACTAGGGGAGCAAGACAATGTAAGATTGAAGTGCTACTAGATGTTGAGTCTGAGTGCTCAGTCAAGTTTATTCAGTTATGGGGGGGTTCTCTTTTGTTTTTTTTTTGTTTTTTTATTTTATTTCTCTCTCTCTGCTTTCTTCCATCTTCCTTTGTGCTTCCTCTTTACTCTTTTTCCTTTCTTTGGATCCAGAGTGTATTCTATCAGATCAATACCACAACATTACTTATTCCGTAGAATGGCTAATATTCCTACAATGACAGGCCACGGACTGCGGCTAATCACTTGGAATGTCAAGTGAATGAATAACAGTTTTAAGGTTGGTAAGGTTCTATTGCATTTACAATATCTTAAGGCCGATATTATGTTTCTGCAAGCAACACACCTGCGAACTGCTGACATGCTTCGAATCAAGAGGGCTTGGATGGGCCACTTGTATCATTCTAAATTCTCCCAAAGATCTCGTGGGGCTGCTATTATTATTCATAAGAATGTCATGTTTGAGCTGGCCAATACCATATCTGACCCCAATGGCCATTTTGTTGTGGTCACAGGTAAGCTTTGTAATGTACCAGTTGTTTTAGTTTCTATATATGCCCCTAAGTGGGATAATGATGAGTTCCCCTTCTGTCGCTCTCTCCACGTTGTGTCGGAGAAGCGACACTAGGGGTCTCTCTTGAGCGCCGATATCCACCTCTGATCTATGAAAAAAGGCCAATGAGAGTTGGCAGCCAGTATTTGCATGTCCCGCCCCCGGACATACGGGTATTTAAGCGGCGCAAATACGGGAGTTCATTCAGAAAATTTCTTCGGAGCCGATGGTCTGTTTGCAGTTTGCTGCGAGTTTATACACCACTACGTTCCTGTTTCCTCTAACAATCTGCATGCTGTTGGATTTGACGGCGCACAACAGCGGCTTTCTCCTACTTGCACGGCGTGCATTGTTGCCCCTGAGTGCTTCGACAGCGCAGACACACACACATACTGTGTATTAAAAGAGTTATTTCCCTTAAAAGAGTGAATTTTTCTAAAAGAGCAAAACACAGCGGCGTTGAGCGTCCTTTTCAGGACGCCGTCTTTTCAAGATGCCCTTCCGCCCCTGTGTTGTTCCTGGATGCGGTAGAAGCCTCTCTGCTTCAGACGGCCACAGGCGCTGTCTCGTGTGTTTGGGCCGCGATCACACCGAGGCAGCGTTTGTGGATGTTCATGTTCTCACTGCGAGAACATGACCATGACCACGTTGCGGTCGTGGCTTGCTTTCAACAGAAAGCAAGCCACCCCAGCTGCACCCCGCATTGTTCCTTCTTCCCACGGGATTGAGGACGATGCGGTTGGCGCTGGGGGCGATTTGGGGGTGGCAGTTTAGCCCCCCGCGAACCTCCCGTTCCCCGACACGCTGGCTGGTCCCCGTCCACGCTCGCGACAATAGCGGCTCGCCTCACGGCCTGGCTGTCTATCCTCCCGAGCCCGAAGCAGATGAGCTCGCCGCCGCAGCGGAGAGTGTGATGTCTGATGCCGAGGACTCCCCTGGACTGCCGCCTTCGGGCCAGCAGGCCCAGGCTGAGGCCGACGCTCAGATGTCTGACATGCTTTCCCGGGCCGCCGTGATGGGGTTGGATTGGAACCCTCCATCCTCCCCACAGCCTTCACGGTTGGATGACTGGTTCCTGGGGACAGCGCGCCGTTCGCGGCCACGCATCCCCCCGGTCCCGTTTTTCCCGGAGGTGCATGATGAGCTGACGTGTACGTGGAGAGCTCCGCTCTCCACTCGTCTAGGTGCCACCCGCTCCACTCTCACCACCCTCGACGGCGGGAGAGCGCCACGGATACGGGGGCGATTCCCCAGGTCGATAGGGCAGTTGCGTACCATCTATGCCCCGGTAGCCCTACCTCCTGGCGTGGCCGCCCCGTACTCCCATCCAAGCCCTGTAGGACAACATCCTCGCTCAACGCGAAGGCCTACAGTGCGTCTGGACGCGCTGCCTCCGCCCTGCATGCGATGGCCCTCCTGCAAGTCCACCAGGCCAAAGCACTCAGAAACATGCACGGGGGTGGACCTGATCCTGATGTGCTGCAGGAACTGCGCTCAGCGACCGACCTCGCCCTGAGAGCGATGAAGGCCACAGCGCAGGCACTCGGACAGGCGATGGCCACCCTAGTGGTCCAGGAACGCCATCTCTGGCTCAACCTGGTCAAGATGCGTGAGGCCGACAAGAACCGCTTCCTAGACGCACCTGTCTCCCAGATTGGCCTTTTCGGCGACACTGTCGAGGACTTCGCCCAACAGTTCTCCGCGGTGAAGAAGCAGACGGAGGCCATATCTCACATCATGCCCTGCCGCACACCTGCCGCTACGGGCCCTGCCCCGTCTGCTCGCCGAGGGCGTCCCCCTGCGGCGAAGAAACCAGCTCCTGCTCCGCTTCAACCCGGGCCCAGCTCTCAGCCCCAGCGTCAAGCACCCCGCAGGTGGTGCACGCCCCTGTCTCACGAACCCCCTCTAGGACCCGGAAGGCTCCCAAGCGTTCCTGAGACAGTCGACCCACGGCCGAAGACTTTAGCTCCGGAGGTGGTAAGACCGCTCCGTCCCCCGGTGGAGGGCCGGGAGGAGAATCCTTTGTTTTTTCATTTGCCACACCCCCTGATGGGGGGCTGTGGTACCCACATTCTCAATAAAAGAGCTATTTCCTTTGCCTCTGGGTCACCTGGCCCGCAAATGCCGTTCTCACGGCAATCTGCTTTCAGACTATGACAGTCCCGGTACACCGGACGCGGCGATCCCGCCTTCCGCCTGCCCACGACTGTCCCCCGGCCGGCCGGTTCAGACGAGTCCAGAGGACGCCAACATCAGACCTCCTCCTCAGTCACGAACCCGCCCCTGCCGGGCGCGCGAGCAAGGTAAGTGCTTTGAGTCTATTCTCAGCACCTCAGCCTCAGGCCGCAACGAAGCCGCCTGACGCTGCATTACCTGTTCCGCCCGCTGCGAGACCCCGCCGGATGCGTCCAAAATACTCGTCCCTTTGGTGCCCCTAAGCGCAGAGCTGGGAAGCGTGGTTTTCGCTTCCCAACGCGTCACGCTGGCTGAACCAGACCATTCGACTCGGTAGCGCTAATTCAGTTTGCCCGGCTCCGCCCCCTTCAGGAGCGTCCGCTTTCCGCAGTACACGGCGAGCATGCCAGTTCCTGCGCACGCGAAATCGCGACCCTCTTAGCCAAGGGCGCGGTAGAGCCGTCCCTCCAACCGAAATGAGGAAGGGTTTCTACAGCCCTTACTTCATTGTACCCAAGAAAGGCGGCGGCTTACGACCAATCCTGGACCTGCAAGTTTTCAATCGGGCCTTGTTAAAACTCCCGTTCAAAATGCTCACGCAGAGAAATATTCTGGCTGGTGAACAGCATCTAGATTGGTTCGCAGCGGTAGACCTGAAGGACGCGTACTTCCACGTCTCAATTCTGCCACGACACCGACCCTTCTTACGGTTCGTGTTCGACGGACAGGCATTTCAGTACAAAGTCCTCCCCTTCAGCCTGTCTCTGTCACCTCGCGTCTTCACGAAGGTCGCAGAGGCGGCCCTTGCCCCGCTATGAGTAGCCGGCATCCGCATTCTCAACTACCTCGATGACTGGCTCATCCTAGCACACTTTCGAGAGTTATTATGCACACACAGAGACCAGGTGCTCCGGCACCTCAGCCGCTTGGGGCTTCAGGTCAACTGGGAAAAGAGCAAGCTCACTCCGGTTCAGAGCATCTCTTTTCTCGGGTTGGAGTTAGACTCAGTTTCAATGACAGCACGTCTCACGAGCGAGCGTGCTCAGTCGGTGCTGGACTGCCTCACTTCCTTCAAGCCAGGCACAGTGGTCCCTCTAAAACTTTTCCAGAGGCTCCTGGGGCATATGGCGTCCTCCGCGGCGGTCGCGCCGCTGGGGTTGATGCATATGAGACCACTCCAGCACTGGCTCCAGACTCGAGTCCCGAGACAAGCATGGCACCACGGAACGCATCGGGTAAGGATCACCCCCGCCTGCCTCAAAACACTCCGACCCTGGACAGACCTCTGCTTTTTACGGGCAGGAGTGCCCCTGCAGCAGGTGTCCCGACACGTTCTGGTCACAACCGACGCCTCCCGGTCCGGGTGGGGTGCCGTGTGCAGTGGGCACGCAGCAGCGGGCCGTTGGAAAGGGGCCCCGCTGCATTGGCACATCAACTGCCTGGAGTTGCTGACCATCCTTCTTGCCCTCAGGAAGTTCCTCCCATTAGTTTGGGACAAACACGTCCTCGTGAGATCGGACAGCACCACGGTGGTGGCATACATAAATCGCCAAGGCGGCGTACGCTCACGGCACATGTCACAACTCGCCCGCCGTCTCCTCCTATGGAGCCAGCAGCGACTCAAGTGGCACCCGCGCCCAGACCTCTGGAACCTCCACGTCTGGTCCCTGGACGGGATGCGGAAGAGCTATCCGACTTACCGGCGACCGTTGTGAATACAATCAACCAAGCCTGAGCCCCCTCTACCAGGCACCTTTACGCCCTAAAGTGGCACTTGTTCGCAGATTGGTGTTCTTCCCGAACTGAAGACCCGCAGAGATGCGCGATCAAGTCAGTGCTCCTGTTCCTACAGGAGAGGCTGGACAGGAGGCTGTCCCCGTCCACCCTCAAGGTATATGTTGCCGCCATTTCCGCCCACCACGATCCTGTAGACGGCAACTCTTTGGGTAAGCACGACCTGATCCTCAGGTTCCTGAGAGGCGCCCGGAGGTTGAATCCCTCCCGGCCAGGCCTAGTTCCCTCCTGGGATCTCTCGGTAGTCTTGGCAGGACTCCAGAGACCTCCCTTCAAGCCGCTTGAATCAATTGGACTCAGGGCCCTCTCTCTTAAGACAGCCCTGCTGATCGCGCTCGCCTCTATCAAGAGGGTCGGGGACCTGCAAGCGTTCTCTGTCAGCGACACTTGCCTGGAGTTCGGTCCGGCGGATACGTCTGTGATCCTAAGACCGCGACTGGGCTATGTGCCCAAGGTTCCTACCACACCATTCCGAGATTAGGTAGTGAACCTGCAAGCGCTGCCCCGGGAGGAGGCAGACCCAGCCCTTTCGTTGCTATGTCCAGTGCGCGCCCTGCGCATTTACCTGGACCGCACACAGAGCACCAGACGCTCTGAGCAGCTCTTTGTCTGCTTTGGGGGACGGCAGAAAGGGAATGCCATCTCCAAACAGAGGCTCGCCCACTGGGTTGTCGATGCCATCACACTGGCTTATCACACCCAGGCCGTGCCCCTACCCTTGCGGGTCCGAGCTCACTCAACAAGGGGTGTTGCGTCCTCGTGGGCACTGGCCAAGGGCACCTCCCTAGCAGACATCTGTAGAGCCGCGGGTTGGGCAACACCCAACACCTTCACAAGGTTTTACAACCTCCGCGTTGAGTCGGTTGCGTCTCGTGTTTTCTCAGGTCCGAGCCCGTAGAACTCGGTAACACGTAGACTGACCGGCCGGGTGGATCGCTTGCGCCCAGCGCCCTTTTCCTGAGGTCAAGGTTAAGTAGTGCGCCTTTTAGAGGTTGCATTATCAAAAGGAACTTTATATTCTGTTATTTGCTCTCAGCTTCCTTTAGCTATTACCAAAATCTCAACTAATCCAGTTGTCACTAGCTCTATTAAAATCTGGGCCCAATTCAGGAAACATTTCGGTTTGCAAAGAGCTTCTATCTATACACCCATTTTAAATAGTTACCTTTTCGCCCCATCTTGCTCTGACCCTGCATTCCGCACTTGGGCAGTCAATGGCCTTATTACGCTTAATGATCTGTATGTAGATGGAGTCTTTACATCTTTCTCACTTTTATCTACTAAATACAATCTGCCCAGTAGTCATTTGATTCGATTTTTTCAGGTTAGACACTTTGTTCAAAAGATGTTTCCCCACTTCCCCAATCGCCCTCCTGAATGCCTCCTTGATCAATTTCTCACCTTAAAGGCAGGCCAGAAACATTTTATTTCAGTTATTTATAACCTAATAAGTACTCTTAATTTTGACCCTACTGTTTCCCTTAGAGTGTCTTGGGAGCAGGACTTAGGAGTTGTTATTACTGTTGAACAATGGAGTGGCATTTTGAAACTTGTTCACTCCTCATCAATATGTTCCAGGCATGGTCTACTGCAATGTAAGGTGCTCCACAGAGCCCATCTTACTAATGCCCGATTGGCCAAATTTTTTCCAGATAAGAGTGATGCCTGTAACTGCTGTAAGTGTCACGATTGTAGGTGAAGGCAGACACAGGATGAGGATCTACTTGCAGTGGAGGTTTATTTAATAAAAGGGTAACACGAAAACACGAAAAAAGGAAAACATCCACGATGGGAAAAAGGAAAACAAAACACGAAAGGCATACAAAAGGGAATAAGCAAAGACAGCATGGGTAACAGGCGTCCACATACATCAAAGACCGACAGGGGAATGGAGAAATAAACAGGGTTATATACACAGAGGTGATGGAACTAAACGATACGCAGGTGAAAACAATGAGTGAGTGCTCGCAGGTGGTGAGGGCAAGGAGAGTTGGGAAGTGTAGTTTTCTAGACAATGACTGGTGAAAACACGGACCGGACCACAAGGAACGTGACATGGAATGTGACGTGCTGAGTGAAACAGAAAACACGAGCCAGACAACAAAGGAACGTGACAGTAAGCAGCCTCCTGCTGATCACTTTCATATGTTTTGGAGCTGCCCCCAGCTAGCAGAATTTTGGTCCAACGTTTTTGATACGCTTAAAAATGCTCTTAACATAGACCTGGATCCCAACCCATTGACAGCCCTTTTCGGCATTTCCTTGAGACCTGACTTAACTGCCTCATATTTTCAGGTTATTACATTTTCTAAAGTTTTAGCCAGACAAACCATTCTTCTTAAATGGAAACACGTTGATCCAAGACATTTTTTGCTATTTAAGACTCGAGAAGTTAAGATGTTCACTTTCTGGATCCCTCAGATCTTTTCATAAGACTTGGAAACCTTTCTTATACTATATTAAAGATTTACCCTGTTCTCCTTATGCTAATGTGGAGGTATTTTAATTAAATCCTAGCAACAACTAATAGATAAGAGGAAAGATTCATATTGGAGAGAGAAATTTGTTATTAATATTATTTTTAACTTATTTATTATTACTAATATTTATTCCGTTTTTTTTCTTCTTTAATTATTTTATTTATTTTATTTACATTTCCCCTACCTGGTATGTAGGGTGTGTGTTATTGGTTCTATTTTGATTTGGAAGTTTGGATGGAGGGTTGGGAAGAGGAATTTAACTTGAGACTACTTTCTGTTTGATTTATCAAATGCACAGTTATGTTTTGTTAATTACCAATGAAAAAGATTAGAAATAAAAATAGTATGCACCGGTTTTTGCCAAGACACTTAAAGATATTGCTTTAAATCGGGTCACCACACCGAGCCACCTAAAGAGCAGAGGTTGGGCAGGATCTTACAGACCAAGACTCAGATCAAGAAGTACACACCAGAACAACAGCAAAAGAGCTTCATTCAGAATGCCATCCCACTATCCACAGCACAGCTCACCACAGCAAATTAATATCAGAAAAAGAAGCAAGTCCCAACGGAGATCTGAATCCTTACGCCAACCTCAGATGGTCGGTTCCACCTCAAACACAACAGTGTCCAACAATGCATACTGTTCAATGTTTTTATTATTATGATTATTATTATTATTATTATTATCCTCTTTATCCAGTTTAAGTTAATTATTAGTTATTACTAACATCAAGCCATAGTTTAGAAGGATGACACTATATAAATATTTTGTAATTTCTCAGTTGAACATCCAAGGTTTAAGATCCCCAAATTTTAGACTGAAAAGCATCAACACAGAGTTTTTGAAAGAAATCAAATTCTGTGATATTTTAATTTTGCATGAGACATAGGACAAATTAAATCTGCCCACTGGCTGTCCCCCAGGTTATGAAGAAATGGCAGTCACCTCAAGATAACTCCCTGGGGTCACACAGTGCAGAAACTCAGGAGGGACAAAAATTTGTTCAAATTGAATTGAAATGGTAAAACAAGAAAATTGTGTATTGCTAAAATTAAAATAACAAATATCTATTTACTAACTCCCAAAATATTTGTCTATGTGCAGTTTAGAGCCAAGGACTCATAAACCCAATATTTAAAAACAGAGATAAAATGAACCCCCACAATTATCAAGGCATCTGTGTGAACAATAGTCTGGGGGAAGTTTTGTGCAGCTTAATTAACTAAAGAATGTCATGGATACTGTCGTGACCTCCATTCCCCGAGGGAGGGAACAAGACGTTGTGTCGAATGAAGTGATACAAGGGGTCTTCCTTGGATGCCGAACTGTACCTCTGAACCTGAGAAAAAGCCAATGTCAAGTTGGCAGACAGAATTTGTATGATCCGCTCCAGACACACGGGTATAAAGGGAAGCGGGGTAGCGAATGCCAGTCAGGGTTTTGCACTTAGGAGCCGAAAATGAAATACGGCCATTGCTAGGTCTAGTGCTGTGGCAGGAGGGACAGCCGTCGAATTAAGTGACACAAGGTGTCCATAAAAAAGCGCCACGCACTGACCGTGTTACTTGACTGTCGAAAAAGGTGCAGAGCAGGCTATTGCGTGCTAGAGGCACCTGTTTGGAGACGGCGTTCCATTTTCACTATCCGCCAAAACAGACAAAGAGCTGCTCAAAACATCTAAAGCTCTGCGTGCGGCCAGGAGGCGGAGCCGTAGGAGGCTCGGGTGGCTCGAGAGGCGGAGACCTGGGAGGCTCGAGAGGCGGAGCCCTGGATGGCTCGGGTGGCTCGAGAGGCGGAGCCCTGGGAGGCTCGGGAGGCGGAGCCCTGTGTTAGGGGTACAACAGTTATGGCCCGGATCAGATATGGAGAAAGAAAACCAGGAGTCAGAAGTTCAATCAAAGAATCCAAAATTTACTGAAGAATAGTTTGCAGTGAAATTGGTAGAGCCAAGCGGCAAAGTCTCACGAGGAGATCGAAAGCCAAATCATACATTACACAAAATCTTACATCAATTATACCATTTGCAAGGAGTACATTCTATTATTTCACTCCTGATTGGCTAACAGAGCATAAAGTCACAACATATAGATAGCTATAGCACATCAACATTAATCAGCGCAATTGTCGTCCTGGCCCGAGATTTACATCTGAAGTGACCTCGCAGATGGTCTTGGGCGTCTTCGAGTCTGCCTGCTGTGTCTCCCTGGGTTCAAAACCTGGGTAGAAGGTCAATACGCACACACGAAACACTGACGAACGACAGTGTTTCTCTGCGCACTAAGGGAACCAGAGCACACATTTATCAGGTCATTTTAACCAAAACAGTGAGATAAGAAATATTCACCCCTCAGGCAAAGGAGAGGAAAGAAATAATAAGAGAAAATTTACACTTCTACTTATTCAAGTGCTATCACATAGGATTTTAAATCATATAATTAGTCATGGACAGGTAAAAATCAACCACAGAATACATCTGGAACATATGTTTAACATTCTCCCGGTGTCTCATCTCAAGCTTATTCCCAAGACGACCTTCAAGTCAGCCTCCGTGCAGAACAGAGAGAGAGGCTTCAAGGAATGTGCATGAAATCAAAAATTAACTCTTAACACACATATGATTCAGCGTATATTTCAGTTATGCATAAGAAAAATAAAATTGATTATGTGATCATGCATATAGTTAATTCATCATTTTATTAAAGAAGTTAAGCAACAGAATATAGATAGATATTGATATAAAAGGATATATATATGTATTGATATATCTGAAGAGACAAGGGATTTCGACCCTCACCCTTCAGTCCCCCGTTTTAGACCAATGTGGGGTCCAATACCGCCACGTCTGGTCTACCAAGTGAGGTCACTAAGGAAGGTGGAGTGGTAACGCATGCTTCCCTGACGGGTCACACTTGTCTCTTCGCCTCATTGCGGACATGCTGGATACTAAAAATTCCCAGTCCCCACGCAAAGGCTCTCCCCTCTTCCACTCACAACAGGGCATTGATGTTATCCTTCTTAAGTTTCTCTTCCAAGCGTGTCGTCAGATTTCTCAGTCGGTTCTCCTCCTCAGAAGGGTTCAAGTTACTGCAAGCAGACCTGCATACATAAGAAAAAAAGAAACGAACACACATCCACACACACAGACAGAGGACACCCACTCCCCATCCACTGACCTTTTTGCATAATGAGGGTAGTATCGAGATAATTTGAGGAGTGACCAAGCCAATAGGTCACTGTCTCATTTCCGTCCAGACGATAACAACGATCATTTACCTTTTGGTACATAGTCGGAATTAAATTTAGACCCTCAGTTGAATTTAGACATGGGTATTATACCCATGATGGATGGTTATCGATCTCCTCGCAATCCCAATGCGTTGAAAACGCATGGAATCTCCCTGTCCAAATTGAAATTTGAATCCACATCAAAAATGATAAAGCGATCAGAATTAAAAATACCAACGAGAGCGGAAGTACCAATCGGATGAAAGCTCGTATCACTTTCAGTCGTCTCTCACTACGCACTTCTTCTTGAAAAATTAGCAGCTTCAGTATGTCGTCGGTTTCAGCCATCTGTAATGATAAAACATTTGTTCTAGAATTCTAAAATTTTAACATACACGACAGACATTTAATGATCCCGAGGTAGTACGTTGTTACACTTTTCAAGTGGTTTCACCTGTGACCAATGTCTCCATACTGTACCCAAAACACCCCTGTCCAGTAGAACAGAGGTGTTAGTGGTCAATACCACCTGATAAGGCCCATCAAATTTCGGACCTAAGGGGGAAACTATCTCCCGCCGTAGCATTACATTGTCACCTATTTCAGGCAAAGCAGGCATGTCTTTTTGCTCAAAATTATCTCGATCTGCTTGTCGTGTGCTAACACTAACCCGTGTGTCTCGCAGACTGTCATCCAAAGCTTTCAGATAATTTTGTAAAGCGTCTTTCAAAGGCCCGGATGGTCCCTCATGTTGGAAGGGGGCATCCCAGGGCAGCCGCATGTAGCGACCTGTCATTACCTCGAAAGGGCTGAGCTGTGTAGTCTTGTTGGGGCTGGCTCTCATGCTTAACAAAATCGCTGGGACAGCCGCATGCCACCCTTTCCCCCACTCCAACAATCTCTTTCTCAATGAAGTTTTAAGCGTACGATTAGTGCGTTCAATAGATCCGCTAGATTGGGGCCTAAATGGAATGTGAAAGTGTTGCCTCACCCCCATCAACTTCATGACATTTTTCATCACCTTACCAGTAAAATGTGTACCCTGATCTGAATCAATTTGTAAGGGCAAACCCCATCTTGGGAAAACTTCATTCAACATAATCTTGGCGGTTGCATCTGCGTGTGCAGTTTCTCAGTGGAAATGCCTCAACCCATCTGGAAAACAGATCAACAATCATTAGAATGTATGTAAAACCTCCACTAGGGGCAGTGGACCTATGAAATCAATTTGGAGGTGTGTCCATGGCCCTTGAGGTCGAGGGGCATGTCCTAAGGGAATTTTCAGCTTAGAAGAAGAATTAACCTTAAGGCATACTAGACATCTCTTACAAAAATCATTGCAAGAAGCCCTCAGTCGGGGCCACCACCAGGTTTTGGAAATCATTGCATGTAGTTTTTCAGGACCTGCATGTGCCAAACCATGATACAAAGACATTAGTTCAGTTCTAGCAGAAACAGGACAAACAAAACGCTCATGAAATTTCCACAGTCCTTCTGCATTTTTCTGAGCTCCTAATTTCGATCCATTGTTCTATCTCTTCCGAGTCGTCTTTATCATAGAGTTTAAAAATGTCTCTGGGGGTCTCACTCTCCTGAGGAGCAAGAGCCATAACACTCACGCAAGTCTCAGTCCGTGTTGCAGCCTCTCTGGCAGCTGTGTCAGCAGCTCGGTTTCCTGTGGCCTCAGGAGAATTGTCCGTTGCATGTCCAGTGACTTTGATAACTGCTCCTGTTGCAGGAAGATCACAGGCATTCATAAGTTCTTTTACCTGCTGTTGATGAGAGATCGGCAGACCGGCAGTGGTTAGAAATCCTTTGCGTCTCCACACAGGGCCGAAGTCATGAACAGCACCATATGCATAACGGCTGTCAGTGTAAACATTGACTCGTTTCCCTGGCCGTACTGCAATGCTTCGTGTCAATGCGACCAGCTCGGCCACTTGAGCCCCTCCTCCTGAAAGAGAACCACATTCAACAGTTTCACCATGTTCATTTACAACAGCCCAGCCAGTGAAGCGTTTTCCTGTTCATGAAAGCTGGAACCATCCACGAACAGCTTCATGGCATCGGAAAGTGGTTCAGATTGAAGAGGGCTCTGACTGTCCGTCTCGATCAGTCGGGCACAGTTGTGTGCAGTTCCTTCTTCTGGAAGTAAGGAGGCAGGGTTGATAGCAGTTTCTATGTCAATATTTATATCCACATTTTTACTCAAGAGAGTGGTCTCCCATTTAGCTCGTCTTTGATTAGAGATAGAGCCTAAACGAGTGTTTGTTAACAGTTTCAAAATCTGGTGTCTAGTGTGCAGTATCACCTTCTGATGAGTCACAATGTCCTCTGTAATCTTTACAGCCCATTCTGCACAGTCGCATATCAACAGGCACTGATGCTGTCCTGCCATTGAAACAGGAATAGGAGCTGAGTAATAGCCTACTATCCCATAGGAGTTTCTTCCTGGAACCCTTTGACCCAGGGCCGCTGAATAGGATCGAGTTCCCACCCATGTCCATAGATGGAACGGCCTGCTGGCATCGGCATGACGTAATGCTGGGGAGGAAGCAAGAGTTTCTTTGATACTCACAAACGCCTCCTCCATCTCCTCAGTCCAGTCGATCAGCTCCGATCCAGGTTTTCCTCCTTTCAGCGCCTCTGTGAGTGGTTTAGAAAGTTCAGTGTATTCAGAAACATACTGGCGGCAATAATTCAAAAGACCCATTACTTGCCTTAGACCAGTAACCGTGTTTGGTTTTGGAAGTTCAATGATAGCTTTAACTCGTTCAGGAGTGATGCGTCTGCTGTGCACACCCACAATTTGCCCCAAATAAGTCACTTCAGGCAGTGCTATCTGTGCTTTTTTTTTTTCAAGTTCACTTTGAATCCCCCGTTTTGGAGGACATTCAAAACAGTCTGTACAGCAGTCAAATGTTTGAACTTGGTTGGACTAGCAATTAAAATGTCATCCACATATTGTAGAACAACAGATCCGTCATATTCAATTTGTTTTCTTACCGGATCGATGAAGGATGCTAGTACCTGATGAAACAGTGTGGGTGAGTTGCAGAAACCTTGTGGCAAACGACTCCATGTCCATTGGCGACCCCTGCTGGTGAAAGCAAATCTGCCTTGGTCCTCCTTGGCTAAGGGACAAGTCCAAAAACCGTTAGAAATGTCTAAAGCAGTAAAAAGACAATGTTCAGATCCTATCTCATGTAAGATAGTTGCGGGGTTGGCCACCAGAGGGTGCATTTTCTCAGACACTGAATTCAGAGAAGTGTAATCAATGGTCAAACGCCAGCTCCCATCTGGCTTTTTGACAGGCCACATAGGAGAGTTAGTGGGGGAAGCACAGGGGATCACAATTCCCCGTTTGCATAACTCATCAACAACAGTTTCAGCACCCTCCCGAGCCTCATTTTTCAAAGGATATTGTCTTTTAGCCTCATGCAAAGGGCCTGGTATGCTCAGTGGCTGAATCTGTGCTAAACCACAATCATATTTATCTTTGGCCCATACATCAGGAAATTTGGAAATTATAAACTTCCACTCAGAGCGGGTTTCAGCTAGACTAACAGATTCTCCCACTGCACATTTCTGCTCATGGTGGGGGCCACTCTGAGATAAGCGAATGGTTTCATTGCAGCCAAGCACTAGCTTTGAAATGTTAAGAAGATTGCTAGAGACTGATCACCTCAGACCACATTTTGACATAAATGCTCCTATACTTTTGCTGTGTTTCACGCCTGCATTTATTTAGCCTAATCTGTTGCTTTAATGCATTCTCTCACACAGGGGCCCACATCTGCTCACAGCAGACCACATTCAGTTTCATTGTGTTTTGTTTTTTTTTCAATGAAAGTGAATGGTGACTGAGGCTGAACGCTCTTTGGCCTTGATCACTGATAAAGTGTCTCAGTGTTCCCTGCTATCAAAATAAAACTGCATTTGTTTTTCTGTCAGGCAAGCTGAGAGCACACACACACATTTTCTGCCCAGAAAATCTTCTAAACTTTCACACTCTCATTTTCTGTGATTTTTTTTTGTTTACCACTTCGACCATGTCTAGCAATGTGGCCCTCTCTGTTACAATTCCTGCATCTGTCAACAGGCTTGGTACAATCTCTAGAGGTATGACCTTTTTCGTCACAATTATAGCAGGTTATGTTATGGAGGGGGCTCATTTCCACTTCAACTGACACAGCAGATACTTTACCCACATTAACATCATCCTCACGTGTTTGCAAACGGCTCCAGCTTACAGAGCACCAACAAAGCAAATCCTCCCAATATCTAATGTCAATGGCACTGTTCAACAACATGTCTCGGTATTGTTTATTCAATCCGCCTGTAGCGGATTCTATCACTATGGCAGAATCAAGATCTTCTATGTTGTTGTTTGCAGCACAGTACATTTCATAGGCTATGCGAAAGCGCTCAATGTATTCTAAGAGGTTTTCGCCAGCCCTCTGTTTAATCTGTGTTACACTGGTCCAGGGAAAAGACCCCCGACCCAAAATATCTTTCACGCGTATCTTGTAATCTGAGTAAGCTTCACAAAACTCAGGCCAATCTGTGGGGACTCTGGGGTGGAAAGGAGCAGTCTGAACCGCCCTTAATTTGCCGGGGAACCAAACCCTCAACCAAAGACTGTATATCTGCCATCCCCAGATTCTGTTGCCTAGCAACGGCCTCTAGCCTGTCCCATAGAATTTTGTTTGGGTTATACAACTTAAACGGTTCCAACCCTGCAAGCAAACTGTTTTTCTCAGCAGCCGTGAGTCTGACCCACTGACAATCCTCACAACCAGCCCCCATCTCAGCATTCAATCCTCCCCTATCCTGATGTCGGATTGGGGCGGCGAATGCCGTCTCAATGGGTTTAGACATTTCTCTGGGGGACAAGTTAAGATTTCTGGCCCCCGGTTTTTGCTTAATCTGCTTTGCTTGCACTGCAGGAATCTCTGAAATGTTATAAGGTGGGGGGCGCGAAACAGCCACATTCAACAATCTGCGCGCCTCAGCATATGGCCCATCGTTCTGATTATCAGTATGATCAACAGCGCTGAAAGCAGCCGCTGCCTGAGCAGTCTGAGAAGGGAAGGTGGGGGCCAAGGGAGGACGGAGAACTGTCTCATCTTTCACAGCACTTTCTGCTTTTTCACAAACAGCCTCAAAACCCTTACTCAAACTACACAAATCACAGCCGACTTCCTGCCCAATAATCTTTGCCACTCTATCACGCTGGGCAATCAAACTAGACCATCCGTCCATCATATTTGGAATTGCCTTTTCATGGTTTAGCGGTATACCACCCAGTTTACAAATCCATGAATAGGCAAACACGGATAAATATTTGGACCTATCAGCGTCTTTTTTGTTCTGCAGCCTAAATATAACAACACTTATCTTAAATACACCCTTGGTTTAAAATTCAATAACTTATTTGACTTCAGTTTAACGCAATACACTCAAAGCTTTATTGTTTGTCCAGATAATGTGATTTCCCAAATACAATTCAATCGCTTTAAAGTGATCACTCCTTTTATAATCTAAATATTCTTACTCATCACTTTGATATAAAAGGAGTTATGATCTGACACATGTCCATTCAACAGCTGCTCCCTCTCAGAAAAGAACAGCCCAAGAATAAACATTGTCCAGTCCGCTAAGGGTTAACTTTTTGATTTCATGCACATTTCTTCGATTTGAGCTCGTCAGAGCAGAGCTGTTTACAGCGTGTGCCCTGCTCGTTTTGGTTAGAACTACTCAGAAAATTCCCCTTATCAGACATTTTTCTTGGTCACAGTTGAAAATCACTACCGAAAAGATTTTAGCAGCAAATATTTTACGCGGATAAATTAACTATAACAGCAACAGTACTGGATTTCTACCAATTTCACCACAAAGTATTCTTCACAAACATCCTGGTCACATATACTGATCCATACCAATTAGGGTCACAATTTATTTACTTACTTGGGACCGCTCCTGATGCATCCCTGGCAAAACAATCCCTATTGTATTTTATTTTATTTTATAACTATTATCTGAATCCCTAACTGCCTGATTCACTAAGCTCGGGGTACCCCTATCTGAGTTGGAAGAGACTGAGCAGGTTTACGGTGCCACTGGACCTCTCGTCCAGGGACGCACTCTGCCGGGGTGGTGCTTCACCCATGCCCACCTGGGCCCCCTCACAGAGCACGTTTCACTTGCGCTGTTTGCTGTTTTAACCCGCACTCTGCAGGGGTGGTGCTTCACCCATGCCCACCTGGGCCCCCTCACAGAGCACTAACAGCTCTCTCAGCGACTTTTCTTCACACGCCTCGTCGGAGTGAAGCTCTCCCGCTCCCCTTCAAAATCTCTTCCAGTCAGACAGCCCTAACAATTAATAAAAGCTTCCTACCTTGTTTGCTGATTTGCCAGAAATGTCACCACGGAGTGATTGCCCGCTAAATCCTCCACCAAACTGTTAGGGGTACAACAGTTATGACCCGGATCAGATATGGAGAAAGAAAACCAGGAGTCAGAAGTTCAATCAAAGAATCCAAAATTTACTGAAGAATAGTTTGCAGTGAAATTGGTAGAGCCAAGCGGCAAAGTCTCACGAGGAGATCGAAAGCCAAATCATACATTACACAAAATCTTACATCAATTATACTATTTGCAAGGAGTACATTCTATTATTTCACTCCTGATTGGCTAACAGAGCATAAAGTCACAACATATAGATAGCTATAGCACATCAACATTAATCAGCGCAATTGTCGTCCTGGCCCGAGATTTACATCTGAAGTGACCTCGCAGATGGTCTCGGGCGTCTTCGAGTCTGCCTGCTGTGTCTCCCTGGGTTCAAAACCTGGGTAGAAGGTCAATACGCACACACGAAACACTGATCGAACGACAGTGTTTCTCTGCGCACAAGGGAACCAGAGCACACATTTATCAGGTCATTTTAACCAAAAGAGTGAGATAAGAAATATTCACCCCTCAGGCAAAGGAGAGGAAAGAAATAATAAGAGAAAATTTACACTTCTACTTATTCAAGTGCTATCACATAGGATTTTAAATCATATAATTAGTCATGGACAGGTAAAAATCAACCACAGAATACATCTGGAACATATGTTTAACATTCTCCCCGGTGTCTCATCTCAAGCTTATTCCCAAGACGACCTTCAAGTCAGCCTCCGTGCAGAACAGAGAGAGAGGCTTCAAGGAATGTGCATGAAATCAAAAATTAACACACATTTGATTCAGCGTATATTTCAGTTATGCATAAGAAAAATAAAATTGATTATGTGATCATGCATATAGTTAATTCATCATTTTATTAAAGAAGTTAAGCAACAGAATATAGATAGATATTGATATAAAAGGATATATATATGTATTGATATATTTGAAGAGACAAGGGATTTCGACCCTCACCCTTCACCTGGCAGGCTTGGGTGGCTCGGGAGGCGGAGCCCTTGGAGGCTCGAGACGTGGAGCCCTGGTAGGCAGAGCCCTGGGAGGCTCGGGTGGCTTGAGAGGCGGAGCCCTGGGTGGCTCGAGAGACTCGAGTGGCGGAGCCCTGGGTGGCTCGAGAGGCGGAGCCCTGGGTGGCTCGAGAGGCTCGAGAGGCGGAGCCCTGAGTGGCTCAGGAGGTGGAGCCTTAGGAGGCTCGAGGGACTTGAGAGGAGGAGCCCTGGAAGGCTCGGGAGGAGGAGCCCTGGAAGACTCGGGGGGCGCTGGCTCTTGGACGGTCATGGCTACTGGCGCTGGCTCTTGGACGGTCATGGCCACTGGCGCTGGCTCTTTGACGGTCGAGGCTACAGGCGCTGGCTCAGGGACGGCCGAGGCTGCAGGCGCTGGCTCTGGGACGGCCGAGGCTGCAGGCGCTGGCTCTGGGACGGCCGAGGCTGCAGGCGCTGGCTCTGGGACGGCCGAGGCTGCAGGCGCTGGCTCTGTGACGGCCGAGGCTGCAGGCGCTGGCTCTGGGACGGTCGAGGCTGCAGGCGCTGGCTCTGGGACGGTCGAGGCTGCAGGCGCTGGCTCTGGGACGGTCGAGGCTGCAGGCGCTGGCTCTGGGACGGTCGAGGCTGCAGGCGCTGGCTCTGGGACGGTCGAGGCTGCAGGCGCTGGCTCGCAGGCCGTGGCAGGCGTGGGCTCTGGCTCGCAGGCCGCGGCAGGCGTGGGCTCTGGCTCGCAGGCCGTGGCAGGCGTGGGCTGGGGAGCGGAAGCCTTACTTCTCCTCCTCCTCCTCCGGGCGGACGAAGTTGCTCAAGGCAGGCTTGGGGGTTGGTTTGCTGGCAGGTGGGGCAGGCGAAACAGGACAAGCCATGGACGACTGGAGGGTCACCACTGTGGGAGGAGGGGCAGGATCCTCCTCCACTACACCCACAGTGAATGGCGAGCCACATGCCAGCAGCGTCTCCTCCACAAAATCGCGGAGCATCCAGCCGCGCGTCGCCGGTGGCAACCGCTCCTTGAGCGAACCAGCCAGGCCGGCCCGGAAGAACACCACCAGGGAGGAGTCAGGGAAGTCGGTGGCACTCGCAAGGTCCAGGAAGTCGCTAACATGATCCTCCACCGGTCGGCTTCCTTGCCTCAAATCCAAGAGGCGCAGCTTGCCTGAAGAACCGCTAGATCCATTGCGGTCGATCGGTCTGTTACGAATGCAGACTAGGGCAGATAAGAAGTGGGATCTAAACGCAGTTTATTGAACAAAAAGTGAAAATAAGACACAACTGGAACAAATGAAACCTCCACGAGGGGAAACAGAAACTAAAACAGGGAGACATCAAAGGAACACGGAACGGGTAAATACGGAAAAACGGGCAGCAGAGCGAACATCAGGACAGGGAAACATCAAAACAGTCAGAACATAAACATTCAACAACGATCGACAAGGACTGAACAAAGAACCAGGGTTTAAATACAAAAAGGAACAAACAAGGGAATGAGGGACACCTGGGGGAAACCATAAGGGAAGGAGAAACAATCAGGGGAACACCAATCATAAAAAGAAACTACAAAGGACTACAAAAACCAAACAGGAAACAGGAACGGGTAAATATGGAAAAACGGGCAGCAGAGCGAACATCAGGACAGGGAAACATCAAAACAGTAAGAACATAAACATTCAACAACGATCGACAAGGACTGAACAAAGAACCAGGGTTTAAATACAAAAAGGAACAAACAAGGGAATGAGGGACACCTGGGGAAAACCATAAGGGAAGGAGAAACAATCAGGGGAACACCAATCATAAAAAGAAACTACAAAGGACTACAAAAACCAAACAGGAAACAGGAACTAAACTAAACTTCAACATAAAAGCACAAAAACAAAAGACAACAGTGAACATGACAGTAACATTGCTTGACGTCATGTTTGTTAATGATCAGTGCTTGAATTTAACCTGAACTGACCCTGACCTGACATTTATGAAAAATACCCTTAACTAAAATCTACCTTTATTATATTGTTGACCCCTGTCTGAATGTATAACGTTTAATTGTATAAATTGTTTTACCCCACAGCTTCAACAAAAATATGATTTTAAAACTTAAGTTTGGAGAATATAATTCACAATTATTATTTAAATGTTATGATGTTTTTAAGTAGGTGTTTGAAACAACATACAAAACCACTGTTAGGGAAAAATACATAATTGTGTAAATGCACTTTTGAATCAAAACCTTAAAGTTATTGAGATATAGACTCTGTGACAACTTCCCATGTGACAATTAACAAACAATTTAAACAATGCTTCAAATTGCTCATATTTAGTACCACAGATAGGGGAGTGCTAAATCTGTGTTTTTATCTGTGCTAATAAATATGACCAGTTTAAAAAGAAATTGTCAAAACAAAAAAATCAGACAAATACTCTATAAATTAGGATTAAAATAATTGTGCAATGCCTTCTATTGTTCATTATTGGCACTGAATCAAACCCTGCAGTTCCAGGTGTTGAGGTAATTTGCTTTGACTTAAAAGCATGTTAAAAAAGGTTTTTGTAATAGAAAGAGTTGATTCTGATCACTGTGTAATATGCTGCACAGAAATATGCTGCACTGTCATTCAGGTTGAGAGTGTTGATGGTTAGAGTGCCGTTTTTTCTTCCATCACCCTTCATTTCACACTTTCCTTCAAACTCAGGCTCTATGTTTTTATTTTCTAATATCATTAAAAGATATCCAAATAACTTAAAGCCCAAGTTGTCATGGCTCTGTTTGTACCAAAGAATACGGTTATAGCTCTGTATATTGTGTTCACATATGATCACAGCAGATTCATTTTGGTTCTTTATGAGGTCACCAGGTGTCTGGACAACAGTTTTACCAAGACTGACAGCTGTAATAAGAGAAAATAGACACACAAAGACAAACAAATCTGAACATTTGTAACAAAGTAAAATAAGATTACATATTTAACTATTAAGATTATCCAGATATGTTATTAGATTACCTGTGAGGCATATTAGCAAAATAGGAATGCTTAGAAAAATATTAGGCATGTTGTCTTAATCTGGTGGGTGACTCTGCTGTGCATTAAATGCTGGGAAGGATTAAGTGACATTGTCCTTGAGGGCAATGACATCACATGTTGATGATTGAAAATAAATGAATTTCCTTTTCTCTTACAGGACTGTCTCTGTAGTTGCACTTGATAATGGAATGCAATACTGAACAGATTACTTCTGAAATGTAATCGGGTACTTATTACAAATTACGCAACTTAAATTGTAGTCTGTTATGTAATCTTTTAGATCCTTTTTTTTTTAGGAAATCTAACCTGGTTATTTTTGGACTACTTTTGGATTACACATTGCATATTTTGATGTAAATCTAATTATTAATTTAAAATGGATTAAGTACCATTTAACACTCCTTTTATTAAATGTAAACATAAAATAAAACAGAAACTTGCTATTTGTCTGTTGCTGCATAAAAAGTCCCTTAAATGATCAGAAAAATTAAATGTGCTTTTACACCATCCTGAAAGATGAGCCAAGGTGCATTTGCATGGTACAAAAAACATAATTGCATTTAACCTACACATCTGAAATGTTTGTTTACAACGTGTTTTTAAAGAAGAATGTGTGGAATTATGGACAGGTGGATGAGGGCTTGTTTGAAATACATTATTTTTTATTCAGGATGCAAACAGAAACATTTTGTCATGTATTTGTGAGAAACTAAATTTAAAACATGCATACTTTTAATCAAATGGTCCTAATGTGATTTTTAGTGGATGGATGATGTCAGTTCCCTTCAGGTTCACATTGGTCTCCTAGCACAGGTGTAATTTGTAATAGGTGTATTGATAGGAATATATCAGCTTGCATTGTACAAACATAAAAAATATATTTCATGAAACACTGCTGATTAGCTGTGACAGACTGCCCCCTTTGGGTTTGTTAATTCTCTATTATTCAAGTGAAATCTGCCAGGTGTTTTTGTACATCTCTCTCCAGTGTTTGATACACTGTGTTTGCTCACTGAACAGAAATATATGGCACTATCATCAGCCTGTACTCTCTTTACTGTGAAATATCCATTTTCAGAAACATTTTTATGAACTGTAAATTTTGTTTTATTATTATCTCCAAAGTCTGGATCCCCATAGCTTTTTGTGAGCACAATAAGTCTCATAGTCTCTCCTTGGCGCTGTCGGTACCAGTACATCTGACTGTAGTCAGCACCCTTATTGTGTGTGCAGTTCATCTCAGCAGATTTCCCCTTCAGTGCCAAAATAATGCCAGGCTGTTGTGAAACACCATCTCCACTTGAAGCACCTGCAGAACAATGGTGAATAAATTATTTGTGTATCAACACAATATAGTCATTCAATTGAAGTTTGGTCATACTCTGAAATAATATTGCATACACTGGCTCCAATGAAGTGACAGGATCAGCAAAACATCGAACATGATCATGTCAAAGCCTTGGTTAACATTAAACTGGATCACTGTTCTGAAAGATTTTGGCTGTCGATACAGGATATGACGTTATTTTTTGTGTCAAGTCAAGTCTTCCTCTCAGTTATAAGCCTGCTGACAGTGAATCTGCCCTAAGCGTGACAGTGTGACACATAAGGGTGAAGTCACTGTCACTAAGGACAAACATTTCTTTTATTATTTTTAAAATCAGCAAGGCAGTAAACCAAATTCTACCAGGATGTATAATTACATAATAATATAATTACAATTGTACTTTACAAATTTACTTTTTAAATTTACAATTAAAACCCTAAAATGTACAATTTAAATGTACTATTTAATTACTTTAAATTAATATATATCTGGCTACTCAATTACTTTATGTATATATATATATATATATATATATATATATATATATATATATATATATATATATTCTTATGTTTTCTCTTTTGATTTTGTGAAATATGACTTTTATTGAGTTTTGTAAGATGAGTGCCATTTGGCAATTAATAAATATTAGATAATGAGTATAAAGCTTTAACATTGTGGTTCTCTATAAATGACGTGTCAAAAGATAACTATTCATAGGAAAGGTAAGCAATTTAATAATATTAAAAGTCTGTCCAAAATTGCAAGAACCGTTATTGGTACTACTGAATCAAACCCCACAGATCCAGGTGCAGAGTTATGCTGAATTTGCTATTGCAGTCACTGATAAGCTTATACAACAGATGGAGGTTTTTGTACTCAACAGAGTTGATTCTGAGCACTGTGTAATATGCTACACAGAAATACACTGCACTGTCATTCACTGTGAGAGTGTTGATAGTCAGATTGCCGTTATTCCTTCCATCTCCATTCAGTTTGATCTTGTCTTTAAATTCAGACTCTGGGTATTCCATTTGAAGATTAAGGTATCCCATGAACTTTAAGCTAATTATTTCCTGTTTGTACCAAAGAATACGGTCATAGTTTGGTATATTGTGTTGGCATATGATCACAGCAGGTTCATCTTGGCTCTTTAAGAGTTCACGAGGAGTCTGGACAACGGTTGTACCAAGACAGACAGCTGTAATTAGAGAAAATACATGCATAAAATCTGTGTATTCACAAAAGCACAAGGTAATCTACATAGGTAGTGTAACAGTAGCATGCATTATAAACAATACAGTAAACAAAATTGTTTAAATTGTCAGGATTACCTGCAAGGTATAATAAAGTATTAGAAACACTTAGAAGAATACCAGTCATGTTTGCTTTATGTGCTGGGTAACACTGCTATAAAATAGATAAAGGGGCCACTTCCAGTAGGAAGTGATGTCATCTTTGTGGGCAATGACAAAAGGTTTTGGTGAGTTATGTATAGTTCAACAAAGTGTACAGATACTTTTTAAAAAGTAAGTACGAGCAAAGGAAAATTAATAATTATTTCCATTTTAATTGTCATCTGTGCCAATAATAGTCTACATATCATTACAAAATATTTTACCCAAAAATTTGGATTCTTTCCTTTATGTATTTATTTACTGTATGTATTCATTGTTTTATTTAGAATATGTATTAACACAGTGGGAGTTGTTTACATATTTAAACAGAGATAAAAACATTTAAATGCTGCAGTAAAAAAATCCTCTGTAACGAATTTAAATCATTTTTGAAATATGTATATTTTTAAATGTTGCTGTAATTTAGCAATAATGGAGAAAGTGCTCCCTCTACTGTTTTGGGATGCTGAGGATAAAGCCTATGTTGTACTGTATAACTTTGATTGGGTTTTCATAACCTTTATAGTGGTCAAATATAGTGGCTAGGCTTTTTCTGTTCCCACTGGGGTTTGCTTAAACACTTATAGACATATTGGTGTACATGCAAAATGTTCACTGTTATATAGCAATACTACAGTAGTAGAACATTACTCCCTTTAGGTAAATATTTGAGAGTTTGACACTGTAACTCCCAGTTGAAATATATTATAAACAACTGTTTCTATAAAAAACCATGCCACTGTCATTACTTGAGAGGTCCTTTGTGACCAGAGAATCGTTCTTGGTTGCATCTCCTCTCAATTCAATTTTGTTTTTAAAATCATTTTCTAATTGTTAAGCCTGCACCAAGAGAAGTCCCATTAATGTTTATCCATGGCCCAGTGTTTGTTTGTACCTGAGTATCACATCATAGCTTGATAGACTGTGTAGGCACTGTGTAGCTTGATAGACTGTGTAGGAAATTGTTGGTTCCCCTTCTGTCGCTCTCTCCACGTTGTGTCAGAGAAGCGACACTAGGGGTCTCTCTTGAGCGCCGATATTCACCTCTGAACTATGAAAAAAGGCCAATGAGAGTTGACAACCAGCATTTGCATGTCCCGCCCCCGGACATACGGTATTTAAGCAGCGAAAATACGGGAGTTCATTCAGAAAATTTCTTCGGAGGCGATGGTTGTGTCTGCAACTGCTGCGTGTACACACCGAGTTCCTGCTATCCTCTGCTGCATGCTGTTGGATCTTACGGCGCACAACAGTGGCTTTCTCCTGTTTGCACGGCTGTGCATTTCCTGCCCCTGAGCGCTTCGACAGTGCAGAATATTAAAGATCTCTTTCGAGTTCTTTTTTCTTAAAAGAGTGATTTTATTTTAAAAGAGTAATTTCCTCTAAAAGAGCAAAACACAGCGGCGTTGAACGTCCTTTTAAGGACGCGTCTTTTTCAAGATGCCCTTCCGCCCCTGTGTTGTTCCTGGATGCGGTAGAGTACTCTCCGCTTCCGACGGCCACAGGCGTTGTCTCGTGTGTCTGGGCAGCGATCACACCGAGGCTGCGTTTGTGGATGGTTCATGTTCTCATTGCGAGAACATGACCATGACAACGTTGCGGTCGCGGCTTGCTTACAACCGTAAGCAAGCCACTCCAGCCGCCCCCTGCGTCGCTCCTTCTTCCCACGGGATTGAGGACGATGCGGCTGGCGATGGAGGCGATTCGGGGATGGCGCGCCACGGTACACGGCGATCCCCCAGGTGGATAGAGCTGTTGCGCTCCATCTATGCCCCTGAAGCACTACCACCTGGCGGGGTCACCCTGTACTCCCTTCCCGGTCCTGTAGAGCAACATCCTCGCTCACCGCGAAGGACTACAGCGCTACCAGATGCGCCGCTTCCGCCCTGCATGCCATGGCTCTCCTGCAGGTCCACCAAGCCAAGGCACTCCGAAACATGCACGGGGGTGGCCCTGATCCCGACACGCTGCAGGAACTGCGCTCAGCGACCGACCTCACCCTAAGAGCAACGAAGGTCACAGCGCAGGCGCTCGGGCAGGCGATGGCCACACTGGTGGTCCAGGAATGTCAGCAATGGCTGAATTTGGTTGAGATGCGTGAAACCGACAGGACTCGCTTTCTCAACGCCCCTGTCTCCCAGTTCGGCCTCTTCGGCGACACCGTTGAGGACTTTGCCCAGCAGTTCTCCCTGGTGAAGAAGCAGACGGAGGCCATCTCGCACATCATGCCTCGCCGCAAGCCTGCCGCCACAGCTCAGGCTCCATCTGCTCGCCGATGGCGTCCTCCTGCGGCCACAAGACCTTCTGCTCCGCCTCAACCCGGGCCCAGCTCTCGCAGCGGTAGACCTGAAGAATGCGTACTTTCACGTCTCGATTCTCCCTCGACACCGACCCTTTCTGCGGTTCGCGTTCGACGGCCAGGCGTATCGGTATAAAGTCCTCCCCTTCGGCCTGTCTCTGTCCCCTCGCGTCTTCACGAAGGTCGCAGAGGCAGCTTTGGCCCCTCTCCGAGGAGCGGGCATACGCATACTCAATTACCTCGACGATTGGCTCATTCTGGCTCCCTCGAAGGAATTACTATGCGCACACAGAGACCACGTGCTCAAACACCTTGGCCGTTTAGGGTTTCAGGTCAACTGGGAAAAGAGCAAGCTCACCCCAGTCCAGAGCATCTCTTTTCTCGGTTTGGAGTTCCTCCCACTGCCCACTCTGGTATGCCCTCACAGAGGCCCCCCTTGGGACAGATGCTCTGGTGCACAGCTGGCCTGCGGGGCTGCGCAAGTACGCTTTTCCCCCAGTGAGCCTTCTTGCACAGGTGCTATGCAAGGTCAGGGAGGACGAGGAGCAAGTCTTGGGTCCGAGCTCACTCCACCAGGAGTGTTGCATCCTCATGGGCACTGGCTAGGGGCACTGCCCTAGCAGACATCTATAGAGCAGCGGGCTGGGCAACACCTAACACATTTGCGAGATTCTATAATCTCAGAGTTGAGTCAGTATCATCCCGTGTTGTCTCAGGTCCGAGCCTGTAGAACTCGGTAGCACGCTGGCGATCTGACCGGGTGAACCGCTTGCGCCTAGCGCCCTTTCCCCCTAACCAAGGGAAAACAGTGCGCCTTCGTTCCCAGGAGATCCCATGTTTGGGACGCTGGTTGATTCCTCCCTAGCCCTCGTGGGTCGCAGTTCAGCAGAGGAACTCGCCGACCCAAGCCACTGCGGGTACCGCAAGCTACCCTGTACTGGTATAGGTGCTCCACAGGTAAGGCCTCCTGTTCGGACTCCCCCTGTGTGTAATGCCACGGTACTGTCCCCTCTCGAGCGGACCCCCGTGTTTCCCTTAGGCAGTCACAGCTGCCTCGGTCGCCGTGTTGTATGCTTCCCCCCTCTACATGGCTGGATCTACCACCGCACCAACTTTTCCACTTAGGCCCTAAGCAGGCCTCTGATGTGTTTGCCACTAAAATTTGCCTCCCCTCCCAGGTAGGCGTGGCCTCCGCAGAGTCTTCTCCGCCCTGAATAAGGGCTAAGACCCCCTTCCCTCAATGCGTGTAAGGGCCCCGGCCGTAGTTGCTCTATGCGAGAAACATAGAGAGAAAAGAGGCCCATCCAGGCTGGCCCGTTCCCATGTTGGCGGCCATCACCTTGTTCCCCCCTCCAGGGTAACGATAAGGAGTCTGATGGCTTAAATGGGGCATTGGGGAAGGGTATGTGCAGCCTGATGCAGTTGTTCATTTTGCACGTAGGTATACCTCCTCGCTCCTGCATCAGCAGTTCACGTACACGGCTCAGCGCATGGCACTTTTATAAGTGGACCCCTAGTGTCGCTTCTCTGACACAACGTGGAGAGAGCGACAGAAGGGGAATGTCTAGGTTACGTATGTAACCTCCGTTCCCCGATGGAGGGAACGAGACGTCGTGTCTCCCCTGCCACGTCGCTGAGCCGAGCCACTGTTGTAGCCGGACCATTTCCGGCTCCTCAGAAATATCCTGAATGAACTCCCGTATTTGTGCCGCTTAAATACCCATATGTCCGGGGGCGGGACATGCAAATACTGGTTGCCAACTCTCATTGGCCTTTTTTCATAGTTCAGAGGTAAATATCGGCGCTCAAGAGAGACCACTAGTGTCGCTTCTCTGACACAACGTCTCGTTCCCTCCATCGGGGAACGGAGGTTACATACGTAACCTAGACGTTCTATTTTATTTCTATTAAGGAAATTGTAAAATCCTCAAAGTATAAAAGGAGGATCACCCATTTTACGTGCGTGTGTGTGTGTGTGTGTGTGTGTGTGTGTGTGTGTGCTGTACTGTTTGTACTGTGTGACTACACAGAAAATAATGTGTTCCCTTCCGAGGGAACTCGCACTGCGTCGTTGAAAACGACTCTTTGGGGAACGCTCCTTAGCGTGCGCCTCTGAATTATGAATGAAACTATTCCAATCTTGATTGGTGTTGCGTCATGACGTAACATGTGACGGCATAACCGGATGCATAAAAGTGACGCCGGTACACATACACATTAGCTTTCGCTCTTCAGCAAGCGCTCTATGTTGAAATTGTTTGTCTTATTTGGTGTTGTTTGTCTGATTTAAAAATATTATGGCCACCGAACAGTTCAAGAAGTGCGTGCACTCCTGCCCTCGTTTCATTACGGGTAGGGACACGCACGCTTTATGTGTGAACTGTTTGGGAGCACAGCACGCACAGGCAGCTCTCGAGGGATCTGCCTGTGAAAGTTGTGAAGCACTACCCATGAGAGTGTTGTGCTCCGGTTGGCGTGCTTCGATGAGCACGGTCAGGCTCGCGTTCCCCACGGTTTTGGTCCCGCGTCTGTTGAGGCAGCGGCGATTGAAATCGCGGGGTTCGCAGCGGATTTTGCAGATGAGAATGAGACTGCTGCGGCACGTTCTCATTCTTCGTTTGAGGATCCCGAGCCTACTGTGAGTGGTGCAGAAGCCCGCGTTGCGGCTTCTTCTGCCCATGATCAGGTCCCCTTGCTTGAGCTCACTGCTTCCGAGGAAGTGGATATGCTCAGCATCGATCGCGGACGACCGTGAGCCAAGCACGCCAGTTTTTGGCCAAGCTTATGAGGAGCTGATTGAGGTTGTGACGCGTGCGTGGCCAGACTGAATATCAGCTGGCCACAAAATGAGCAGGGAACGCAAGTTGAAAGCAATTAGACGTGCGTTTCCTGCGGCACAGATCACAAACTCAGCGCCGGGGTTTGCCGTTTTTCCCCGATCTCCACAAAGATATCTAAAACGAGATCGGGGGTAAACCGCATTCGTCCCGTATCTCCAGCCCCAGTGTTTGATTACAGATGATGTTTTGGGGGCACGGTATATGGGCTAAAACCCCGGCGCTGCCTAGTAAGCCCTGCAGAGATACATCTGCTTTAATAAGTAGGGCTTACATGGCCGCACACAATTGGTGTTGGTTTCCCGCCGTCTCTGACGCTTCGGGCCACATCAATTTCCAGCGAAGCACAGCGAACGTTCGTGTCAAAAAAATAAAAATAAATAAATAAATAAATAATTAAAAAAAAATAAATAAATAAATAAAAAACAACAAGCATCAATTGTGGTCACAAGAACCGTATCGACTAAATCCTGCCGGTTTCCCGCTTCAGGAAGTCGGGAACAGTGCTCGCAAAAACACCCGAGACCAGCCTCGAGAGGCTGGTTCCCTTAGTTGAAGCTTCAGGAAAGAGGTCCTACCGAGGTGGTAGAACCTCGGAGGGCTGTCCCCGCTGCAGAGCAACTGAGGTTGCTCTGCAGCGGAGTCCTCAGGAAATCGGTGTCGGTTCCCGCCGTCTCTGACGCTTCGGGCCACATCAATTTCCAGCGAACGCACACCGTGCCGTTCGTGTCAAAAAATAAAAAAACAAGCATCAGTGGTGGTCACAGAAACCGTATCGACTAAATCCTGCCGGTCTTTCGCTTCAGGAAGTCGAGAACAGTGCTTGAAAAACACCCGAGACCAGCCTCGAGAGGCTGGTTCCCTTAGTGGAAGCTTCGGGAAAGAGGTCCTACCGAGGTGGTAGAGCCTCGGAGGGCTGTCCCCCCCCCCCCCCTCTGCTGCAGAGCAACCGAGGTTGCTCTCGCAGCGGAGTCCTCAGGAAATCGGTGTCGGTTCCCGCCGTCTCTGACGCTTCGGGCCACATCAATTTCCAGCTGAACGCACACCGTGCCGTTCAGCGTCAAAAAATAAAAACACACATCAATTGTGGTCACAAGGACTGTATCGACTAAATCCTGCCGGTATCTCGCTTCAGGAAGTCGAGAACAGTGCTCGAAAACACCGAGACCAGCCTCGAGAGGCTGGTTCCCGTAGTAGATTTTGTAGAGGCATGGAATCATCTTCCCAACATATCTGCATGGGTCCTGCATATAATAAAATCAGGGTACAAACTGCAGTTCGGGCACCGCCCCCAAATTCTCTGGGGTGGTGCAGACTACAGTGGTTCCGGAGCAGGCTCAGGTGATGGAACAAGAAGTGCAATCTCTGCTGCTGAAGGAGGCCATAGAATGTGTTCCTCATTCAGACAGGGAGTCCTTTATACTACTTTATAGTACTTTATAGTTCCAAAAAAAAAAAAAAAAAAAGGATGGGGGGTTGAGGCCGATTTTAGATCTCAGAGTTTTGAACCGGCCTTTGAGGAGGTTCAGGTTCAAAATGCTTACCATTCCTGTCATCGTGAGTCAGATCAGATCCGAGGACTGGTTTGTCACGATAGATCTAAAAGACGCCTATTTTCATGTACCCATCCTTCCATGTCACAGGAGGTTCCTGAGGTTCAGCTTTGGGCGAAGCTTACCAATATCGGGTTCTTCCGTTCGGCCTAGCACTCTCTCCCCGCACATTCACCAAATGTATGGATGCAGCTCCTGCTACTCTGAGACTTCAGGGCATCCGCATACTGAATTTTATCGATGACTGGCTCATTCTGGCCCAGTCTCGAGAAATGGCGATTCGGCATCGAGATGTCGATCCTTGGCCATATTCGAAGTTTGGGGTTGAGACTCAACACAAAAGAGTGTGTTACAACCATCCCAGTGCACAACGTTTCTGGGTGTTGTGTGGGACTTCGATTACGATGCAGGCACGCATGTCTCCTGCACGTATCGAGTCCATTCTGGCGATGGTGTCCGGGTTAAAACTAGGCCAGGCCATCACTGTAAAGCAGTTTCAAAGACTGCTGGGTCTCATGGCAGCGGCATCCAACTTGATACCTTTGGGCCTTCTACACATGAGGCCCCTCCAGTGGTGGCTGAAAGCCAAGGTGTTTTCCCCCAAGGGGAATCCATTACGTATAATCAGAGTAACGCGCAGATGCCTTCGTTCTCTGCTAATATGGAAGAAACCTTGGTTCCTGTCCCTAGGGCCAGTGTTGGGAGCGTCATGTCACCGGAAAACCGTTTCGACAGACGCCTCCCTCACTGGCTGGGGCGCGGTCATGGACGGCCGCTTTGCCAGGGGTCTGTGGCAGGACCATCATCATTCTTGGCACATAAACTGTCTAGAGATGTTGGCTGTGTTCAGGGCTCTGAGGAGCTTCCTTCCAGACATCAAAGGTTACCATGTCCTAGTACATTCGGACAATACATCAGTGGTAGCTTATCTGAACCGACAAGGAGGACTCAGATCGCGCCCTCTGTGCAGACTGGCGCATCAGATAATTCTTTGGTCCCAAGGGAAAATACTGTCTATCAGAGCATGTATATTCCAGGGGTTCAGAATCAGGGAGCAGACATCCTGTCGAGGCAGGGGCTGAGGCCCGGGGAATGGAGACTTCATCCAGAGGTGGTGAAGTTGATATGGAACAAATTTGGACCATCAGAAGTGGATCTATTCGCGTCTCGAGAGACGTCCCACTGTCCACTTTGGTTCTCCCTCTCACATCCAGCCCCACTGGGGTTGGACGCCATGGTACAGGCTTGGCCAAGGCTTCGCCTGTCACGCATTTCCCCGATCGCTCTGCTCCGGGAGTCCTGGAAAGGGTCCGCCAAGAGGGCATCAGTCTACTTCTGGTTGCCCCCATGTGGCCGGCCCAGTATGGTTCTCAGACATAATTTCACTCCTGATAGCTCCGCCATGGCAGATTCCTCTGAGGAGGGATCTGTTGTCTCAGGCGGGGGCACAGTCTTCCTCCCTCGTCCAGAGCTGTGGAAACTGTGGGTCTGGCCCCTGAGGGGTTCAGTACCTAAATGCTGGTCTATCAGCGGGGTGGTTGAAACCATACTTAGCTCTAGGGCTCCGTCTACTAGGAGATTATATGGCCTCAAGTGGAATGTGTTCTCCACTTGGTGTAGAGAACATGAATTAGATCCAGTTAACTGCCCGGTGGCTTCAGTTCTGGAGTTTCTTCAAGATCGTTTCTCTGTGGTCTCTCCCTTCCACACTTAAGGTGTACGTGGCTGCCATTTCGCGTTCCATGCACCACTGAGTGATGGGCCTCTGGGGAGGCACCAGCTGGTCATTCGTTTTCTCCGTGGTACATGGAGGATGAGACCGACAACCAGGTCCAGGGTTCCTGCCTGGGACCTGGCGGTGGTTCTCGAAGGGTTATCCCTGGCCCCTTCGAACCCCTTCAGTCGGCTTCGCCCAAGGACCTGACGTTCAAGATGGCTTTTCTCTTAGCTATTACCTCTCTAAAGAGGGTGGGTGATCTTCAAGCCCTGGCAGTGACGCCAGCTTGCTTGGAGTTTTCCCTGGCGGAGTTAAAGCCATTTTACACCGAGACCTGGCTATGTGCCTAAGGTGCCGTCTAACATGGCACGGTCTACGGTCCTGCAGGCTTTTTATCCTCCACCTCATGTGTCGGCAGAAGAAGAGAGGCTCCATTTGCTCTGCCCTGTCAGAGCTTTGAGTGTTTACCTCGAGAGGTCCTCTTCTTGGAGGAGGTCGGACCAACTGTTAGTGTGTTTTGGGTCACCTAAGAAGGGGCTTCCTGCCTCGAAACAAACCATTAGTAATTGGATTGTTCAGGCTATTATCTCGGCCTACAAGGTGCGCAATTTGCTGCTGAAGGAGGCCATAGAATGTGTTCCTCATTCAGACAGGGAGTCCTTTATACTACTTTATAGTACTTTATAGTTCCAAAAAAAAAAAAAAAAGGATGGGGGGTTGAGGCCGATTTTAGATCTCAGAGTTTTGAACCGGCCTTTGAGGAGGTTCAGGTTCAAAATGCTTACCATTCCTGTCATCGTGAGTCAGATCAGATCCGAGGACTGGTTTGTCACGATAGATCTAAAAGACGCCTATTTTCATGTACCCATCCTTCCATGTCACAGGAGGTTCCTGAGGTTCGCTCGGGGCTGAAGCTTACCAATATCGGGTTCTTCCGCTCGGCCTAGCACTCTCTCCCCGCACATTCACCAAATGTATGGATGCAGCTCCTGCTACTCTGAGACTTCAGGGCATCCAGATACTGAATTTTATCGATGACTGGCTCATTCTGGCCCAGTCTCGAGAAATGGCGGTTCGGCATCGAGATGTCGTCCTTGGCCATATTCGAAGTTTGGGGTTGAGACTCAACACAAAAGAGTGTGTTACAACCATCCCAGTGCACAACGTTTCTGGGTGTTGTGTGGGACTCGGTTACGATGCAGGCACGCATGTCTCCTGCACGTATCGAGTCCATTCTGGCGATGGTGTCCGGGTTAAAACTAGGCCAGGCCATCACTGTAAAGCAGTTTCAAAGACTGCTGGGTCTCATGGCAGCGGCATCCAACTTGATACCTTTGGGCCTTCTACACATGAGGCCCCTCCAGTGGTGGCTGAAAGCCAAGGTGTTTTCCCCCAAGGGGAATCCATTACGTATAATCAGAGTAACGCGCAGATGCCTTCGTTCTCTGCTAATATGGAAGAAACCTTGGTTCCTGTCCCTAGGGCCAGTGTTGGGAGCGCCATGTCACCGGAAAACCGCTTCGACAGACGCCTCCCTCACTGGCTGGGGCGCGGTCATGGACGGCCGCTTTGCCAGGGGTCTGTGGCAGGACCATCATCATTCTTGGCACATAAACTGTCTAGAGATGTTGGCTGTGTTCAGGGCTCTGAGGAGCTTCCTTCCAGACATCAAAGGTTACCATGTCCTAGTACATTCGGACAATACATCAGTGGTAGCTTATCTGAACCGACAAGGAGGACTCAGATCGCGCCCTCTGTGCAGACTGGCGCATCAGATAATTCTTTGGTCCCAAGGGAAAATACTGTCTATCAGAGCATGTATATTCCAGGGGTTCAGAATCAGGGAGCAGACATCCTGTCGAGGCAGGGGCTGAGGCCCGGGAATGGAGACTTCATCCAGAGGTGGTGAAGTTGATATGGAACAAATTTGGACCATCAGAAGTGGATCTATTCGCGTCTCGAGAGACGTCCCACTGTCCACTTTGGTTCTCCCTCTCACATCCAGCCCCACTGGGGTTGGACGCCATGGTACAGGCTTGGCCAAGGCTTCAGCCTGTACGCATTTCCCGATCGCTCTGCTCCCGGAGTCCTGGAAAGGGTCCGCCAAGAGGGCATCAGTCTACTTCTGGTTGCCCCCATGTGGCCGGCCCGAGTATGGTTCTCAGACATAATTTCACTCCTGATAGCTCCGCCATGGCAGATTCCTCTGAGGAGGGATCTGTTGTCTCAGGCGGGGGCACAGTCTTCCTCCCTCGGTCCAGAGCTGTGGAAACTGTGGGTCTGGCCCCTGAGGGGTTCAGTACCTAAATGCTGGTCTATCAGCGGGGGTGGTTGAAACCATACTTAGCTCTAGGGCTCCGTCTACTAGGAGATTATATGGCCTCAAGTGGAATGTGTTCTCCACTTGGTGTAGAGAACATGAATTAGATCCAGTTAACTGCCCGGTGGCTTCAGTTCTGGAGTTTCTTCAAGATCGCTTCTCTGTGGTCTCTCCCTTCCACACTTAAGGTGTACGTGGCTGCCATTTCGGCGCTCCATGCACCACTGAGTGATGGGCCTCTGGGGAGGCACCAGCTGGTCATTCGCTTTCTCCGTGGTACATGGAGGATGAGACCGACAACCAGGTCCAGGGTTCCTGCCTGGGACCTGGCGGTGGTTCTCGAAGGGTTATCCCTGGCCCCCTTCGAACCCCTTCAGTCGGCTTAGCCCAAGGACCTGACGTTCAAGATGGCTTTTCTCTTAGCTATTACCTCTCTAAAGAGGGTGGGTGATCTTCAAGCCCTGGCAGTGACGCCAGCTTGCTTGGAGTTTGCTCCTGGCGGAGTTAAAGCCATTTTACACCCGAGACCTGGCTATGTGCCTAAGGTGCCGTCTAACATGGCACGGCTCACGGTCCTGCAGGCTTTTTATCCTCCACCTCATGTGTCGGCAGAAGAAGAGAGGCTCCATTTGCTCTGCCCTGTCAGAGCTTTGAGTGTTTACCTCGAGAGGTCCTCTTCTTGGAGGAGGTCGGACCAACTGTTAGTGTGTTTTGGGTCACCTAAGAAGGGGCTTCCTGCCTCGAAACAAACCATTAGTAATTGGATTGTTCAGGCTATTATCTCGGCCTACAAGGTGCTAATTTGCCTTCACCTTTGGCCGTGAGGGCTCATTCAACTAGAGGCATGGCGTCCTCTAGGGCTCTCTTATCGGGAGTACCCCTCCAGGAGATCTGTGAGGCAGCCGGTTGGGCTACCCCGCACACTTTCATCAGGTTTTACAGTCTGCACCTCCCTAGTACGCCTGGCGACGTGTGCTCTCGCCCTAGCTGAGTGCCTGAGTTCAGTTTCACCCTAGGGCAGGCCTTTTTTCGGTCGCGTGGCCTAGTGGGCATTCGTTCCCCAAAGAGTCCTTTTCAACGACGCAGTGCGAAGTTCCCTCGGAAGGGAACGTCTCGGGTTATGACTATAACCCTTGTTCCCTGAGAAGGAACGAGACACTGCGTCGTCCTGCCATGCCCCTCAAGGCCTGAGAGCGGCTTGCTTCATCGCTAGGCTAATGTGTATGTGTACCGGCGTCACTTTTATGCATCCGGTTATGCCGTCACATGTTACGTCATGACGCAACACCAATCAAGATTGGAATAGTTTCATTCATAATTCAGAGGCGCACGCTAAGGAGCGTTCCCCAAAGAGTCGTTTTCAACGACGCAGTGTCTCATTCCCTTCTCAGGGAACAAGGGTTATAGTCATAACCCGAGACGATTTCAGGATTACTGTATAATTTCTTTCCTGGGATGATGCATATAGTGTAAATGATCAGATGTTTATCAACAGTGTTTAATTGAACTCTATCGTACACTATACCAGCAATCTAGTTTATACAATGAAAGTATAAATATGAAAGTGGTATAGCCTGTTACTGTTTCAGTAGTTCGCAAGTTAATGTAATCATGTGTTGAGATTAGTGTAAACATGTGTGGCTCACGGTCCGGGGCAAAAGGCTCAGAAAGAAGCCAAATAAGTGTGAAAAAGAGAACTCTGAACATGTTGATTTGAGCTGGAGAAATATTCTATGTGAGAAATGTTCAGTCTTTGTTGATTCTTTCTCCAATCTGAGCATAGGAACGCCACCTCCACAAAATGTTTTCTACAGATTTTAGGGTGGACCCCTAGCACCTCCAAACTGCAGGTTTTGTAATTACTGCAATTTCATACAATGCATTTAGGCTTTTGGAGATTTACACATTTATTCTGTTAAACTAGCTCAAATTTAGGCAAGGCTATATAATTGAAGAAAGTCATAAAGCAATATGAAACATCAAAAAGAAGATTTTGAAAATGAAACTGTAACATTGCTTGACGTCATGTTTGTTAATGATCAATGCTTGAATTTAACCTGACCTGACCCTGACCTGACATTTATGAAAAATACCCTTAACTAAAATCTACCTTTATTATATATTTGACCACTGTCTGAATGTATACCATTTAATTGTATAATTTTTTTACCCCACAGCTTCAACAAAAATATGATTTTAAAACTTAAGTTTGGAGAATATAATTCACAATTATTATTATAATGTTATGGTGTTTTTAACTAGGTGTTTGAAACCAACATACAAAACCACTGTTAGGGAAAAATACATAATTGTGTAAATGCACTTTTGAATCAAAACCGTTTGGTTACGTATGTAACCTCCGTTCCCCGAGGGAGGGAACGACACGTTGTGTCGGAGAAGCGACACTAGGGGTCTCTCTTGAGCGCCGATATCCACCTCTGATCTATGAAAAAAGGCCAATGAGAGTTGGCAGCCAGTATTTGCATGTCCCGCCCCCGGACATACGGGTATTTAAGCGGCGCAAATACGGGAGTTCATTCAGGATTTTTCTGAGGAGCCGGAAATGGTCCGGCCACAACAGTGGCTCGGTTCAGTGACATGGCGGAGGAAAGACACAACGTGTCGTTCCTCCCTCGGGGAACGGAGGTTACATACGTAACCAAACGTTCCCCTTCTGTCGCTCTCTCCACGTTGTGTCGGAGAAGCGACACTAGAGGACCCATTCCAATCTTGCCATGTGCTGAACCGTGTACGTGAACTGCCGATACAGAGGCGGGCAGGGATTCATCCAGTGCCACGCATCGCCTGTACCCGGCTGCATGTACCCTTCCCCAATGCCCCATACTGAACATCGGGATTCTTCTAGTTACCCTGGGAGGGGAACAAGGCGATGTTTGCCAACATGGGAATGGGCCAGCCTGGCTGGGCCTCTTTTCTCTCTATGTTTCTCGCATAGAGCAATCACGGCCGGGGCCCTTACACGCATATAGGGAAGGGGTCTTACCCAGACCCTGCGGAGACCACACCTGCCCTTTTTCTTGGGGAGGAAAAGTGGTAGACACGTCACACGGCCGTCTTAGGGCTCGTGTGGAAAGTATGGTGCGGTGGTAGATCCCAGCCTCGAAGGGGGAGTTGCTACAGCACGGCGACCGGGCAGCTGTAACTGCCTAAGGGAGACACGGGGTCCGCTCGTAGGGGACAGAACCGTGGAAATACACACAGGGGCGTCCGCACAGGAGGCCTTCTACTTTACTTGTGGAGCACCTATACCAGTACAGGGTAGCCAGGGTACCCGCAGTGGCTTGGGTCGGCGAGTTCCTCCGCTGAACCGCGGACCCGGAGGGCTGGGGAGGAATCGACCAGGGGCCCGACTCGGAGTGGGGCGCCCTGGGAAGAAGGCGCACTACTTTACCTTGACGTCAGGAAAGGGCGCTGGGCGCAGCGATCCACCTGGCCGGTCGGTCTACGTGTTACCGAAGTTCTACGGGCTCGGACCTGAGAAAACACGAGACGCTAATCCGACTCAACGCGGAGGTTGTAAAACCTCGCGAAGGTGTTGGGTGTTGCCCAACCCGCGGCTCTACAGATGTCTGCTAGGGAGGTGCCCTTGGCCAGTGCCCACGAGGACGCTAACACCCCTTGTTGAGTGAGCTCGGACCCGTAAGGGTAGGGGCACGGCCTGGGTGTGATAAGCCAGTGTGATGGCATCGACAACCCAGTGGGCGAGCCTCTGTTTGGAGACGGCATTCCCTTTCTGCTGTCCCCCAAAGCAGACAAAGAGCTGCTCAGAGCGTCTGGTGCTCTGTGTGCGGTCCAGGTAAATGCGCGAGGGCGCGACTGGACACAGCAACGAAAGGGCTGGGTCTGCCTCCTCCCGGGGCAGCGCTTGCAGGTTCACTACCTGATCTCGGAATGGTGTGGTAGGAACCTTGGGCACATAGCCCGGTCGCGGTCTTAGGATCACAGACGTATCTGCCGGACCGAACTCCAGGCAAGTGTCGCTGACAGAGAACGCTTGCAGGTCCCCGACCCTCTTAATGGAGGCGAGCGCGATCAGCAGGGCCGTCTTAAGAGAGAGGGTCCTGAGTCCAACTGATTCGAGCGGCTCGAAGGGAGGTCTCTGGAGTCCTGCCAAGGCTACCGAGAGATCCCAGGAGGGAACTAGGCCTGGCCGGGAGGGATTCAACCTCTGGGCGCCTCTCAGGAACCTGAGGATCAGGTCGTGCTTACCCAAAGACTTGCCGTCTACAGGATCGTGGTGGGCGGCGATAGCGGCAACATACACCTTGAGGGTGGACGGGGACAGCCTCCTGTCCAGCCTCTCCTGTAGGAACAGAAGCACTGACCTAATCGCGCATCTCTGCGGGTCTTCGTCTCGGGAAGAACACCAATCTGCGAATAAGCGCCACTTTAGGGCGTAAAGGTGCCTGGTAGAGGGGGCTCTGGCTTGGTTGATGGTATTCACAACGGTCGCCGGTAAGCCGGCTAGCTCTTCCGCGTCTCGTCCAGGGACCAGACGTGGAGGTTCCAGAGGTCTGGGCGCGGGTGCCAGAGCGTGCCCCATCCCTGAGAGAGGAGGTCCTTTCTCAGGGGAATTCGCCAGGGAAGAGCTGTCGCGAGGAGCCTGAGTTCCGAGAACCAAGTCCGAGTGGGCCAGTAGGGGGCCACCAACGTGACTTGCTCCTCGTCCTCCCTGACCTTGCACAGCACCGGTGCAAGAAGGCTCACTGGAGGAAATGCGTACTTGCGCAGCCCCGAGGGCCAGCTGTGTGCCAGCGCGTCTGTCCCGAGGGGAGCCAGAGCGGGCAGTGGGAGGTTTCCTGGGCGGCAAACAGGTCTACCTGGGCCTTGCCAAACCGTTCCCAAATCAGCTGGACCGACTGGGGGTGAAGCCTCCACTCCCCGCTGGGCAGGCGTTGTCGTGATAGCGCGTCCGCTACGACGTTGAGCTTGCCGGGGATGTGAGTGGCACGCAGCGACTTGAGTCGCTGCTGGCTCCATAGGAGGAGATGGCGGGCGAGTTGTGACATGTGGCGGGAGCGTACGCCGCCTTGGCGATTTATGTACGCCACCACCGTGGTGCTGTCCGATCTCATGAGGACATGTTTGTCCCTAACTAACGGGAGGAACTTCCTGAGAGCAAGAAGGACAGTCAGCAACTCCAGACAATTGATGTGCCAACGCAGCAGGGCCCCTTTCAAACGGCCCGCTGCTGCATGCCCGCTGCACACGGCACCCCACCCGGACCGGAGGCGTCGGTTGTGACCAGGACGCGTCGGGACACCTGCTGCAGGGGCACTCCTGCCCGTAAAAAGCAGAGGTCTGTCCAGGGTCGGAGTGTTTTGAGGCAGGCGGGGGTGATCCTTACCCGATGCGTGCCGCGGTGCCATGCTTGTCTCGGGACTCGAGTCTGGAGCCAGTGCTGGAGTGGTCTCATATGCATCAACCCCAGCGGCGCGACCGCCGCGGAGGACGCCATATGCCCCAGGAGCCTCTGGAAAAGTTTTAGAGGGACCACTGTGCCTGGCTTGAAGGAAGCGAGGCAGTCCAGCACCGACTGAGCACGCTTGCCCGTGAGACGTGCTGTCATTGAGACTGAGTCTAACTCCAACCCAAGAAAAGAGATGCTCTGAACCGGAGTGAGCTTGCTCTTTTCCCAGTTGACCTGAAGCCCCAAGCGGCTGAGGTGCCGGAGCACCTGGTCTCTGTGTGCATAGTAACTCTCGAGAGTGTGCTAGGATGAGCCAGTCGTCGAGGTAGTTGAGAATGCGGATGCCGGCTACTCGTAGCGGGGCAAGGGCCGCCTCTGCGACTTTCGTGAAGACGCGAGGGGACAGAGACAGGCCGAAGGGGAGGACTTTGTACTGAAACGCCTGGCCGTCGAACGCGAACCTTAGGAAGGATCGGTGTCATGCCAAAATTGAGACGTGGAAGTACGCATCCTTCAGGTCCACCACTGCGAACCAATCTAGATGCTGAACGCCAGCCAGAATATTTCTCTGCGTAAGCATTTTGAACGGGAGTTTTAACAAGGCCCGATTGAAAACTCGCAAGTCCAGGATTGGTCGTAGGCCGCCGCCTTTCTTGGGTACAATGAAGTAAGGGCTGTAGAAACCCTTCCTCATTTCGGTTGGAGGGACGGGCTCTACCGCGCACTTGGCTAAGAGGGTCGCGATTTCTGCGCGCAGGGAACTGGCGTGCTCGCCGTATACTGCGGAAAAGCGGACGCTCCTGAAGGGGGCGGAGCCGGGCAAACTGAATTGCGTAACCGAGTCGAATGGTCCGGTGCAGCCAGCGTGATGCGTTGGGAAGCGAAAGCCACGCTTCCCAGCTCTGCGCTAGGGGCACCAAAGGGACGAGTATTTTGGACGTACCCGGCGGGGCCTCGCAGCAGGGCGGAACAGGTAATGCAGCGTCGGGCGGCTTCGTTGCGGCCTGAGGCTGAGGTGATGAGAATAGAGTCAAAGCACTTACCTTGCTCCGCGCGCCCGGCAGGGGGCGGGTTCTTGACTGAGGAGGAGGTCTGATGTTGGTGTACTCTGGACTCGTCTGAACCGGCCGGCCGGGGGACAGTCGTGGGCAGGCGGAAGGCGGGATCGCCACGTCCGGTGTACCGGGACTGTTGTGATCTGAAAGCACATTGCCGTGAGAACGGCATTTGCGGGCCAGGTGACCCAGAGGCAAAGGAAATAGCTCTTTTATTGAGAATGTGGGTACCACAGCCCCGCCAGGGGTGTGGCAAATGAAAAAACAAAGGATTCTCCTCCCGGCCCTCCACCGGGGACGGAGCGGTTTTACCACCTCCGGAGCTAACGTCTTCGGCTCTGGGTCGGCTGTCTCAGGAACGCTTGGGAGCCTTCCGGGTCCTGGAGGGGGTTCGTGGAGACAGGGGCGCGCGCCGCCTGCGGAGTGCTCGACGCTGGGGCTGAGAGCTGGGCCCGGGTTGAGGCGGAGCAGGAGCTGGTTTCCTCGCAGGGGACGCCCTCGGCGGGCAGACGGGGCAGGGCCCGTGAGCGGCAGGTCTCGCGGTGGGGCATGATGTGCGAAATGGCCTCTGTCTGCTTCTTCACCGCGGAGAACTGTTGGGCGAAGTCCTCGACGGTGTCACCGAAAAGGCCAATCTGGGAGACAGGTGCGTCCAGGAAGCGGTTTTTGTCAGCCTCACGCATCTCGACCAGGTTGAGCCAAAGATGGCGTTCCTGGACCACTAGGGTGGCCATCGTCTGTCCGAGTGCCTGTGCTGTGGCCTTCGTCGCTCTCAGGGCGAGGTCGGTCGCTGAGCGCAGTTCCTGCAGCACATCAGGATCAGGTCCACCCCCGTGCATGTTTCTGAGAGCTTTGGCCTGGTGGACTTGCAGGAGGGCCATTGCATGCAGGGCGGAGGCAGCGCGTCCAGCCGTAGTGTAGGCCTTGCGTTAAGCAAGGATGTTGTCCCTACCGGGCTTGGATGGGAGTATGGGGCGACCCCGCCAGGAGGTAGGGCTACCGGGGCATAGATGGTGCGCAACTGCCCTATCAACCTGGGGAATCGCGTCGTACTCGTGGCGCTCTCCGCCGTCGAGGGTGGAGAGAGTGGAGCGGGTGGCACCTAGACGAGCCGGAGAGCGAGGCTCTCCACGTAGACGCCAGCTCATCATGCACCTCCGGGAAGAAAGGGACCGGGGGATGCGAGGCCGCTAACGCGCGCTGCCCCCAGGAACCAATCATCCAACCGAGAAGACTGTGGGGAGGATGGAGGGTTCCAGTCCAACCCCACGCTCAAGGCGGCCCGGCAAACATGTCGGACATCTGAGCTGCCGGCCTCCACCTGGGCCTGCTGGCCCGAGGCGGCAGTCCAGGGGAGTCCTCGGCATCAGACACCGCGACTCTCCGATGCAGCGGCGAGCTCATCTGCTTCGGACTCGGGAGGATAGACAGCCGGGCCGTGAGGCGAGCCGCTATCGCCGCGAGCGTGGACGGAGACCAGCGAGCGTGTCGGGAACGGGAGGTTCGCGGGGGCTACCCGGCGAAACTGCACCCGCTGCCGCCTCAAATCGCCTCCAGCGCCAACCGCGACCGCCCTTAATCCCGTGGGAAGAAGGAGCAATGCGGGTGCAGCTGGGGTGGCTTGCTTTCTGTTGAAAGCGAGCCGCGCCGCAACGTGGTCATGGTCATGTTCTCACAGTGAGAACATGAACCATCCACAAACGCCGCCGGTGTGATCGCGGCCCAAACACACGAGACAGCGCCTGTGGCCGTCTGAAGCAGAGAGCACTCTACAAGCATCCAGGAACGACACAGGGGCGGAAAGGCATCTTGAAAAGACGGCGTCCTTAAAAGGACGTTCAACGCCGCTGTGTTTGCTCTTTTAGAGAAAATTACTCTTTTAGTAAAAAACTCTTTTAATACACAGTGTGTGTGTGTGTATGTGTCTGCGCTGTCGAAGCGCTCAGGGGCAACAGCGCACGCAGAGAAAGCCGCTGTTGTGCGCCGTCAAGATCCAACAGCATGCAGATCGTCAGAGGAAAACAGGAACGTTTAAGTGGCGTGTAACTCGCAGCAAACTGCAGACAGACCATCGGCTCCGAAGAAATTTTCTGAATGAACTCCCGTATTTGCGCCGCTTAAATACCCGTATGTCCGGGGGCGGGACATGCAAATACTGGCTGCCAACTCTCATTGGCCTTTTTTCATAGATCAGAGGTGGATATCGGCGCTCAAGAGAGACCCCTAGTGTCGCTTCTCCGACACAACGTGGAGAGAGCGACAGAAGGGGAACTTAAAGTTATTGAGATATAGACTCTGTGACAACTTCACATGTGACAATTAACAAACAATTTAAACAATGCTTCAAATTGCTCATATTTAGTAGCACAGATAGGGGAGTACTAAATCTGTGCTTTTATCTGTGCTAATAAATATGACCAGTTTAAAAAGAAATTGTCAAAACAAAAAAAATCAGACAAATACTCTATAAATTAGGATTAAAATAATTGTGCAATGCCTTCTATTGTTCATTATTGGCACTGAATCAAACCCTGCAGTTCCAGGTGTTGAGGTAATTTGCTTTGACTTAAAAGCATGTTAAAAAAGGTTTTTGTAATAGAAAGAGTTGATTCTGATCACTGTGTAATATGCTGCACAGAAATATGCTGCACTGTCATTCAGGTTGAGAGTGTTGATGGTTAGAGTGCCGTTTTTTCTTCCATCACCCTTCATTTCACACTTTCCATTAAATTCAGGCTCTAGGTTTTTATTTTCATTATCATTAAAAAGATATCCAAATAACTTAAAGCCCAAGTTGTCATGGCTCTGTTTGTACCAAAGAATACGGTCATAGTCCTGTATATTGTGTTCACATATGATCACAGCAGATTCATTTTGGTTCTTTATGAGGTCACCAGGTGTCTGGTCAACAGTTTTACCAAGACTGACAGCTGTAATAAGAGAAAATAGACACACAAAGACAAACAAATCTGAACATTTGTAACAAAGTAAAATAAGATTACATATTTAACTATTAAGATTATCCAGATATGTTATTAGATTACCTGTGAGGCATATTAGCAAAATACGAATGCTTAGAAAAATATTAGGCATGTTGTCTTAATCTGGTGGGTGACTCTGCTGTGCATTAAATGCTGGGAAGGAGTAAGTGACATCGTCCTTTAGGGCAATGACATCACATGTTGATGATTGAAAAGAAATGAATTTCCTTTTCTCTTACAGGTCTGTCTCTGTAGTTGCACTTGATAATGGAATGCAATACTGAACAGATTACTTCTGAAATGTAATCGGGTACTTATTACAAATTACACAACTTAAATTGTAGTCTGTTATGTAATCTTTTAGATCCTTTTTTAGGCAATCTAACCTAACTACTTTTGGATTACACATTGCATATTTTGATGTAAATCTAATTATTAATTTAAAATGGATTAAGTACCATTTAACACTCCTTTTATTAAATGTAAACATACAATCAAACAGAAACTTGCAATTTGTCTGTTACTGCATAAAAAGTCCCTTAAATGATCAGAAAAATAAATGTGCTTTTACACCATCCTGAAAGATGTGCCAAGGTGCATTTGCATGGTACAAAAAACATAGTTGCATGTAACATACACATCTGAAATGTTTGTTTGCAACGTGTTTTTAAAGAAGAATGTGTGGAATTATGGACAGGTGGATGAGGGCTTGTTTGAAATACATTATTTTTTATTCAGGATGCAAACAGAAACAGTTTGGCATGTATTTGTGAGATACTAAATTTAAAATATTCATACTTTTAATCAAATGGTTTTTGTGGATGGATGATGTCAGTTCCCTTCAGGTTCACATTGGTCTCCTAGCACAGGTGTAATTTGTAATAGGTGTATTGATAGGAATATATCAGCTTGCATTGTACAAACATAAAAAATATATTTCATGAAACACTGCTGATTAGCTGTGACAGACTGCCCCTTTGGGTTTGTTAATTCTCTATTATTCATGTGAAATATGCCAGGTGTTTTTGTACTCTCTCCAGTGTGTGATACACTGTGTTTGCTCACTGAACAGAAATATATGGCACTATCATCAGCCTGTACTCTCTTTACTGTGAAATATCCATTTTCAGAAACATTTTTATGAACTGCAAATTTTGTTTTATTATTATCTCCAAAGTCTGGATCCCCATAGCTTTTTGTGAGCACAATAAGTCTCATAGTCTCTCCTTGGCGCTGTCGGTACCAGTACATCTGACTGTAGTCAGCACCCTTATTGTGTGTACAGTTCATCTCAGCAGATTTCCCTTCAGTGCCAAAATAATGCCAGGCTGTTGTGAAACACCATCTCCACTTGAAGCAACTGCAGAACAATGGTGAATAAATGATTTGTGTATCAACACAATATAGTCATTCAATTGAAGTGTGGTCATACTCTGAAGTAATATTGCATACACTGGCTCCAATGAAGTGACAGGATCAGCAAAGCATCGATCATGATCATGTCAGTGCCTTGGTTGACAGTAAACTGCATTACTGTCCTGAAAGATTTTGGCTGTCGATACAGGATATGTAAGCATGACAGTGTGACATATAAGCATGACAGTGTAACATATAAGGGTGAACACACCAAAAACAAACTTTTTACTATTATTTTTAAATCAGCAAGGCATAAAACCAAATACTACCTTATACAACAGATGGAGGTTTTTGTACTCAACAGAGTTGATTCTGAGCACTGTGTAATATGCTACACAGAAATACTCTGCACTGTCATTCAGTGTGAGAGTGTTGATAGTCAGATTGCCGTTATTCCTTCCATCTCCATTCAGTTTGATCTTGTCTTCAGACTCTGGGTAGTCCTTTTGAAGATTAAGGTAAACTTAAAGATAATTATTTCCTGTTTGTATCAAAGAATACGGTCATAGTTCTGTATATAGTATTCAGCATATGATCACAGCAGGTTCATCTTGGCTCTTTAAGAGGTCTCGAGGAGTCTGGACAACAGTTGTACAAAGACAGACAGCTGTAATTAGAGAAAATACATGCATAAAATCTGTGTATTTAAAAAAGCACAAGGTAATCTACAAAGGTAATGTAACAGTAGTATGCATTATAAACAATACAGTAAACATACAGTATATTTTTAAATTTGGCAGGATTACCTGCAAGGTATAATAAAGAATTAAAAACACAGAAGAATACCAGTCATGTTTGCTTTATGTGCTGGGTAACACTGCTATAAAATAGATAAAGGGGCCTAGTGATGTCATATTTGTGGGCACTGACAAAAAGAGTTGTTGAGTTATGTAGTTCAACAAAAATACCTTTAAAAATGAGCAAAGGAAAATTTATAATTATTTCAACTTTTTTTTCATCTATGCCAATAAAAGTCTACATATCATATATTTTTTTTTTAATTCGGATTCTTTCCTTTATGTATTTATTTTTTTATTGAAAATATGTTTTAACACAGTGGGAGTTGTTTACATATTTAAACTGTTGCATGAAAAAAAACATCCTATTTGAAGAGTTTAAATCCTATTTGAAATATGAATATTTTTAAATGTTGCTGTAATTTAGTAATAATGGAGAAAGTGCTCCCTCTACTGTTTTGTGATGCTGAGGATAAAGCCTGTGTTGTACTGTATAACTTTGATTGGGTTTTCATAACCTATATCAGGCCAGCTGACAGTCTTGCCTGGGCCCGGGACAAGATAATCTTAGATGGGCCCCCCCATGCCCAGATCTCTCCTTTTCCCTTGCTCTTCCTCTCCTGTTCCCCTCCTCCGCTCTTCCTCTCCTCTGCTCTTCCTCTCCTGTTCCACTCCTCTGCCCTTCCTCTCCTGTTCCCCTCCTCTGCTCTTCCTCTCCTGTTCCCCTCCTCTGCTCTTCCTCTCCTGTTCCCTTCCTCTCCTCTTCCTCTCTTGTTCTTCTCCCTCCTCTGCTCTTCCTCTCCTGTTCCCCTCCTCTGCTCTTCCTCCTGTTCCTCCTCTGCTCTTCCTCTCTTGTTCTTCTCCCTCCTCTGCTCTTCCTCTCCTGTTCTCCTCCTCTGCTCTTCCTCTCCTGTTCCCCTCCTCTGCTCTTCCTCTCTTGTTCTTCTCCCTCCTCTGCTCTTCCTCTCCTGTTCCCCTCCTCTGCTCTTAATCTCCTGTTCCCCTCCTCTGCTCTTCCTCTCTTGTTCTTCTCCCCTCCTCTGCTCTTCCTCTCCTGTTCTCCTCCTCTGCTCTTCCTCTCCTGTTCCCCTCCTCTGCTCTTCCTCTCTTGTTCTTCTCCCCTCCTCTGCTCTTCCTCTCCTGTTCTCCTCCTCTGCTCTTCCTCTCCTGTTCCCCTCCCTCTGCTCTTCCTCTCTTGTTCTTCTCCCCTCCTCTGCTCTTCCTCTCCTGTTCCCCTCCTCTGCTCTTAATCTCCTGTTCCCCTCCTCTGCTCTTCCTCTCTTGTTCTTCTCCCCTCCTCTGCTCTTCCTCTCCTGTTCCCTCCTCTGCTCTTAATCTCCTGTTCCCTCCCTCTGCTCTTCCTCTCTTGTTCTTCTCCCCTCCTCTGCTCTTCCTCTCCTGTTCTCCTCCTCTGCTCTTCCTCTCCTGTTCCCCTCCTCTGCTCTTCCTCTCTTGTTCTTCTCCCCTCCTCTGCTCTTCCTCTCCTGTTCCCCTCCTCTGCTATTCCTCTCCTGTTCCTCTCCCTCCTCTGTTCTTCCTCTCTGACGGAGCTACCAAACTCAACTGTTTCTGTCAAAGATAACGCATCACTCTCTCTGTCACCTGACTGCAGCTGGATCTCTCTCCTCTCTGTCTCATCCTCTCTGACGGAGCTACCAAACTCAACTGTTTCTGTCAAAGATAACGTGTTGTGTCAGGCTCTTATACTAGAGATGCACCAATTACAATTTTCTAGGCCAATTCTGATTTTAGCCGATTCCGTTGTTCTAACCACTTTACAGCAGACTTCCATTTTTTTTTTTTTTTTATAAAACACCATATACTTTTACCCAAATTGAATAATAAAAACACGTTTAAATGGGTACATTTTCTATAAATGTTTTCATTTTTTTTTCTGACATAGCCTACTGCAGTTCTTGTTAAAACATACTAGACATGCAAAATCTGTGCATTTTGGGCACTTTTTGTGTGAAATCATATTTATTTTTTGTCCATCAAAAGTGTGCTTTCACTTTTAATTAAGCATGAGCAGCGCAGCAAAAATAGACTCGGATCTGGCCCATTATCTGTTCACCGATGCCAACAGTGACGCATTTCAGCCGGCTTTTTATTTCTCATCTCCATAAATATATCTAGTAGTAAAGCTAATGCAAGGGCTAGAAATCAATGAATTCTTTGCTAATACTTCCTCGTCATCATGGAGAGCGCAGTTCGCACCGCTTTCTCCTTTCCACAAGCGCGTGCTCTCCGTGGCGTCTGTCGTTGCTATGCAACAATGAACTTGCGCGCCTGTAAAACGAGCGCGCCGCGTCGCTATTATGAGCTAATATCCAAAATATTTCCATATGTGTCTCTTTCCTCCTTTCTTATCAACAAGTGGATTTACAGCCACCACATCAGCAGCACCGCCGGTCGCAATGTCTCAGCACTTTTATGAAGAGGACGCAACTGCACGCGCTTCGGGCATGCACGCGCATCAAGTACCGGGTTTGAGAAAACCTGGTACCGTGACGTGACGTTTAAAACAAAATTAGTACCGACTTGGTACCGGGTCTTTGACAACACTCATAAACGTTGGCTGCGCTGTTTCTTACCTTGCTCTACGTTGACTTTACTAACGTTAGTTCCAGCTTCTCCGTCACCACCTTTTTTAAAATATTTGTTTAGGACATCTCGAAGGCCTCTATTTTCTTCTTCCCTTCTTCTCTTTTCTTTTCTTTTCTGAGCACCAGACTTGTGCTGACCGGACATTTTGATCGTAACGTTAGCCTACTGAACTTCAAATCAAATGACAACATCAAATTTTGATCAGTGGCCAAACCATTTTTGTTTTGGGGGTGGGCGGGGTTCTTGACCACTATTTCAAGGACAATTAGGAAGAAAACAAATAAAAAGCTTTCATGTAACTTAAATATTAGATATTTTTCCACAAATATGCCTATTTTATTTATTTTTTAACAATTATTCCATAATTTAATGAGGGCCCAGTTCTGGGCCCCCCCTACCCTGGGCCCGGGACAACAGACCTGTTTGTCCCCTCTGTCGGCGTGGCCTGACCTATATAGTTATAAAATATAGTGGCTTGGCTTTTTCTGTTCTTACTGGGGTTTGCTTAAACACTTATAGACATATTGGTGCACATGCAAACATTTTCACTGTTATATAGCAATACTACAATATTACAACATTTCTCCCTTATGAGGTAAATATTTGAGAGTTTGATATTGTAACTCCCAGTTAAAGAAATATATTATAAACAACTATTTATATAAAAACCATGCACAATACCTCAAAACTTCTTTTTGTATTAATGTTTGACTGTCTGTTTCACTATAGACTAGCTGCACAGAAATAGACTGCACTGTCATTACGTAACCAGAGAATCATTCTTGGTTGCATCTCCTCTCAATTAAATTTTGTTTATAAAATTATTTTGTACTTGTTCAGCCTGCACCAAGAGAAGTCCCATTAATGTTAATCCATGGCCCAGGGTTTGTTTGTACCAGAGTATCACATCTTAACTTGATATAGTGTGTAGGCACACAAACTGTGCATAATCTCTTTTAATTTTAAATATGTCTGAAGGACTCTAGTGAACTTTGGTACTGAAGACAGAGCCTAAGTAGAAAAAAGAGAGAATGAAATGGGGAAAGCATTTCAGAGAATGCCATATCACCACAACACTGTCATATAAAGTAAGGCCCTTTCTTACTGGCAGTACTAAAGCCCATTTTGAGTAGTTTCCCCCAGGACTAGTACTTTTTGTCGCTTTCTCACCTCAGGAACAAAAGATCCTTGGAGACATTTTTGGGGGATTTTTATCTCCTACTCTGGCGTAGGTATGTTGGGGGTGTATAGGGACAGTTGGTGACTGTGGGATGTGCTGCAGCCTGTGATTGGTCAAAATCCTATGATGCACAAAGCATTGATAAATGAGATTAGTCCACAGCTGCCATTGTGAACAACTAGCTGCTAGTATGGTACTTATTATACAATTCCCTTAACACAAATAAAATTAAACCAACAAAGTATTGCGTGCCTGTTATCGTTTCGGTAGTTTGCAAGTTAATGTAATCTTCTGTTTAGGATAGTGTAAACGTGTGGCTCGCTGTCTGGGGCAAAGTGCTCGAGACTTGATCCAAGCTCGAATACCCTCCAAAAGAATCCAGTACAAGGCTCCAGCGAGGTTGTGGAGGTTGCCTTGTAATTTAGAACCTCTTATCCACCAATAGATGAACAATACATTTATAAAATAAAGGGGGGGGGCACTAGAGGCAGCCTTGCGCTAGGTCTGCGACATTCGATAGGGGACTGGAAGGTGTAGGATAGGTAGATATTGGAGTCAATGTAAGTTGAAACATTGATGGAACAGTGGCAGTTATGGCTTCCTGGAAATGAGCTCTGTGAGAGCTGTGCGCTGGAGGGATCACTATGCCCAGACACTGGGGGCCACCCAAGCGGTAAGGCAGGGTCACCCCAGATGGAGGCATGACTCCTACCCAGATAGCAAAAAATATCCGCACAGCTTCTTTTTGCCGCCGTCCCTAAGCTGTCGGCTATAGGTGCGTCCCACTGGCGGGGATGAAGCGTTTGCCGCCGAATTAGTCACTGCCATTTCTTGCGAGCGGCAAGCCGCTTTGAAATACAAGGATTTCTACTCTCAAAAATCGACCAGCCATGTTGGCTATTATTATTTTTTGCTCCAAAGCCATTAGGGTTTATAACAGAGTCTTGACTCTTGATTCTATGATAAGGTAAGGTTTAGGAAATGACATATAAATTACTTTGAAACTCTGAAGCGATTATACAGTAATGTAAAATATATTGAATTATTTTATGCACTTGAAAATTGTTTACATTTCTTTGATTGCTGCGCATTTGAGACATGCACCAATAAACCAAAAATAATTCCTTTTGTAAAACTTACTTGGCAACAGAGGCGTAGGTTTGATTTTGAGATTGGTGGGGACATCCCCGGAGGATTCGATTCAGGAAATGAAATGAATGGGACAATGTATTAAGGTTATTATTTTACATTGACCTTAATGTGTTAATGAATGAATTCTGCAATGTTACAGGTTTAACAAATAATGACAAGGAGGCAGTTTAACAGACTTATTAACTTTAATCTGCTCATAGTGTAATGCGATAATGAATGTATGCATATGAAAAATGAGACAACAACTTGTGCCTAATCAAAGCTCTCATTTCAAACACACATTGAAGAACTATAGCAGATCATCTGCCTAACAATTGTCACAATAATGAATCTCACTACTAACATATCATGTCATAGCTTGACCTCACCTGTGACCCTGCCTCTCTTCCTGAGCTACTATGTAGCAGGACTGTTTCGGTCACCTCAGCTGGCAAAATAACACATTGAGGGAATTAACAGTGAGGGAAAACATTTATGGCTAATTATTATTTTTACAATTGTTGATGACTCTACACTTTAGCAATTGAGAAAATATTTTAAATGACTTACTTGTGTTTGTTTTAAAGTAGCTCCTAATGTCTACTTTTCTTTTTTAGCAGCCATCCTGACTCAGCACATCAAAAAATTAGCCTAATTGACAAACACATGTTTGTTTCACTATATTTTTAAGCTCAGGACATTGCAGACTTCCACTTTTTTTTTTTTATCAAGTTAATGATTCATATTTTAAACGACCTAGACGAAGCCCCACCCCAAAACACAACCCTTACAGAAACTTGTGCAAAACACTGGACTTAAATAGAAACATGATTTGTCAGATTTATACACCTTTTTAAATAGCAAGCACATATAAAATAGCCTGTTGTCATGATCTTTCATTGTAAGTGCCCATCACACACGCTCGCACGCATGCACGCACGCACACACAGTTTAGGTTTGCTATTTATCCCGTGATTGTCATACATTGAAAAAAACTGCACTGTCCCATAATCAATATGTGACACGATTTGTCCCGTATTTTTGTTCACAGAGCTGTTGATTTCTCCCACTTACCGCTTCTAGGTTTCGGAGGATCTTTGGCGCTTCTCACAACCAAATTAAGCTACAGCCTTTCACAAGTTAGAAAGAAAAAGGAAAGCCAATCGGATTAGCGATGTCGGTTCATGGTAGGGACTTATAATAGAGAACCACGTGTACCAGGAATTGTGCCTTTTTCACAGAATGCTCGAGTGGTTTTATATATACATATAATTTATTTTTTATATAAAATTGGTTTTATATATAAATATATTTAATTTTTATATAAAATTGATTTTATATATAAATATATTTAATTTTTTTATCGAAATTATTGCTGGGGCAAATCAGTGGTCATTGGATATTGGATAGTGGTCATTGGACATTCTACGCCCCTGCTTGGCAATAAATATCTTTATGATTCTGATTAGGTTTTAAAATAGATATTTAATTCATGGTATGAACAATTTAGCAGAATAAATTAATGAAGTTAGACTTTTCACGAATGCCTGACTATCAGTGAACAGTGAAAGACATCTGCAACATGGCCAAAATCTCGGGTATACTTTAATTTTTTTTATTAATTTGCAACCATGGTGATATCTATCATAAACATGAAAATCCCTGTTTTGACGTGAAGGATAAACTCAATGAAAAAGCAAAATTATCCTCTGGTTTCACAGTTGCTGAGAAATTTCGTTTATGTCTACATTTTTTCCAACCTCGCTTTTTTTTTGTTATTTTACCTTTTACAGGTTTTGCAATTATGACCTGTACAAATGTTTAAGAAAGTGTTAAAGTCCCTGTAAAGGCAATAAAAAAAAATCTAAACGCATTATAAATGTTAAAAATGTATTGCTAAAACACATTACAAAGACTGAACTGTGAAGTTCCTCTGTCGCCATATCTGTTTCCGGTTTACTTATGCGTCGCCCAAAATGTCTGTTTTTACTCGATGTCTCCAGAATCTTCCGAAAATACTGCGTCAGCGATGTTCATCGCATTGTTGATGCCTGGTCCCCTGCTCCGACAAGCAAGAGGGACAAGGGCTTTAAACTCTACATATCGAGTTATCTGCACAACTACAAGGGTAAGTATTTTAATCTAATGTGGTGTGCCGGCAGATAGCGGCTAAGCTAGTTCGCCACGTGTTCATTTTTTATGTAAGGTTAGTATAGAAGCTTGTTTTTTCTTAGTTTTAAAGCAGACTGTTTGTTAATTTTTGTGATAATTGTAATATAAATTATATTAACTTGCTCTCCTCTCAGTTTCTAATAAAGATCAGGGCACGAAGTCACTGTCAGGGCATTGTGCTACAGGTCCACGAGGAAAGCAGATAAACCTCAGAGTTTGAGTGTATGGTGAAGCTAGAATTGATAAGACCGCAGTTATAGGCTTGTTACTTTAATAGCCCGATGTTCCTGGGGACTCGGCTAAGGTTATTCATGTTTAATGTAACTCAAATCAAATGAAAACAGTTATTGTAGGCAGGTAAGTTTCCCTAGCTGGTCCCCTCCGGGTAAAATGCATTCTTATTCAAGTTTTCAACTCAGTCATTCATTTAAGATGCAATCTTGTGTTATAAGTATTAGGCTATCATGATTATACAGTGAGCAAGCTATATAAATAAGTATTTAATATAATAAAAGTGTAGAGCAACAACCGAGGGTGTAAGGTAAAGTCTGAATATTGTAGATTTATTACAATATGTTGCATGTTTGAATTAAAATACCTGTGGATATGCAACTATGCACTCATGAAAGTTTTGTTCTACAAAGGAGCACACTCTCTACAAAGGCCTGACTGGAGATTTGCCTGATCTATCCGTCCTTCAGGTGAGTAGGGATATAACAATAGCAAATTTCACTGTACAGTATGATATATCAACCAAAATCTGTATACCAGTATTTCATTATTTTCTTTTTCCTCCCCTTTTACAAACAAATATTCTGCTTCAAAGAAAAAAAATGAAATTGATGTTATCATAAGGGTTCTTCATTATGAACTTGTATGCCATGCATAACATACTGTGGATAGAAATTACAGGGAAAGTTACTGGTATTATAATTGTGGTTATATTATATTACTATTATATTTAGTGTATTGCTAATCAATATATTGTTACTTCCCAGGTGACAGCGGCTCACTTCAAGAGCAGGTGAAGCAAGTTGGGACAATGTTGAAAACATTTGCTCGCACTGGGCAATCAGGTACAACTTGCAAACAACACCTGTGGTTGTTGGTTTAATTCCCACTGGGGCCACCTGTACATGTAGTAGACCTAGATATAAATGTCATAGTTTAGTAGTTGAAGGACCAGGACTGACTACTTTATTCTTTTATTCTGGGAACCCCTGTAGGTGCAGATCAAACCCTAATGCTGCGACGTCTTTGAGTTTGGCAATGTTGTGCGTAGCATGGACAACAAAATGCTATGCTGCAACATTTCAGTGCCAATGTGTCTGTTGGAGAGTTATCCCTGCCAGGGGATCTGTTACTCCCCCCTAGACACCCAGGAAGATTTGGCGTTGCTTGACAACAGTTTGAGGCAGGATAAAGAGCTCCAGCAACGATTTGTAAGTGTGCCAATTTCGTTTATAACGCCATAGGGTAATCTAAAAAGTAAAATTAAGATCGTACACTGCATATTCTACAGTCTGAATCCACAGCCTGTCACATTTTAAATTTATGAGAAGCTTCAGAGAAATGTAATTTGTAACATGTTTTTTTTGTATTTTCAGCTTCGGTTTTTGGCAATCAAATGTGGGAGGGACCTAAAGACAACCGTGTGGCGAATGCTTCAGAGTATCTCCTCTAATCACCTTTCCATCAGTGCAACCTGGACTGGTGTAGGGGATAAAGCATGTTTTAGAGACATGTTCCTGAAGACCATTGTTCAAAGTAAGTTGGATATTTTTTTTATATTTAAGTAGATGTGTATGACCTTATGCCATTCAAATGGAATGACAGATCTTTATTTTCTACAGGAGCCATCCGGAAGAACCCGGCAACCCACGATGCCACTGATGAGGCGATCCAGGTTAACGTTACGCGTTACCTGAAAGGAGCATCTGAACATGAAGGTGGAAAAAGGCGCCGCACAGCTGAGAGGGACCCACAGCCGACCCCTTAAACCTAGGCTGACTACTGACACCCCAGCATCACTGACAACTGGAACCCTTTCTTTATCCTGCAGTCAGTAACATCAAGACCCCCTAAAAAAGCCTGCTAAAAGTGTCAGACTACACTCACCCAATCCACACTGTTCACTGTGGAAATTGCTCTTTTTTTTTTTCTCTCTCGTGACCCTGCTTTGAGGGCAGTTCCTTGGATGAATATGGGATGGTTTGTCCTTTTATACAGGCGCACGAGGAATCACTGAAGATATGCCAATTTGCACTGCCTCATTCTGGAGGTCGGGGAAAACCGGTGATTCTTAGCCCACTACGCCACGCAGTCCCCAACCTCTCCAGACATTCTGATTGGCTGTGTTCTCTACAGCCAGATTTTCTGCTGTAATTATATTTATTCCCACTTGTTGTCATGTGTAAGTTGAATGTCAAAATGTATATTATACCTGTTATCCTGCACATTCCTTGATACCAAAGATCTCAATTATTTCATATACAATTTGCTGCTTGTTTCATTGTTACAGTGAATATAGCTTGTAAATCCTAGATTATACATCTAATACTTGATATTTGCACATTATCTGGTATCAAATATTCTACTTAGCGTGACTTTAGTATTGGCTTATTTCATTCCGTCAGTGCTTAACGATTCTATTATAGTTTGTAAATCCTATTTCATACCTCTGATACTTGATATTGCACATTAACTAGTACCAAAAATTCTACTTTCATTCCGTCACAGTGCTTAACTGTTATTCTATTGTTAAATATAGCTTGTAAATCCTTGTGCCACAGGTCAGCATTGCAGTTATAATGGTATATTCTACTCCAGAGCTTTACTCTAAATTATTACCACTTAACCTATTGTTAGAAATGACTTGTAAATATGATGTTATACCTCAATTTATTTGGTATCCTGCACTTTCTTTGGTACCAAATATCCTCATTGCTTATGTTTACTGGTAATTCTTTTCATCCCAGTGCTGACCTCTTTATATTATTAACAATTATTGTAAGTGTTACAATAGTGTTTTTAAAAAAAAAATTTTTTTTTACCAAAATTGAATTGGAAACCTGCATGTTCTTTAGTGTGTGTGTGTGTGTGTGTGTGTGTGTGTATATATAATGTTTGTATTTTTCTGTTATTTATATTTCAGTGATCTGACATCTTGTTTCAATGACAGTTACTGTACTTTGAAATGTGGAATTAAAACGCCAAATGGAAATTTGTCTGGTTTGATCAATCATTATTCTTGATAAACTGCATGCTATAAATATATATATATATATATATATATATATATATATATATATATATATATAAAAAAAAAAATATATATATATATATATATATATATATATATATATATATATATACATACAATAAGCGGCGGCAGATCGCTCGGAAAAAGCGTTTGCCTCCGACGCTCCGCGGAAGGTCCGCCTTCGATATAACGGCGGCGGAACGGCGGATGGCCAGCGGGCCGGCGGCGGAACGAAGGCGGTAGGAAGGCAGCTGCCGCTTTTAAAAAGCGGCTGCCGCCGGCGGTGCGCCGTCAAACGTGTTTGCGATATCGCCATTCTGCCGCTTCTACTGCCGCCGGAGCACCGCCAGCGGCCCGCCGACTTATTGCTATCGGGGTAGCTGCCCGGATCAACCTTAACTCTCCCTCCAACTTTGGTTAGTTTGATGGATGTGCCCATGCGGCAAACGGTGCAGCCCTGTGGAAGGACACACGGCGGCCTCTTGAGCAAGCAAGCTCAACCTGTGTTTGAATTGGACGGGGCCCTCACTGCATTCGACGGGGGAGTCATCCGTGGCCACGTTTACAAATAAACGTGACTATTTCACACTGCGTTTGGGCAGGAGATACCACTGCTGGTCGAATGGGAGAGCCCTCAAATTGATTATATTGGAGGGGTCTGCAATGGCCTACCATGGGGCTTGAGTGGAGGCGTGAATCCTAGCTGCTCAAAACTGAGCTTTGCCCCCTCCAGATGCAATGGAGTAGCCCTCACAGCGTTCAAATGGGGGGTTCCTTCGCAAGTTGCTGCAATTTTAGGTTTCAACCTAAACAGATCAACCACAGATCAACCACTAAGTTCTGTAGTGAGACTTCGAGGAATCATTTAAGTTTAATGGAGATCTTAATCAGAAGTTTGCAGCGTTGTTAGGCTGGATACTCTGCTGCAACTCACCAATCCCTGTTGAAGGCTGTTTCAATTGTAAGGGCCCTTGGATGGCAGCCTTGTTTCACAGCCTTTGTTAGCCATATTTTGAAGGATGCATCAAGGGCATCCTCTATGGCCTTCAATTAACCTCAATCCCTAGCACATGTTCCAAATTGTATAAAACAATAGGTGGAAAAAGTCGCATGACCGTGGAGCCAGAAACCTTAATGACACAGCCATGTACAGTTACTTTTTTTCTATGTCTTTAAGTTTTTATTTGCATTTACAGTAATGACAATAAGAAGAAAAATTAAAATGTAAATGTAAAAAGTAATTTAGACAATACAACAAATTAGAAGACACAAAGCACAAAATAAATAAATAAATCAAATAAAACATCTCGGTTACTGTCGTAACCTCCATTCCCTGATGGAGGGAAAGAGACGGTGTGTCAATGCAGTGACACTAGTGGTCTCTCTTGAGAGCCTCGGGTACCTCTTATCTTTGAGAAAAGGCCAATGAGAATTGGCAAACAGAATTTGCATGTCCCTCCCCCGGACATATGGGTATAAACGGAGGGAGGCATTCAGACAGGTTTTGAGCTAAGGAGCCAAGAGTAAGGTCCCGGCCATTTCAGTGGCTTAGTACAGTGTTGTGGCAAGAGGGACACAACGTCTCGTTCCCTCCATCAGGGAACAGAGGTTACGTTCCCCTTCTGTCACTCACTCGACATTGTGTCGATGTAGTGACATTATGGTCCTTATTTAAAAATGCCACAACACTGAACATGTTATGTGGACTGCGAACATCCTCCTCTGAGTTCGGAGCCAGAGGGCTAGATAGGAATGACACCCTAGTCCGTGACTTGTGGAATAGACTGGGGGAGTAAAGCACACATCTTCACCTCAGGGGGGGGAAAGGCGCTATGCGCAAGCGATTCACCTGGCCAGCTGTTGTCACCGTATTACCGAATTCTACATATTCGGACCTGGGATGAAACCGGCTCAACCCGGAGGTTGTAAGACCTTGCAAAGGTATTGGGTGTCGTCCAGCCCTCCGCTCTTTAGATTTCTGCTGGAGAGGTGCCATGACCAGTGCCCACGAGGATGCCACACACTTTGTAGTGTGATCGAATCCAGAAGGGGGCTGGCACAGCCCGGGTCTGGGAGGCCAACACAATGACATCCACAATCCTGTTGGCAAGCCTCTGTTTGGGGCAGCGTTCCAGTTCCGCTGTCCACCAGGTCGACAAAAGCTGCTCAGAGTGTCTAAAGCTCTGCGTGCAATCCAAGTAGGTGCGCAAAGTACGCACCATACACAGCAACGCTAAGGCTGGGTCTGACTTCTCCCGGGGTAGCACTTGTGGGTTCACTACCTGAAACCTAAAAAAAAGGGGTCGTAGGGACCTTGGGCACATAGCCCGGTCAGGGTCTCAGGATGACGTGAGAGTGTGCCGGACCGGGCTCCAGGCAAGGGTCGCTGACAAGGTAAGATATGTTGGATGGCCTCCGTCTGCTTCTTCACCGCCAAGAACTGCTGGGCAAAGTCCCCTACAGTGTCGCCAAATAGGCCGAGATGGGAGCGTTGAGAAAGCGAGCCTTGTCAGGGTCCCACATCTCGAATCTCTCCAGATTCAGCCACAGATGACGTTCCTAGACCACGAGTGTGGCCATCGCCTCTCTGAATGCATACGCTGTGACCTTGGTGGCCCGGAGGGCGAGGTCGGTCACTGAGCGCAGTTCTTGCAGCACATCAGGATCAGGACTACCCAAGTGCAGATCTCTGCCTGTTGGACTTGCAGCAGGGCCATGGCGTGCAGGGCGGAGGCGGCCTCTCCAGTGGCGCTGTAGGCTTTGGTCGCCAGAGACGACATCAACCTACAGACCTTGGATGGGAGTGACGGTCGATCCCGCCAGGTGGCGGTGTTTTGCGGGCACAGGCGCACCGCATCAGCCTTATCCACCTGGAGGAGTTCCGTGTGTCCGTTGACCGCCCCGCCATCAAGGGTAGTGAGAGTGGATGAGAACCAGTTGTCAAGCCGTGAGGGCTGAAGGGAGGATGGAGGGTTCCAGTCCAGCCCAACACTCATGGCGGCACGGGCAAGCATCGCGGCAGCTTGCCGTCGGCCTCAGACTGGGTGGGTATGCCCTCTGGCGCCAGCCCTGTCGAGTCCTTCGCCTCAGAGTGCGCTTTGAGGCTCTCCGATGCAGTGGCAAATACTCATCCAACTCGAGGGGTCTGAAAGAGACATCGGACTGGCTGTAAGGCGAGCTGGTCTCATCGCGGACCCGGACGGAGGCAGACGAGCATGCTGAGGTAAAGTGGCTGGGGCCATCTTAACGCTATCACACGCATTGGGGAAGGCGTTCTTTTCCAACTCCTATTCTTTAGGAAAAGACCATGTGGAGACCGCCACCTACCCAGGCTGGGGGTAAGGTAAATATTGGCGAAATACGTGAGTTTTCAGGCCACATGTGGAAATGCCACATGTGGAAATGCCTACCTGCTGCGAGGGAGGAGTTGCTACAAACATGGTGACCGGGGGACAGCAGGGACTGCGCAAGGGAAACGCGGGTCCACCAGTAGGGGGACCGTACCGCAGAAAAAACACACAGGGGGATTAATCCACAAGTGTCCAACCTGTGGAGAACCTATTCCAGTACAGAGTAATTTTAGTACCGGTAGTGGATCTGATCGTGGATCAGAAGAGGGCTAGGGAGGAAGAACATCCAGGGAGTGCGAATCTAGTGGACACTCCTGGGGAATAAGAGCACACGTGATCACCTCGGTGGAGGGGAAAGGGGATATGTGCAAGCGGATCACCTGGACAGACGTTCCGCATTCACAAGTTCTACATGCTTGGACCTGAATGTCCTGAATGTCGCTGACAGAGAACGCTTGCAGGTCCCCAACCCTCTTGAAGGAAGCATGCGCGATCAAGAGGGCCGTCTTCAAGGAGAGGGCTTTGAGGTCGACTGAATCAAGTGGCTAGAAGGGGGGGTCTCTGAAGGCCCGAGAGGACCACTGAGAGATCCCAGGCAGGGAACAGGTTTGGCCGGGAAGGGTTCGCCATTTCAGGGGTAAAGTTGCCTGGTAGAGGGAGCTCTGGTTTGGTTGATTGTGTCTATGACAGCAGGTGATAGGCCACTTAGATCTTCTGTATCCCGTCCAAGGAGCCAGACGCGGAGGTTCCAGATGTCTGCCGTGGATGCCAGATGGCACCCTGGCCCTGAGAAAGAAGGTCCTTAGCGGGTATGGGCTGCCTCTGCGACCTTTGTGAAGACGTGAGGGGACAGGGACATGCTGAAAGGTAGGACCTTGTACTGATATGCCTGGCCATCGAACGTGAACCGTAGGAAGGTTTGGTGTCGAGGTTCCTGCAACACATCGGTGTCAGGACTACCCAAGTGCTGATCTTTGAGTACCTTGGCCTGGTGAACATGCAGGAGGGCCATCACTCTGATTGCAACCACTCTGTCCACCTGGGGGACCTCAGAGTACCCGTGGGCCGCCCCATCTTTGAGGGTATTGAGAGTGGATGAGTGAGGTGGTCGGTTGCAGTCAGTGAAAGGTGATCTCCATGACCTTGTCAGCTCATCATGCACCTCCGGGAAGAAAGGGACAAGGGGGCGCGTAGCTGTGAGCGGCGCCCGGACCCGAGGAACCAAACATCTTGCTGTGAAGGACACAGGGAGGACGGAGGGTTCCAGTCCAACCCCATGCTGACGGCAGCCCGGGCAAGCATGTTGGCCATCTGGGAGTCTAAGACATTCAGACTGTTCTGTACAACTAGGTTTATTTATTAAAAATGACAAATAAATATTTTTTTGGTAGCCAAATAACTTTTTTTTTAATCTTTAAATATATACTATATATATATATATATACACACACATACACACACACACACACACATACTGTATATATGCCTATACTAATGAACTGATAAAGATTCAGTTACTTGGTTTTGTTCCTGGCTTATACAGTAATACATGCAATGTGGGCAATATGTGGACATTTAAGCAATCCAATAATTTAGACAAGTTTTGACATGAAGCATTTTGATTGTACTAGATTGCCTCCTGTTGGCTAATGTTGTCATTGCTCAGAATGTTTTTGTACAGCAGTCTCCCGCCTTTGACATACTGTGTTCACTCACTGAACAGAAATATGTGGCACTGTCATCTGGCACTAGATCATTCACAGTGAGAGATCCACTTTCAGGAACCTCTTTATGAGCCTCAATTTTTTTTTAGCATAATCTACAAAGTCTGCTTCTGCATAACAGAAGTGAATACTATGAGTCTCATAGCTTCTCCTGCCACTCTCAGTGTATATGTGGCCGCTCTATCGGCTTGCCATGCCTTGATTGACTGGATGCCATTGGGGAAACATCCTCTGCTCACTCACTTCGTTCGTGGAGCCATGCGATTGAGACCTCCTGCTAGGACCAGGATCCCTTCATGGGACTTAGCAATAGTCCTTGAGGGTCTGGTTGAGAACCCCTTTGAACCTCTAGAGTCAGCGTCTGATAAACTTCTGACTCTCAAGATGGTTTTTCTTATGGCAATTACTTCTCTAAAAAGAATTGGGGATTTGCAGGCTCTGTCTGTCTTGCCATCCTGCTTAGATTTTTCCCCAGGAATGGCTAAAGCAATATTGCACCCTCATCCTGACTACCTGCCCAAGGTTCATTTCTCGGCCATATATCCGGTCACTCTTGAAGCCTTCTGTTCCCCGCTGTTACAGCGCTGGATCAGGAGAAACTTCACGGACTGTGTCCAGTCCTTGCCCTTCAGGCTTATGTCCACCGCACTAGCCAGTGGCGTAAGTCAGGGCAACTATTCGTTTTTTCATGGGGGCCATAACAAGGGGGCGGCCGCAACCAAGCAAACAATGTCACATTGGGTGAGGGATGCTATTGCCCTGGTCTATGAGGTGCGCGGTCAAGCTTCGCCAGTAGGTATCAGGGCTCACTCTACCAAGGTGTCACCTCCTCTAAAGCTTTGGCTAGAGGTGTCCCTCTGCAGCATGTTTGTAATGCGGCAGGCTGGTCCTCTCCGCATTCATTCATAAGATTTTATAGTTTGGATGTTCATGCCACTCTGGGCTGTTACGTCCTTGAGTCAACATCACAAGCTCATGTCTGAGACCTCTCGCACTCTTGTGAGCACAACTACACAACCGTAAAGGCTCCAGACATCCGCAGTGCGGCAGCGTGGGTATTCTCGTTCCCAAATCGCTAAATCAGCACAGCATCAAAGTGTAGCTTTTGATAGGGAACATCTCGGGTTACTTAAATGTAACCCCTGTTCCCTGAAAAAGCAGAACGAGATGCTGCACTTCACTGCCGCACTGAGGATGCCCCAGGAATGCTCTTCGGACAAAATACCTGATGATGCACCTGTGGCGCATCTATTTATAGCCCCTGGCACTGGAGCATCCTGATGATGTCACCGGCAGAGGCTATAAATTGTAGTCAATTTCATTGACGTGTTGCACACATATTCACAGCTGGTCACTCCTAAAGACGTTCCCAAAGCGCTAAAGCAGCACAGCATCTCGTTCTGCTTTTTCAGGGAACAGGGGTTACAGTTAAGTAACCCAAAACGTTCTTCTTATTGGACAGGTAAGCTTACATAACTGCAAAGCATGTGGAATAGAGTGGCATAAGGATTGATCTGTGTAATTTTAGATAACTTGATATCTAAAATTGCCTGATACTGCTGACGAATTGCAAACTACCTTGCTTCATAACTTTCAAATAATATCAACGATCTTGTCTTTATACTAAAAGTCAGGTATACAGGATAAAGTTAACCAAATACTCTGGTTTCTTGATCGTAGTTCAACATATGACATACAAAACATACAATAGTGCACCATAAATGTGCAACAGTAAACTGTCTGGTATAGTTCGGTGGTATGTAACTGTGTGTCTGTATCAGTATGCTATGCTAGCCGATAAGTAGTTTTTGTTTAGTCTCAAAGTTTGTAGTAAAACAATCATTAATGTGTAATTTACATTATGCTACCTCATCTGTCAGCATGATGCCAGTAAATCACGTTCAGTATCTTTGTACGTTATGTCACTGTTTTGGATGCTTGCTCGCTCACGTCCCTATGGAGTGTTTGAACGAGCAACAAGTAGCTGGCAGCAGTTCACTTAATGGCCACTGGTGTCATTAATAACAAGGGTTTCTGAATCTTACATACTGCACCTTTAATGGTTCCAGTATTAATTCCAGTAAATATTTTAGTACTTTTGAGGGAGAATTATTTGAAAATGAGAAATGCAATTCTTAATGGATTTACTCTCCAGTCTGTTGCCAAATGATGAGATCCTTTAAGATTTCTGCTGAGCATAACAAATCAGAAATAAATGTCATACAATTCTTGTAAAATGTGTATTTGCTGACTTTTTAGAGACATAAATCCAATCCAATAATTGATCCTAACAATTAGGCAATATTTAAAATGTGTGTATATTTAATTAAACATTGCCATGTAAACAACCAGTCAGTAACTGCACTGCTTGATTGAAGTCTTAGATTTATAAATGAACATGACAGCAACAGTTTCAGAGACAGTTTAGACTGTGTTCTGTAGTCTAATGTTGTACTTCAAGCTTGTAAGACTTCTACAGATCTTATTTAATTTTCTAATTGGACATTCACAACTTGTACATCAGTGTATTAGACTGGAAGCACTGTATGTTTCACTCTGTAGATTCAAAAGTACCAGCTCATATGAGTCATTCTTTCGGAAATCTAACTATACTGGAATCTTTATATTTTCGCGCTGTAGATTCAAAGTAACCTGAGTAATTCTTTTAGGAATCAGACTATACCGGAAGTGCTGTAGATTCAACCAATTCAACAGAGCCGGCTCGCCAGAGTCATTCATTTGTGTGTTTTATGCTGTAGAGTCAGTAAAAGGCAGCGCTGCTGCTGAAATGCGCTGCTAGAAACATCGTCAGAGTATTTCATTAGTGTTCCAGCGGCATCGGCAGAAAATTCATGCAGGGGAACTGTTAGCGGAACCGAAAGTCATGCTGATCATGTGATTCCTGTATTCCTGCATACACGATACATGGTATCTCAGCAAAAACCAGTTCTCGGTTCAAAACCCTATACCAAACATTGTAGTCTGAACTCCAAATCAGTGTATTTTCAATATAAATAAAATCAAACCCTGGCTTCAGGATTAAACATGATGAAACTAGCATAGGATCTAGTCCGACAAATTAATACAATCAAAATCAAATCACTTTATTGTCACACTACCATGTACACAAGTGCAACAGTAGGTGAAAGTCTTGTGTGCAGTTCCGAGCAACATAGCAGTCATGACAGTGACGAGACATATACCAATTACAATAAACAACATATTTACACAACAAAATTTACACATCAAATGTACACTTACTTACACAACACAATAATAATACAATGTACAGTAAACAATACGCACAATATAGAATACACATAAAATTAAAATAAAAAATTAAGAGTATATAAAAAATATATATACAGTAGTTGTATTGAGGAGAATATAATTATGACAGTCCAGTGTGAGGTAATAGATTAATAAAGTGCAGTGATGAAGTATATTGATCGTGAGAGATGAAGTGTTCAAAAGTCTGATTGCTTGGGGGAAGAAGCTGTAATGTAGTCGGCTGGTGCGGGTCCTGATGCTGCGATACTGCCTGCCTGATGGTAGCAGTGAGAGCAGCCCATGACTCTGGTGGCTGGAGTCTCTGATGATCCTCTGAGCTTTTTTCACACACCGCCTGTTATATATGTCCTGGAGGGAATACCACCTCACTCATAGATCCCTGGACCAAATAACTATCAGCTTTGTCTCCAAAGTTGCTCCATATGTGTGATGCTTCTTGGTTGTTGTTCTCGGTTGTCTTTTTTATTAATGATAACAATTTTTCCATGAATAAAAATAAAGTGTTGATACGGAATAGTGCACTTATACAAAGGATAATTATTTTTGCAGTCATTACTGGCATATATTCAAAGTTGAACCACAAATACAACTAGATAGGTACATTTCCTGAAGAAAATGTGAGTGGTGCTTGCCGTGGCAAAACTCGTCAAACAGCATGTTGTAACTTGAAAAGAAAAAAAATGATGGTCATAAATAAATCAGCCCAGAAGTCTGTACGATTTTCTGGTGCAGAAATATGTGATTTTTTACTCGGTTGCTAGGGTAAGCCCATGTGGTTGCTATGCAGTTACCAAGGTAATACAATACATGGCTCCTTTCCATCCTGAGTGAAATAAGTCAACCCGAAGTCTGTAGTGTTTTCTGGTGCAGAGATATGTGATTTGTTACTCGGTTGCTAGGGTAACCCCATCTGGTTGCTAGGCAGTTACCATATTGATACTAATGAAGTGTCCTTGCCATCCTGGTTGAAATAAATCAACCCGGAAGTCTGTACTCTTTTCTGGTGCCGAGATATGTGATTTGTTTCTCGGTTGCTAGGGTAACCCCATCTGGTTGCTAGGCAGTTACCATAGTGATAGTAATCAAGTGTCCTTGCGATCCTGAGTGAAATAAATCATCCCGGAAGTCTGTACTCTTTTCTGGTGCCGAGATATGTGATTTGTTTCTCGGTTGCTAGGGTAACCCCATCTGGTTGCTAGGCAGTTACCATAGTGATAGTAATCAAGTGTCCTTGCGATCCTGAGTGAAATAAATCAACCCGGAAGTCAGTACTATTTTCTGGTGCAGAGATATGTGATTTGTTACTCGGTTGCTAGGGTAACCCCATCTGGTTGCTAGGCAGTTACCATAGTGATAGTAATCAAGTGTCCTTGCCATCCTGATTGAAATAAGTCAACCCAGAAGTATCTACGTTTTTCTGATGCAGAGATATGTGATTTGTTACTCGGTTGCTAGGGTAACCCCATGTGGTTGCTAGGCAGTTACCATATTGATACTAATGAAGTGTCCTTGCCATCCTGGTTGAAATAAATCAACCTGGAAGTCTGTACTCTTTTCTGGTGCCGAGATATGTGATTTGTTTCTCGGTTGCTAGGGTAACCCCATCTGGTTGCTAGGCAGTTACCATAGTGATAGTAATGAAGTGTCCTTGCCATCCTGAGTGAAATAAATCAACCCGGAAGTCAGTACTGTTTTCTGGTGCAGAGATATGTGATTTGTTACTCGGTTGCTAGGGTAACCCCATCTGGTTGCTAGGCAGTAATCATAGTGATACTAATCAAGTGTCCTTGCCATCCTGATTGAAATAAGTCAACCCGGAAGTCTCTACGTTTTTCTGATGCAGAGATATGTGATTTGTTACTCGGTTGCTAGGGTAAGCTCATGTGGTTGCTAGGCAGTTACCATAGTGATACTAATGAAGTGTCCTTGCCATCCTGATTGAAATAAGTCAACCCGGAAGTCTCTACGTTTTCTGATGCAGAGATATGTGATTTGTTACTCGGTTGCTAGGGTAACCCCATCTGGTTGCTAGGCAGTTAACATAGTGATACTTATCAAGTCTCCTTGCCATCCTGATTGAAATAAGTCAACCCGGAAGTCTCTATGTTTTTGTGATGCAGAGATATGTGATTTGTTACTCGGTTGCTAGGGTAAGCCCATCTGGTTGCTAGGCAGTTACCATAGTGATACTAATGAAGTGTCCTTGCCATCCTGATTGAAATAAGTGAACCCGGAAGTCTCTACGTTTTTCTGATGCAGAGATATGTGATTTGTTACTCGGTTGCTAGGGTAACCCCATCTGGTTGCTAGGCAGTTAACATAGTGATACTTATCAAGTGTCCTTGCCATCCTGATTGAAATAAATCAACCCAGAAGTGTCTCTGATTTTCTGGTGCAGAGATATAGTTACTGCTAAAAGGTTGCTAGGGTACTCTGTGTAGTTGCTAGGGAGTGGCTTGGCAGCTGCCAATCATGAATCTCCAAAGGCTGCTTGTCAGTTTGAATGATATAAACCAACTCCCATGCCTCTGTGACATTCAGAATGGAAGATATCCCTCTATGGATTTTGGTTGTCAAGGTGCTCGACAATGGTTGCTAGGGAGGGGCTAGGAAGTGTTGAAGTGATGCATGATTGGCTGTTTGCTGTCCCGAGTCAAACGAGACCACCCTTGTGTTTCTATGACAGTTCTATCCGGAGATATCCCTTTGATCTTTTTCAATAGAAGTCTATGGGACTTGTTGCTAAGGTGCTCTTAATGGTTGCTAGGGCGTGGCTTGATAGCTTCACAATGATCCAGAGAGACTGATTGGTTGTCTGAGTAAAATGAGCCCACCCCTCGTCTCTATGACACTGTGATCCAGAGCTATGTTCAATACAAATCCCTATGCCTTTTCATTTGATGGGCCGTCCTACACCATTATAAGTCAATTGGGGCATTTTTGGGCAGCTCCTGCCCCCAGGGGTGCAACTTTTACCCCATATTGAGGTATGCTCTTACAGAGCCTGCCAGCCTCTTCAAATGTGGCAAATCACACGTTTCTACGAAATCCTCGCTTGGAGCTGTGACGCGTCAAAGTTTGTCTCAATGTTAAGTCTATGGGATTTTTCGGCCGCTTTTTTGCCCCTGGGGCAAATACCGTACTCCGATACGCTTATAAAAGTCATAGCACATGTGTCCTCAATAGGCCGTTCGATTTGACACCTCATTCGTGGGTCTACGCCAAACGGTGCGGGACGAGTTAGGTGCCGAAGTTTTGTTAAGAGATATAAAAATAAAAATAAAAATAAAAATAAAAAGTATAATAATAAGTATGTGAGATTACAATAGTGATGCTTTGCAAGCACCACTAATAAAAAGTATAATAATAAGTATGTGAGATTACAATAGTGATGCTTTGCAAGCACCACTAATTATATGGTTTAGGTGAGATATTTTGCTGATAAGCCATTTGTTTAACTGTTGCATTTTGTACTAGACACAGGTGATTCTGAAGCACTGTGTAAAATGCTGCACAGAAGTACACTGCACGATCACTCAGTGTAAGGCCTTTGATTGTCAGAGTGCCATTCGGTCTTCCATTTCCCTTCACAATGATCTTGTTTTTAAATTCAGTCTCTAAGTAATCCATGTTATCATTTTCCTCGTATCATTTATCATATCCCATTAGTTTAAAGTCAAGGGTGTCTTGTGTCTGTTTGTACCACAGGATCAGGTAATAGCTTGGTATATTATATATACTCCCCGAAAAATTACTATTAAGTGAGCCCCAGTAAAGCAAATGAAATCGTATGCCCTTCTGGTAGAATGCTTGTTTAATTCCATTGAATGAAGCATGTTTCCTTGCCAAGATAGACTGAGGTATGGGTATATTCTGACAGTGTTTCCCTTGAAATTCATCTCATGACATCTGGCCCATTTTACCCAATTTTTTCTTGAAATCAGTGAAGTCAAAGGTTATGGCCATCTGCCGGCTTTTGACCAGGAGATCGGTGACCATGCAACATATTGACTACAAACGTGGTCTTGGCCCACTACCCTCCGGGAAATTGACAGTTCTCAAATTAGCTATTCGTGATTGGTTCTCCAAATCTTCAATGCAATGACAAGAGTTGTGTTCTGTGTTTGTCATGATAGCTTTTTCAGCCACTACAATTTATTTCTAAATTCTCCCAACCTTACCTCATCACAAACAAACGGCTCTAGACACTATTCACAGTCTCTTATAGTGCACTCATGGAACTTTGTGAAGGTCCAATAGATTCCTGAATAAAGGCTGAAATGTCCTCTTTGAAGCAGATTTGTTTCGTTAATTTAGACACAATTTGGTCAATGGAGATGGATTCAGTTTTCGTTCGCAGCTTGTTTTCAGGTGCTAGAAGCTAGATCTTGTTGTCAGTGGAGCATGAGCTTGTTTCTGCTCAAAATTGCTCATAATATGGCCAGTGATATTTCAAACAAATGAATCATTAATTTTAGATGTTATGTGTGTTAAAGTTTTCATTTTAAAAGGTAAGTCGGGAGCACCTCTTCCTTAAATCTTACTCCTTCACAGCCATTTCGGAAGTCGATGTGCCCTTTTCAGCAAACCCAAAAATGTGCAGTTATTTCAGACAACTCAATTCATATTTAATAATCAAATCTGCCAGAGCATTTGAATAACCAAACTATCATAATTAGAAGTTCGGGCATACATCAGATAATCTCAGATGTATTAAGATTGTACTAGGAACAGGCACCAGGTTCGAGGTGATTTGAATTTGTTTGGCTTATTTCCCCCGTTAGGTTGTACTTAAAGCCCTTTTGATCTCCCCGTTGTTGTTTAGCTTTGTTGATTGTTAAGTTTGGTTGATGAGTTTCCTTGTTAGTACTTTGTATTGGTATACATTTATTTTCGCCTGTGGATATTGTTGTTATACTGTAAAAAAATTTAAAAAATGAAAATAAACTCTACACTTTGGTTCTGCAATTCTGACTCCCCTGAGCCTTGTGAAAGTCGCAAGCTTACATGGTACCCTGACCTAGCTGGAATGCAGGGCTTACAAGGAGACTTGGGAAGTACAGTTACGTGAGCACTGACTGTGCGCGCTCAGTTGTGAGGCGTGCTGACATTGAGATTAACTCCAAACCGAGAAAAGAGATGCTCTGAACCGGAGAGAGCTTGCTTTTTTCTCAGTTGACCTGAAGCCCTAAGTGGCTGAGGTGCGCGAGCACCTGGACCCTGTGGGCGCATACTAACTCTCGAGGGTGCGCTAGGATGAGCCAGTCGTCGAGGTAGTGGAGTATGCGGATGCCCACTGCCTCTGCGACCTTGGTGAAGACGCGAGGGGACAGGGACAGGCCGAAGGGGAGGATCTTGTACTGATACGCCTGGCCATCGAACGCAAACCGTAAGAAGGGTCGGTGTCGAGACAGAATGGTGACGTGGATGTACGCGTCCTTCGGGTCTACCACCACGAACCAATCTTGATGCCGAACGCAGGAAAAGCAATTCACCCCTGTGTGAGCATTTTGAATGGGAGTCTGTGTAATGTCCGGTTGAGAACTCGCAAGTCCAAGATTTGCCGCAACCCACCGCCTTTCTTTGGGTACAATGAAGTAAGGGCTGTAGAAACCCTTCTTCATCTCAGCTGGAGGGACAGGCTCTATCGCATCCTTGAGTAGCAGAGGGGCAAAGGTGCTGGCGTTTTTGCCGCGCATTGGCGTGGAGCGAATACTGCTGAAACTAGGTGGGAGACTGGCTAATTGAATCACGTAGCTGAATCAGATGGTCCTGGCCAGCCATCGCGACGGGCTGGAAGGGCAAGCCATGCGTCTAAGCTCCATGCAAGGGGCACTAACGGGATGATCGTTTGGACATACCGGGTGGTGCCTCGCGGCGGGGGGAGCACGTAATAGTGCGTCGGGAGGCAAAGGTGAGTCCTGAGGCTTGAGTGCTGAGATTAAACTCAAAGCACTTACCTCGCTCCGCGCACCAGGCAGGGGGAGGGTTATAGATAGAGGAGGAGATCCTGCAGGGATGTCCTCGAAGACTCGTCAGCGCTGGCCTGCCGGGGCTGGGCAGTCGTGGGTCCGGAGGCGAGATGACCACGTCCGGGGAGCCGGGACTGCAATGTTTGGTGCCGGGGTGCCGTGAGAACGCGCATGCCAGTCTGATGACCCAGGAAGTGAGGGAATTGCTCTTTATTGACAATTTGGGTTCTGCAGCCCGAAGGGGGGGCGAAGAAAAAGGGAGAACTGAGGATTCTCCTCCAGGCCCTCCACCGGGGACGGAGTGGTCTTTCTACCAGCTCTGGAGCAAACGTCTGGCTTCCTGGGTGCATCGTCTCAGGAACGCTTAGGGGTTTTAGGGGTCCTGGAGACGGGGGGCATACCGCCTGCGGAGCGCTCGACACTGGGGCTTAGAGCTGGGTCCAGGTTGAGGCGGAGCTGCCGTTGGCTTTTTCCTCATGGGGACGCCCACGGAAAGCAGGCGGGGGACGGCCTGCACTACGACGACGCTGCATGATGTGGGAGATGACCTCCGTCTGTTTCTTCAATGCCGAATACTGCTGGGCGAAGTCGTCGACTGTGTCGCCGAAGAGACCGAACTGGGAGATGGGGCGTTGAGGAAGCAGGCTTTCCAAAAGGAAAAGTCAGAGGTGCTTTGAGAACTGAAAAAGAAGTATGTGAGTCAGATGAGTCTGAGAGTAGTAACAGTGAAGATGAGGATATGAAAAATTAGATGGCGATACCAGAAGTGGAGGGTTCTGAGTTGGGAGATAAAGAATGTTTTCTTAAAACTCCCCAAAAAAGGAATTTTTGGGTTGTCTTGCTGACAAACAAGCAAAAAGAATGGATGGTAATTGTGAGCATCAGACTGACATTGACAGTGAAAATGATATGTCAGAATGTAGCGTTAATGCTAGTTTACCCCAAAGTTGTTTCTCTAGCAGAGCGTATACTGTTTCATTGGTTAGGAGGGTTACCGTCTTAAGAAAATTCTTACTAAGTGAAGTAATTAGTCAAGAGTTTTCTGATAAATCAACAAGAATGGATAACATAGTATATCCTTTTTGGCTTCATTGCCTCTGTTGCTCTATTATTTTATTTTTAATGGTGGAAATAAATCTTCTTTAAATGTTAAGGGGGCTCAGGTATTTGAGACAATGAAGTGTAAGAAAATTGATGTGTTGTTTGTGCAAGAGACCCATAATGATATATCAAATGCTACAGAATGGGCTAAAGAATTTGATGGTTTAGTGAATTTAAGTCATCATACTTCATTAAGTGGTGGAGTTGGAGTTATATTTTCTAAGAATTTTATTCCATATCCTATAATATAGAAGAACTAATTAAAGGAAGGATATTGAAGATAAAAGCTTAATTTGAAAATAGCTATTTTGTGTTTGTCTGTGTATATGCTCCAACTGTGGCATTAGAAAGAAAATACAAAAAATTAATACTTTGGATAATGTTTTAAATGATTGTAATGCTGATGAGTTTTTATTTGTGAGAGGGATTTTAATTGTACTGAAAATGGCATAGACAGAAATCATGTCAAGCCACACATGTAATCAAGAAAGAAGTTAATTAAATTGATGAAGTTTCATAATGTTATTGATATAAGGAGAAATGTCCATGGCATGCAGAGACAATATACTTGGGCTCATGCTTATGAGAACCAGTTATCAATGGCAAGGCTTGACAGATTTAATGTGTGGCAGGGTGGAGGGCGGGGCCGGGTCCCGTGTGTGTGTGTGTGTGTGTGTGTGTGTGTGTGTGTGTGTGTGTGTGTGTGTGTGTGTGGTTTACGAGGACTTTTGACCTGAATACGCACCAGCACTACGGGGACATTTGGGTTTATGAGGACAGAGGCCATGTCCTTATAATTCCGACAGTGTAAACGCTATCTACTATGTCCCTCTCAAATTTTGGCGCAATGTCCTTACATACCACAAAACCCTGAAATTTTACCATACACAGTGTATCCCTGATTTCGAGAGTGTCGCCCCTGTAGCCAGGTCCTGGTATTACATCTGCGTCATCAAAAATTTGCATTTTGTAAACAAGTGTATGCTTTGAGGCCTGTGATTGGTCAGATCGGTACCAGTTGGCGGGAAATCGCGAAAACAAAATGGCGCCGGTGGGCGGAGCTCCTTTCAGCACCTTGGCTGCATACCATGCTGCATACACGTGAGTTAATATACAAAAGTAATTATTATAATTCTCACTAATTTATCGATTATGAATTAAATATGTGATACATAGTAATCCTGCAGTTAAACACATTCCTTAAATATCATATAATAAATTATGAAAATAACTTGAAAGCAGTTGTCAGTCAGTTTAATAGAGAAACGTGAACTGACTATTATCTCGTTAGCTTATTTGCAATTAATAATAAGTATAAACACACTGTTTACTCATAGGCATACATCATAGATGCTTATTTAAATACGTGTTTATATTATTTTTAAGTTTATATTATAATTAATATGGTAATCAGTGGTGTAGTGATGCGTCACTTTAATTTCCAGGTTGTACAGATAGAAATTGCACACGAGAAGGCCCTTTTTAACCATTGCGCCTGTTTGAAGAAACTTTTACTGGAAAGGTAAGTTATACTGCTGTTTAATCGCTTGTGGGTCAGTCTGGCTTGTTTGTGCATGTCTTGCAAGATCTTCGCTGCTCATTTTATAGTCAGAAAGCAGCTATATCGCTTGATTCTAACGGCGCTAGCATAACTTTAACGTTAGTGATTGTCAGCAGATTGCCAATAGAGAGTCGGCGATGTTTGTCCGTTTTAACTTGTTTTCGATTTCACTAGAATTGTAACTGCAACTTTTTGAGCACATAAATGACTATCCATCATAATAATGCATTGGCATGACGTCTGTTGAAGAGGAGGGAGATGGATATAATATTATATAATATATTATTACCCAGTATCCTGACGTGCTGCTGTTCTGCTGGGTATTAAAGAGATTGTTCAAGATGCGCTCTTATTACCCCTGAATGTAATAACATATATTCTGTAACAATAGAACTGTCAATGTTTATATTGAAAACAAACTTGCAAATTAAATGCAATATTCAGAATTATTGAGGGTATTTTTCTGTGACCGCAGGCACATCAGATAATGGCTGAAGTTAAACGGCGAAGGAGGAAGCCCAAGCCTCTGGAGGAGGCCATACAGTTTTCCCTTCTTAAAAAAGACAAAGAAGGGCTTGATGGCAGATTTATCAATGATTCTAAAGGTCAGTTAAATAAGTTTAAAAAAAAAATAATAATAATTCAAATTATATGCCATTACAGTGATTTTACTTGTTGTGTAGAGAGAGATGTGTTCAGTTGCACTGAGTGTGTGGTCATGTACCAGTAAAACACTAGTCCCTGTAATGTTGGATAGTGCAGTTGTGTATTGTGTATAAGCTCCAGTACTCTTAAATCACCTTAGTCTTGGTAATGAACCATATCGTCAGGTGTGTGTGTGTGTGTGTGTGTGTGTGTGTGTGTGTGTGGTCATGTGCCAGTAAAACACTAGTCCCTGTAATGTTGGATAGTGCAGTTGTGTATTGTGTATAAGCTCCAGTACTCTTAAATCACCTTAGTCTTGGTAATGAACCATATCGTCAGGTGTGTGTGTGTGTGTGTGTGTGTGTGTGTGTGTGTGTGTGTGTGTGTGTGTGTGTGTGTGTGTGTGTGTGTGGTCATGTACCAGTAAAACACTAGTCCCTGTAATGTTGGATAGTGCTATTGTGTATAAGCTCCAGTACTCTTAAATCTATGGAAGCTTGTTTCCGCCACTGAATAAAAAAAATAAAAAAATAATTGCGACTTTTTTTCTCACAATTCTGACTTTTTTTCTCACAATTCTGACTTTTTTTCTCACAATTCTGACTTTATATCTCGCAATTGTGAGATAAAAAGTCAGAATTGTGAGATAAAAAGTCAGAATTGTGAGATAAAAAGTCAGAATTGTGAGATAAAAAGTCGCAATTGGGAGATAAAAAGTCGCAATTCTGAGAAATAAACTCGTAATTCTGACTTTGCTCGCATTTCCTATATTGCCATCACACCATCAAAGACGTGTCAATAGACGGTTGGAACATGGATTGCATTCTATAGCATAGAATGGAAAATATTATAGAGGATTATTTTCGGCTCGGTTTCACAAATAGAGAAATCTTGATTTTATTGGAGGAATCACACAACATTAAGCTTAGTCTCCGGACTCTTGAGAGAACGTTATGCAAGAATCAGTTGTGGCGGAGACGCAATAAAACTGACGAAGCTGAAGTGGCATATTTTATACACCAGCAGCTTCAGACATCGGGACGGCAACATGGCTATCGGTGGATGCACCAAAAATGTTGGATGTCCGGAATTATTACAGACAGAGAAACTGTCCGTCAGTTGATGAGACTGTTAGATGGACAAGGAGTTGATCTACGTGCTCATGGTCGTCTACGCCGACGCGTATATAACAGTCGCGGGCCAAATTATGTTTGGCATATTGACGGGTATGATAAATTAAAACCTTACGGAATATGTATAAACTGATGCATTGATGGGTTTTCCAGAAAAATGATCTGGCTTGAGGCATACAAAACGAACAATGACCCATGAGTAATTGCAGGTTATTTTGTACTTGCTGTTGCTGAGAATAACGGATTTCCACAAAGAATTCGCATTGACCATGGAACTGAAAATACTCATATAGCAGAGATGCAAAAATTCTTCAGAGACACTGCAAGTGTTGATTGTGTCACTCTTGGTCCAAGCACTGGGAACCAGAGAATCGAACGATGGTGGTCCACTTTGAGAAGCCAGTGCATACAGTTTTGGATGGATCATTTTGAACAACTAAAAGAAGATGGACACTTTGTTGACAGTTTCATTGATAAATCTCTCATCCAGTTTTGCTTTCAACATTTTATACAGGTAACAAATTTTGTTCACTATCAGAGTGGTTATAGAGAGTATTGAATTTGGATAATAACTTAATATTATTTATTGATGTATAATGTGCAATTTTGTTAATTCATTTGACAATACAATGTTTTAATATATACATATATAGCCTATTATATATTTCCTTTCTTTTATGAAGGAAGAGCTTGATGAAACGGTCAGTGCCTGGAATTGCCACAGGATACGGCCAACTCACAACCCTCGTGCTCCCAGTGGTCGACCTTCAATAATGTTTGCTGTTCCCAGCTTATATGGAGTGCAGAATTTCTTGCATCCAATTGAACAAACAAAACTGAATATTTGCCAAGAGGAGTGTTTATTTAAAGACTACCCTTGTGATGAGGATGTCTTTCAACTGTGTGTAGAACTCATGACTGAGCATAACCTTGTCATGTCAGATGATGTTTATGAAATTACAGACCTTTACCACCAGCTTCGTGAATTGATCCTTCAAGGACTGGACATTGAGGACTAGATTCACCATACTAAATTAATAAACATCACTATAAGCTGTAAAGATATTGTTTCAATTGTTTTAGTATTTCAGATGACAAAAATATTTTAATTGTTATACAACTTGTGAAATTTGAAATTGACATCTGTGTCTGTAGGTGTTGAATTGCAGCCTTTCACCAAGTTACTCTTCCTACCCCAGCAACCTTGGACCACTGGAGGGAACATCGCAGCGGCACATGCTCTTCTGTTTGAAGAGGTAAGAAGAACAACATTTGCAAAGTTCTGCAAGGAACAGGATTTGCCTCAAACTGGCTGGCTGTGCTAATTAAAAGCAAGTCTTCATCATTATTGTCTTTGCCTTGTAGGGTAGACGGAGTACAGTTGAGACACTTTTTGCGTTTTGATTTTTCACATAAAAATAGATACTGAAAAGAAGTGAATTTCCACATGACATGCCACATGACATTTCATTAGCTTGTAGACTAAGATATTATCAATCAATAATACCCATAAGTAGTTTATATTTTCCACAATTAGCTCATAAAAATAAGGTGCTTTTTGTCTCAACTTTGTCTCAACTGTACCCATATGTGGTATAGCTGAGACACCCATTTTTAATGATGTAAAGGTAACTAAACGTTCATTGCAAATATAATAAATAAAGACAAATAAAGAAAATAACAATTGGGCAAAATGTTTATTTATTCATCCATTTTATTTAAATTAGCACTGGTTAAAATTTATAAAACAGGAACAATATATTTAATATATTCATTAATAACACACAGTTTAAATATCACATTTTATTTTAATTTGTGTCCTATGCTGGCTAATTATGAAGTTTAACCTGTTATCATAACACTGAACAACTAAACAGTATGTTTCCTAATAGAACTCTATGCGGGGTACTGTTGATACACGTGTGTCTCAACTTACCCCGCTGGCCACCTCGCACATTTCTCTAGATTTTGCAATGACCTTGCATGACACAATACCATGAAATATGCCAGTTTTTAGGGCACAGAATAACGTTTGTGATGATACCAGTTACGTTTAACAGTCACATAAGGATAATAAGCTATTTATTGTGGAGTGTGCATGGTGAAGTGAAAGTCTTATCTTAGAAAAAAAACTTTTGCTGATATCTTCAGATCGGAGATGTGTCCGTTGTTCAAATTTCCCACGATCAAAGAGGACACTAATATACATGTGCACAGCAAAAATCACAACTTGTGCTTGCTGCGCACGCAAGTTATTTAAAAGGATAGTTCACCCAAGAATGAAAATTCTGTCAATAATTACTCACCCTCATGTTGTTCAACCCCGTAAGACCTTCGTTCATCTTCAGAGCATGAATTAAGATATTTTTGATTAAATCTGAGAGCTGGATCACTCCTCCATAGGCTTCTAAGGGATTGAAACTTGTTTCCCAAAAAGTTATTAAAGACATTATTAAAATAGTCCAAGTGACTACAGTGGCTCAATCTTAAGTTTATCAAGCGACGAGAATAATTTTTGTGCGCAAAAACAAACACCCTTAAACACCTTTAAGGTGTCTCAACTGTACTTATGTCTCAACTGTACACAGTCTACCTATTTTCTATAGGAAATCCCAATTTTTAAATCTACCATCTGCCCATAAACTTAAAAATTTCAAATAGTCTTTCTCTTATTCCTTTGGCATTTGTCTTAAATTATTTTGTAACACTGTTTTGTTACATTTAAAGTTGTCCCTTAAATATTTCATGTAACTGTTTTCCCCCCCATTTTATTACAGGTCACAACCATTCATGAGGCAACAGAGAGTATTGACGGCTTGAGTGGTGCTGCCAGCATGCTGTCAAATTGAGATCTCGTTATCTGCTTATTTTCAGAGTTATAACATGACAAAAGCACAACTATCAGAATAAGAGGCATCTAGATGTAATTAAAACACTTTTAAACAATTGTAAAATGTTTGCCTTATTTTTAGATTTTTTATGTTTTTCCATCTACAGAAATGTTCATTCTTTGTATGATTTTGCACGTGTTTGCGATACATTATACTGTCAATTCTTCAAGGCCTAACTTGAATACAAATGAAGCACAGCAAGCCTTTTTAGATGTACAAGACAATGTTTTGAACCTCAAAACTAATGTATTTATGGCTTGAAACTGTTCAAAATTGATGGATTTCTCTTCTGTTTAACCTTGACTTTGAAGACTTTAGAAGGGCAGGTGATTGAAAATATGAACATAAATGGGTTTATAGGTAAATTGATGTTATTTGTCTCTGAAATAAATTTTAATTGGAACTGTATTTCTTATGGTATTTAGATTATTAACTATGTAACCTTGGTACGTTGCTCCAAACAAAACCTTAAACTTCGTTCTTAGAATGGCAGCGCTGTATGTTCTCCATTTAATACTCATGATGGACCTAAATGGTTATAATAATTTTACATGGTACATTGGCTGTCAGGTTTTGTGTGCCTCTATAGAGCGCTACAACTGAAATAGATTTTAAAAGTTCAGAATTGGAATATTCTTTAAAAAAGACAGTCAGACTGCATTATTTATTGGCTTGTGGAACTCACTCCATATTTAATGCACAAAAAAAAAACATTGGTACCATGCAGGTTGTGTTGGTATTTTATGCATAGTGGTTAACCAAACATGATAACATGTGGTACAATTAAGAATAATACAAACCACAGTAAAACGATTTCAATAAAACAATTTCATAAAACTGTTCAAATGTTTAAACTATAGCATGTACTAAAGGTTCACAATAATGTGACACCCATTTGTATACAAGCACAAAGTTAAATTAAGAACATATTATACTGTTCAAAGCCATCTACAGTATCTGACTGAAGAGGCAACATGTACAATTGTATGTAAACAGTAGGTTGCACCTAAACAATGTGATATTTCACTATTGAAAATCATTAACAAAATATAAAATAAATGATCTAAAAACATAATAAAAAAAGGTTTTGAATTTCAACATAACCAGCAACAACTACTGTAAGTAAACAAATTAAAGTGAATGTTTTACTTTATGTATAAATAAATGTACAGTACATGTGAAACTCGAAAAATTAGAATATCGTGCAAAAGTTTTTATTTCAGTAATTCAATTTAAAAGGTGAAACTAATATATTATACAGACTCATTACATGCAAAGTGAGATATTTCAAGCCTTTTTTTGTTATCATTTTGATGATTATGACTTACAGCTTATGAAAACCCCAAATTCAAAATTAGAATATTGTGAAAAGTTTTTCATAAGCTGTAAGCCATAATCATCAAAATGATAACAAAAAAGGCTTGAAATATCTCACTTTGCATGTAATGAGTCTGTATAATATATTAGTTTCACCTTTAAGATGAATTACTGAAATAAATGAACTTTTGCACGATATTATAATTTTTCGAGTTTCACCTGTATGTAAATGTATGAAGAATGAACCATTAACTAATTTTAACAGTTCAAAGCCATCTATCTGACTGACGAGCTAACATGAACAACTTGTACAATTTAACGCAAACAGTAGATTGCAACTAAATAATTACATTTTTTCACTGTTGAAAGTCATTAGCAAAATAAATCTTCAGAAAAAAAAGGTTGTTCAACATAACCTGAAATAACTAGGTGTAACCTGTAATAAATAACATTCAAATTGAAGTGAATGTTTTACTCTATGCATACAGTACACATGTAAAATAAGTGTATGAAGAATGACCCATGCAAAATTGGATATGAGCTGGCTATAAATAGTTTCTGCCAGTATCCAAGTCATGTGCCAGTGCAACTAAATGATGTCCATTACCCAGACATTGCTTTCAAGAATTTTGTTCATTTCAGATCGGAAATCTGGGTAGTTGTCATAGTGTACTGAAAGCCTCAGGAAACAGCCACAGGTGTGTGCCACTGGTCTTCTCTCAAACCCTTTAAGGTCTGTAAAATCAACTGTTATAGTTTTGTCTATAAACAAATCTGATCCTGTACAGAATCTCAGAAACAGAGACAGTCGTTTTGCATCACACTCCCGCAAGTAAGCTGTCAAATGCTTTGAAATGTCCTTTTGGTGTGCATTCATTGCTTCAGGGAATTTGAGAGATCGCACAATTTTCCTCACTGTTGGTTGTAATGCACAATACACATTTTCAATTTCCTGAAGGTCCTTACTCAGAGGTCCAAGTATGCTCATCCACTGTTCAAGAACATAAGCAGGCTCTTGAATGAGAGTCTTGTGTGCCAGTTCTTTCAAAACTTGCATGAAGTTTTCTTCTGTTGGAATTCTCCGACAACTATAGTTGTCTAAGATCTCGATTAATTCCTCCTGGTCTGCACTATAGAAGTCTGTTCTGCAGCTTTCTAACACAGCACACTCATTTTCTGAGACATACTTCAAAAAGTTGTCAATCAGATCACTTTTGACAGATCCTTGTATTGCTTGCTCCAAGATGACAGGTGCAAGTTTTATTGGGAGATACTTCTCTTTCTCCCAGCCAAATAGAATTATTCGGGCTACACTTTCCCACTTTTCTTTCCCAAAATCATGCCGAAGAAAGGGAACTTTAAAATTGTTCCCCAGTGTGCATTGATCATAAAATTTCTGCCAAAATTCTGATAGGCAATCCCTGAACACTCCACCAAAGTCATGGCCCATCTCAAACTGTCCATTTGGGAGGAGCAACTTCACTTCTACATCACTCTGTGTATGTGCAAGGGTTTCATCACAGAAATGTGCAATAAGTTCAGAAAATATATGTCCGCGATGAACAACAAGAATTCTTTTGTGAGGAACTATGGATTCTGGGCTCAGAGGCAAAGTGTCATCTAAGGTTTGTTCATCTATTCCAGTGATGTCTCCGGTTAAAACTGTCACTACATCGCTTGCATCCAAATAATCTAGTGAGGTCATTGATGAACTTTGAAAAGGGACATTCAGATCATCTGCAACATTCTGATCCTCCGTGGAATGTAAGGGAGACACGTCATTGTTAGCTGTACTGTCCACAAAAACTACATCCATGTCTGAAGCTTGAAAGAAGTCATTCATTCTTCTGGAAGAAGTGGGAAGACTTTGATCCTGGTTATTTCTGTGCAAGTCCTCTATTGTGTCTGAATCTGATATTTCCACTCCACTTTCTGTTTCCACTTCCTTCTCGATCTTTTTTGTTGTGAGGTAGAACCTCATCATTGTGAGTTTGGATGTATTATACATTTCCCCACTGTAGTTTCATCATCTAGTGACACTTCCTGATAATTTGTAAGATCCAATTCAAACTCAGAAACACTGCCATGAGAATTTTTTTCATTTGGGAAAAACAAACGAATTGCCTCCTCAATCAGTTCTTTCCTTTTCCAGTCTTTTGGCACACTCAACTTCCTTGTTCCCCCTCCTTTTTTTGCTCTCATTTGAACAAAGCCCCTGTCCATCATAGTGCATCCACCCAATCTCAACTTTTCTTGCAGTACGCTGAGAAATGTTTGTTCTAGTTGTTTGGTTTTCAGTTTGTGAATTGTTAATTTTTTGTCTTTTGCTCAGTTTTGATTTGAGGTGCTCAAACAGCTTTGACTTTCTGCAAGTTGGCTCAGTTTCTTGCCTCCTACAAAATCCCAAAACTGCCAGTCTGTCTCCATATGAAGGAAAATAGCTTCTCATCTGGTCATCAGTCATTAGCAGTAGGACGCTGACATCAATCTGTAAATAAACACATGTTTCAGTATTGTGCAATACATAAACCAAAAGTTGCTTATTTTCATACAATTCATACAAGCATCTAGGTCTGGGTTAATCCTACTTATCATATACCTGCATTCAAGAACTTGTTCGCACAAAGGGAACATTTTATAATTTACTAAAAAAAAACAATTGTCTGAGCTGTTGTTTTCCAAAAAATAAAAATCAGTTATAAAAGGCAAAGGTTATCTTCGTAATTTTTGCCACACAATTGAGCATTCAAGCCTTTCTGAGCAGAACATGCTATAGGCTTGTTAGTATCAGTAGAAAAAAAATCATAGCTTTGTTTTAGAATTTTTACATTAAATATCAGTGCTTTTACATTAGATTAACTTCCCCACAGAAGTATCCACATTATTTTTTAATGTAAGAACAGCTCTGCCTTTAGTAACTTTAATGTGTTGTGTTGTCCACTTCCAGTTATTTTAGCTGTACAAAAACATTAAGTTATGCTGCTTGATATAGCAAACTGGTATTTACAATCATATTATATAAATTAATTATTATAATCATGAACAAACAGGTTTCTAGTACAAGTAGTTTTACAATTTACTGAGCTTTGTTATTCTTCTAGTTATTCCCTGTAGCGGCTAATGAATTTGAAGTCTCACACATTCATAGAAAATAGCGTACTTCCATGTTGCAAAATAAGGTGTATAGTTCCTCACAAGAGTTCTCTCTCATCTTATTCAATAATCTTAACTTGCCATTTCTCTGCTTGCATGCTTCCTGGCTGCACTTGTGCTGAAATGGTCAATACACTTACTGTAATTGTGAAAAATATAAAGAACATTTTAAGATCCTTCAATTCTTACATTTTTGTGTTCTATTGACAAAATAACAGTACAGGTTTGAAACAGTGGAAGTAACCCTATTAAGCCGAAATCTAGGTTTTCCATGTTGTCTTACAGATGTCTGAATAGTCATCCATTAAAACAGTAAGTATTAAAGGGGTCATTAAATGGGTCATTTTCATTCAAAAGCTAATAAAGTAGTAAAAAAAAAAAAGCTAATAAAGAGCTGCTTCATCGCAAAAAAATGATAGACATTTGAAAGTTTTATTTCCTACAAGGTATAATAGTATATTGAACGATTAGATCAGAGGTCTTCAATCCTGCTCCTGGAGGGCCACTGTCCTGCAGAGTTTAGTTCCAACCTGCTTCAGCACACCTGCCTTTGTATATTCAAGCGATCCTGAAGAGCTTGATGAGCTGATTCAGGTGTGTTTGATTCGGGTTGGAACTAAACTCTGCAGGACAGCAGCCCTCCAGGAGCAGGACAGTGGCCCTCCAGGAGCAGGACAGTGGCCCTCCAGGAGCAGGACAGTGGCCCTCCAGGAGCAGGATTGAAGACCTCTGAATTAGATTAATGGTGATTAATTCACACATCTGGCATCACTTTTGTTAATCTGAACAGCCGATAAATAAGAAAAAAAACACATGACTGATGAAATGTTATCAGGGAAAATTATTCTCAGGACAATATTTTACTGGGCCACAGCGGTATTTCACCTGGGCTTGCCCCAGTAACAAGTGTGCAGTGATGCCCCTAAAGGACGTTAACAACACACTTCCTTGATTTGCATGTTAAAGGGTTAGTTCACCCAAGAATGAAAATTCTGTCAGTAATTACTCACCCTCATGTTGTTCAACCCCGTAAGACCTTCGTTCATCATCGGAAAACACATATTAAGATATTTTTGATGAAATCTGAAATCTAGTGTAACAGCGCAGCGCTTCTGGGTTGTACGTCAGAACGTAGGCTCACTATTGGCCAGAATCACACACATGATTCTGCATCGGCCAATAGTTACATTATGCTGTTACACTACGTGAACTCACTCAGAGGCCCACACAGAAGAAAATGAATAGTCGAATAAAGCTGTTATTTTTGGTGGGGTTTTGCGCACAAAAAGTATTCTCGTCGCTTGATAAACTTAAGAATGAGCCACTGTAGTCACTTGGAATATTTTAACGATGTCTTTAATAACTTTTCGGGGAACAAGTGTCAACCCCCTAGAAGCCTATGGAGGAGTGATCCAGCTCTCAGATTTAATCAAAAATATCTTCATTTGTGTTCTGAAGATGAACGAAAGTCTTACGGGGATGGAACAACAGGGTTGGAACAACAGGGTGAGTAATTACTGACAGAATTTACATTTTTGGGTGAACTATCCCTTTAAGGGGCATACAAAGGAAAATTGTGACATTTCAAATCCTAGCACTTCAAAAGTGTGGAAAATACAAACTCATATTTTAAAGTGAGAAGTTAGCTTTGAAACTTGGTATGAAACTTGCAGAATGTTTTTATTGAATAGTAACCTCTTAGGTATAAATAACATTTTGATTTTCCATATCATGACCCCTTTAAAATTAAATATTAATATCTAATTTGAAACACTAATGTTTTGTCATTGACTGACAAAATAAATAAATAGCTTTTTACATTCCAGATTAGGTTTATTTAAAGAATTATTTCACTTTCCAAAAAAAAAAAATGCTGATAATTTACTTACTCCGATGTCATCCAAGATATCCATGCCTTTCTTTCTTCAGTCGAAAAGAAATTAAGGTTTTTGAGGAAAACATTCCAGGATTTTTCTACACAGAATGGACTTCAATGGCACCCATCTATCCCAATGTTCAAAGAAGGTTCAAATGTCAGTCTCAATGCAGTTTCAAAGTCTCTACACGATCCCAGTCAAGAAATAAGGGTCTTATCTAGCAAAATGATTGGTCATTTTCTAAAAAAAAAAATATATATATATATATATATACACACACAGTGGATAGCATAAGTGAACACACCCATGCTAAAGTTGACTAAAAAGAGGAATAAAAAAATCATCTTTTGGAAATTGATCTTAATGGTGTTATTTCAGTTAGCCTAATAGCTGGTTTGATTTGCATTGAGAGATGATCTTATGGAAAGTACCCCATGCCAATCTCTAGGTATGGTGAAGGGTGTGTGATGATGTGGGTTATTTTAATTCCAAAGCCCAAGGGAACTTTATCAGGATGCATATTATCCTGGATCCATGAAATAACTGGCCTTTAAAAATAAAAATCTGCTGTCTCTATGGGAATTTAACATAGGGGTGTACTGACTTATGCACCCTGTATTTTAAGGAAGAACATTTATTTATTTACGATACATTATTCATTCACAAAGAAAATTGGTGTCCATAAAGGTTGGATTTCTCCTAATTTTTTAAATTAAGGCATTAATATAAATTTCCAAAAGATTATTTTTTTATTCCTCTTTTTAGTCAACTTAAGCATGGGTGTGTTCACTTATGCTATCCACTATATATATATATATATATATATATATATATATATATATATATATATATATATATATACACACACACATTTACACACACACCTTTCCAACGCGATGACGTAATACGTGGCGCATCTACATGACGGGCATTTGTGGTTAAAAAGTATATAATTGATTTTTTGTGTGTGATAATAACCGACTGTTTCAGCTGGATAAGACCCTTATTTCTGGACTGGGATTGTGTCGAGCATTTGAAGCTGCACTGAGACTGACATTTGAACCTTCTTTGAACATTGGAATATTTGGGTGCCATTGAAGTCCATTAAATGGAGAAATGTTTTCCTCAAAAAACTTAATTTCTTTTCGACTGAAGAAAGAAAGACATGGATATCTTGGATGACATGGGAGTGAGTAAATTATCAGGAACATTTTTTTTTAAAGTGAACTAATCCTTTAAGGAATATATTCAATATATATACCATTTGAGCCCACATATGTTCCAGATAAGCCCACATGTTTGTTTTAATGTTATATTCTACACATTTTATAAAATAAACATTAAATAATCTCAGTAAGAAATAAACCTGTAAGTAGGCCTAAATGGTAGGTGGGTTTAAAATGGTCACTTCCTCTAAATAATGACAATTTTCATTTTTGGGTGAACTATTTCTTTAATTTATTCAGTGGGTTAATTTCTTGGTTCAATATTACCTTGTCATCCTCCAGCCTTTTTATGGTGGTTTCTGGAATGTTCCTCTCCCTCAGAAAAAAGATAAACTCGTCCATCCTGTAATGATAGTTTAATGGAAATTAATAACGAGAGCAAACTGAGGCTGGTAGCCAATATTAAACCTAGACCAAGTATGTAAGCCATAAAACCAAATATCTGCATCTTTATGGTCAATGTGCTGTGCTTAACAAAGCAAGCTCCTCTCCTGAGGCAAAGCAGTTTTGGTTCAATGACAGTAACCTATTGATATTATATTAAATCACTCTTTGTAAACGCAAAACCAACACTTAACATGCAAGAAGATTAGGCTACGTAATAGACAACCTTAGCACGCGCACGTTACATAAAGTCACATTTTATACTTGCCCAACGTATTTTATTAATACATGATAATCGTATGGTAAAGGATTATCATTCCAAAGAGTAAATATGATCGTACCTTGTCACTGGAAAATGTCCAACAAAGCTCTGTTGTTGACGATGAAACGGAAGAGACTCTCGTGTGGTTGTCACATCTCGTGGCTTCATATGGTGCGAGAAGGTCAAAGTTAATATCAATTGAGCCAAAAAAGTCAGAATCATGAGTTTAAATCTCGCAATTCTGACTTTATTTCTCAGAATTGCGACTTTATTTCTCAGAATTCTGACTTTATATCTCGCAATTCTGACTTTTTTTCTCAGAATTGCGACTTTATATCACGCAATTCTGACTTTATAACACGCAATTGCGACTTTATTTCTCAGAATTGCGACTTTTTTTCTCAGAATTGCGACTTTATATCTCGCAATTGCGACTTTATTTCTCAGAATTGCGACTTTATATCTCGCAATTGCGACTTTATTTCTCAGAATTGCGACTTTATATCTCGCAATTGCGACTTTATTTCTCAGAATTATGACTTTATTTCTCAGAATTGCGACTTTATATCTCGCAATTGCGACTTTATTTCTCAGAATTATGACTTTATTTCTCAGAATTGCGACTTTTTATCTCCCAATTGCGACTTTTTATCTCACAATTCTGACTTTTTATCTCACAATTGCGAGATATGAAGTCAGAATTGTGAGATAAAAAGTCGCAATTATTTTTTTATTTTTTTTATTCAGTGGCGGAAACAAGCTTCCATATATAAATCACCTTAGTCTTGGTAATGAACCATATTGTCAGGTGTGTGTGTGTGGTCATGTACCAGTAAAACACTAGTCCCTGTAATGTTGGATAGTGCAGTTGTGTATAAGCTCCAGTACTCTTAAATCACCTTAGTCTTGGTAATGAACCATATCGTCAGGTGTGTGTGTGTGTGTGTGTGTGTGTGTGTGTGTGTGTGTGTGGGGTCATGTACCAGTAAAACACTAGTCCCTGTAATGTTGGATAGTGCAGTTGTGTATTGTGTATAAGCTCCAGTACTCTTAAATCACCTTAGTCTTGGTAATGAACCATATCGTCAGGTGTGTGTGTGTGTGTGTGTGTGTGTGGTCATGTACCAGTAAAACACTAGTCCTGTATGTGGATAGTGCAGTTGTGTAGTGTATAAGCTCAGTACTCTTAAATCACCTTAGTCTTGGTAATGAACCATATCGTCAGGTGTGTGTGTGTGTGTGTGTGTGTGTGTGTGTGTGTGGTCATGTACCAGTAAAACACTAGTCCCTGTAATGTTGGATAGTGCAGTTGTGTATTGTGTATAAGCTCCAGTGCTCTTAAATCACCTTAGTCTTGGTAATGAACCATATCGTCAGGTTTGTGTGTGTGTGTGGTCATGTGCCTGTAAAACACATTGGTCCCTGTAATCCACTGAAATGACATATTTTGTGTATTGTAAAATGAGTGTCCTCATAATCCAGCAGATTTATCAATGATTCTAAAGGTCAGTTAAATAATTATTTATTTTTTTTATTTATTTATTTTTTTTTTTAATTATATGCCATTACAGTGATTTTACTTGTTGTGTAGGGAGAGGTGTGTTCAGTTGCACTGAGTTTGATAAGGGAGATTTCCTGTTGGAATACAGAGGAGACCTCATAAGCAAAGAAGAATGTGAGCGGAGGCAAAGTATATATCACAACGCCCTCAAAGTATTCTTGTTTGAGTTTCGTTACGATGGAAAACTCCTCTGGTATGTACATGTATTGAATGTATATATATATATATATATATAATATATATATATATATATATATATATATATATATATATATATATATATAATGTACAGTACTGTGCAGAAGTGTTAGGCACTTTATTATTTTCACACCGTAAAAATGTTTAAGCCAGTTATTTATATATTTTGCTTTAATGTGTTATTAGGAAATGTCATTTTAAATTTCCACACACTAATTTTGCCATTAATTGTTATAATCCAGTAAGATTTGTTTTGGGCTGGGCGATATGGCCAAAAATTCATATCTCTGTATTTTTTGGTTAAATGGCGATATACGATAAATATCTCGTTACTTTCTACAGTATTCTATTTTGATAAAGAAATATTTGAATATAAAAAATAATAATCACATCCTGCCCAATGATATCCTACAAACAATGTTGATATTGAAGGATATGGTAACAAATATAGTGGATGTATGCAATATATTATTTGCAAAAAAAGGTGGTTAAAATCACATTACATTCTAACATTGTAACATTACAATCTAAAAACAAAAATAATGCTTTTGTTATTAAATTGACTAAAGGCTAAACTAAAAATTAAAATAAAAACAACCTGCATTTGATTACCCCATTTATAATGGTCACTTTCATAAAAATATACTTGTAGGTTTAAAATTCCACATATAGCACATTTACTGTCTCCAACAACAAATATGTATTTTAGTCATAATTATTGTGCTACTATTCTATTGTGCTCTGTCTTATTGGCGCACATGCGCGCGCGGCGCTCGTTCACGGAAGCTTGAGTTTTAGAGGAGATTCACTTCAGAAGCTCGTCCTCTCCTGACAGTGACAGTGTCTAACATTTACAGATGGAGAATATACCTGCGAAATGTAAGTTAAGCACTGAGGAAAGCACCACATCTCCAACGCATTCAACAGCCTAAGTATTTATCTGTCAGGCAGCAGCAGTGTCTGTCAGTAGCTGCTTTAAACTTGTTAAATATATCTGACCAGTTATTTTGAAGCCCTTAATATATCATGTTTAGGACAAATTGTACTATGTACTTTCACTGCAGCGGCTCTATTTTTTTCTCCGGTATTTTCCAGATGTGCTCATATCAAGCTACTGTATCAATATAAACGGTATTGCCTCATTCCATATCTTTAGAAAAAAATATATCGATATATTGTTCAAACTCGATATACCGGCCAGCCCTAATTTGTAGGCCTATATGCACATGGAGTCTGACAACAGCCAGTGCTCCACACGGAGATCTGACGTCACCATCATCGAGTCTGTCTGGGGTTAGGCTACATTAAGAAACTGCGGAAACATCTCTAAGATGCTTGAAGAAACCTTCCTGTAAATCTAACTGAAAAACTGCAAGTGTACCTGGACAAAAGCCGTTTTAAACACAAAGTGTGATCACACCAAATATTGATTTGATTTAGTTAATAAAGGTTAATTGATAGATTAAAATATATTCTTGGCATTATTTTTGAAAGCATCCTGACTTTACAGCCTTTTGCACATGTGCCTAAAACTTTTCACAGTCATATAGCTGTGCTGGAAAGTTTCTTCAAGCATCTTTGATACATTGCTGCGGAACTTCTGGATTTAGTCCGTCTCAGCTTTTTCTGTTTCTTCATGTAATCACAGACAGATTCAATGAAGGTGAGATCACGTCATACCAGTTGTCAGACTTGTTGTGAATACAAAAGATTCACTGGATTATTAGTTAATGGGAAAATAAATCTGTGCAAATATAAAATGTAAATGTAAACTTTTCCTACTGACACAATACAGCAAAATATATTTAAATAACTGGCTTGGAACAATTTTTTATTTTGGGTGAAAATACTAACATGCCTAAGACTTAGTCTTAGCAATAGTGTTTATTTATAATTGTATTCAAAATTATTGGCGGAGGGGAAAAAAAAATCGATTCTGTTCAGTATCGTGATATTTTGCGCACGCAATTTATATCGATACAGTAGCGCAAAGTATCACAATATTTAAATATAAAATTAGCTGTTTTACTTTCGGGTTTTCTCCACTGGTTTTCGCAGAGTTTACTCCGCTAATTTACATTCGCGTATTACATCCACAAGGGCGCTTGTTGCAGTGCTTTGTTGTCGTGGATTCTACAGGAAATTTAAATGAAAATATAGATGCCAAGTATAAGTTTAGCAAAATAGATATATTTCCACTTGCTGAACACTGACTGAGTTTCGCTCTGTCAAGCGATCATTCAGCTCAGTGTACGTGTGACCTACCTTAAACTCGTGTGAAGGCGCGCGACTCGCCGTCATGCACAGAGAGAAGGAGAGTTGCATTATACCACACCAAATCGGCGCGCTACATGTAAACTGGGGTGTAACGATAAACTTATTCGTATTGAACCGTTTGGTTCGAGGCTTTCGGTTCGGTACACAAAGAAACCGAACGGTTCATTGGACCATTTTTCCTGCCGACCAAAATGTAGTTATTTTAAATGTAGGTGCGTGGCAAGTGCGCGCTGGCACGACCACAACATTGCCCAACATCAAATGGCAAACATAATGAAAGCGGAACGAAACTGAGCTACTCGTCATTTTGTGTTTCACGGACCGTTATCAGTTTAAACCAATGCAGCGTGAGCCGTTCTTGATCAAGCAAGACTGTTACTACACAGCGCTAAGACATCCAGTAAAGAAAGCATTTGAATTCGCCACTGAAGTAATAATCACTGCAAGATCTAGTGAGAAGCATTCACATGTCTCTGTTATTAACGGATCAAACAGTGCTGAAGTGGAAACCAGGAAGAAACATTGTGCCACGAATGAACTATCCAGAGTTCACAGATCAGCAACATTTACCATGGATTTACTGTAGTAACGCTAACTGTAACCATGGAAGTTTGGCAGGAATTTTAGGCTACAATGCTTTCAAGTAACGTTACATGGGTTTAATTTCGACATTATGAATAAAATTGCTGCTCTCAAATGTTAATCCGAAATAAAAATAAACCTTTGTTTATAACAATATTACATTTTTTTTTTCCAAGGAGCAAGGAACTGTTTGTTTTATATGCTTCTAAGAAGAGTCAAGTATAGCTCCATCATTGCTCAAAGTATAAAATGATCATACTTTATGATGTTTTAAAGTTTTTGCACTTCAGTTAATGTATAGAAGATAATGTTCACAGAATTAAATGTGACATTTGAAGTGAGTAGAGCAGTCTTATTTTCCTCGTCTTTTGTAATGCTTTTGAATAATATGGGGGCATGAATCGCAATATATCGCAGAATCGAATCACAATACTTGCTGAATCGCAATAATATTGAATCATGGCCCAAATATTGCAATACTATCAAATGGTCACATTTTTGCCAATTCCCACCCCTATTCAAAATGTGAAAGTGGACATGTCAATGATTATTTAATGCATAATTTTGTTTGTTTGTTATAATTATTATAATTATCAGTTATGTATTTTCAATGCTGGGTAATGAGCATGAAATGATTGAACGCAAATAATATAATATTTGATGTTCCTAGGTTTTCAGAACTGATATTCTGTTTTTAATGTCAACCATTTTAACAGGAATAAGACTCCATTATTGATTGTTGAACTCATTTGTTTAGTGTTGATGCTGCCCGAGATGACGGTTCTCTTGGTAGACTTGTAAATGATGACCATATTAACCCAAACAGCAAGATGAAGACTATCCGTGTGGATGGAAAACCTCATCTATGCTTATTTGCTATAAGAAACATCTGTGCTGGTGAAGAGATCACATATAATTATGGTGATTCTGAGTGGCCATGGCGATGCAAGGTATGTAAACCTTTACAATAACTACTTTTATTTATTGGATTATTTCAAAGGTTAAAAATATTAAAGGTCAAATATAATGGATTTTATTTTGTTTTACATTAAATGTGTGGTGATTACAGTATGTCAATTTGTGTGTAGCTTTACACCTGTTTTATGAGGACATCTCAAGAACAGCTCATGCCAATATTGAAAACTCATAATTGTACTTGTTAGATAAAATGTAATCATAATAGAAGGTAAATAAAGTAGCCTTTTTGGTTAAAATAGACTTTCAATAAGTAATTCTACAATAGTAATTATTTGTCAAGTAATATTTTGGTTTTTTTTAAACTTCTTTCAGATGACAACTGAAAAGACTCTAAAGGTATTCAAGAAGTTAATTTAATAATTGAGTTAGTCCTTAAAGAATACAACAGATTTCAGTGTTCCTCAGAAGTGTTTGCCACAGTTATGTCACTTATTTATGATTGAATCATTATGATTATTAGTCCTGATCACTTACTGTACAACTGGCACATGCGCGTTGTCTTGTATCACTCTCATACAAACACTTGAACTCGGGGTGCAGTCCAAATGTATCTAGTTACCAGTGTCCCGGTAAAACTAGTGTCCTCATAGACCAGGATTCTGTCAAACTAACACACACACTGAGATTCTCCAGTCACGTCAAACAACAGGAACATGTTTGTATGATGTCCTCATAAAACTGTGTCCTCATAGACCAGGATTCTGTCAAACTAACACACACTGAGATTCTCCAGTCACGTCAAACAACAGGAGCATGTTCGTATGATGTCCTCAGGGCTTAAAGTATTCTGGCACCATGCCGGATCTCTGGCGTGCGACCATGAGGGGAATTTTTTTTTGCATGCGGTTTAATATTTTCGACTCATATGGTAGTTGAAATCAACTGAGAGGAACGCATCTCTAGCTAACGTTACAAGCTGAGCAGGATGGGGTCCTGGCAGCACAGTGTGATTGAGAACCATACGTCACGTTTGCATCGTCGTTGAAAGCATGGAGCGCAAGTTCCTTTTACTGTCTATTGCAAGTTCACCCCCCACTTTCAAATTCGTTTGTTGTGATTTTTAACCGCCCACCATCATTGCCTCGGAGGAGCAGGAACGAGCCTGTGTAAAATAGCTCACTGAACGTTATAATGACCTGCCAGAGCACATACTGTATAGCGGTTGCGGCACAGACAGCGATGGAACGCCAGAAACAACGGGTATCTTTAATGTCATGGATGAAAAGAAAGATGTGAGTTAATTAGGTCAGGATAATAATATTTTCTGTCTAGTCCTTTTGATGTTAGCCTTGTGTTCACTGCTGCTAGGTAACTTCAGACTGTTAGCTAAATATTTAATGTTGAACATTTTGTGTAAATTACTAAAAGCATGTGTAAGCCTACCATGAAAACGAGTCCACTTAAACCACATGTTCTCTTACGAGAGGTTCTCTCAGTATTATGTAAGCTAGCTTACGCTACGGGAAAGATTCATCTTTTCTGAGATATTGAAGCCAAAAAATTATCCTTAATTTTGTATCCATTGTCAACGCAGTGCGGCAGCTGCAGACCTTGAGCGGGCTATCTAGCGAGCTCATTGGTTGCTCTGCGGCAACTGCTGCAGCCTATAGACGAGCTTGGGCGAACTCGCATCCAATGAGAGGCGTCCGCGCGCTCACTGCATCAAAGCCCGCCAAAATGGGCATGACTAGAGTGCATATAAGCGTAGTTCGTAGGCTGGAATCCTGATTTTCATCTCTTCAGCGAAGCCCTTCGCATCTCTGAACTGGAAGCCGCGTCGCCGTTCGAGGGGCATCAAGCAAGCGTGGACAGCGCTCGAAGAAGCCGGCCGTCTCAGCCACCTTCAGCCATCCTGCGAGCTACGCCATCCGGCGACGTATCCTTTTTAAAAGCAAGCTAGTTCTTACGAACTTTCACAAAAGAGCACGAGTGTCTTTTTAAAGATGCCTCGCACCACTTGCGCCTCATGTCGCGCCCCTCTCAGTACCGGAGACCGCCACATCATCTGCGCTCTCTGCCTGGGACTGGGGCATGCAGAGCTCGCCCTCGCTGAAGGCGGATGCGTTCTCTGTGAGGAGCTGCCGATGTCGACCCTGCGAACTCGACCCTCGACTCGAAGCACTCAGGACCGAAGCCGCCGCGCCGCCTTCCATTCAGCCGCGCAGAAAAAAGCGCCGCTCTCAAAGGCTGCCGGAACCAGTGGTAGAAGCGATTGCCTCGCCGGAGCCCCTCCCTCGAGCATCGCCTTCTACGGGAGTGGGATGAGGAAAGCAGGCATCCAGAGGCGGTTGCAGACATAAGAAGTGCGACGGACCTCGCCCTCCGCGCTACCAAAGCTGCAGCCCAAGCTATAGGGAAGTGCATGGCCGCGTTGACTGTGACCGAGAGACATCTGTGGCTAACGCTAGCCGACATGGGAGAAGCAGAGCGCTCTACGTTCCTCAACGCACCGCTCTCTCCATCCGGTCTCTTCGGCTCCGCGGTGAGTGGCATCATTGACCGGTTTTCAGAGGTCCAAAAAGCCACACAAGCCATGAATCTCTTTCTGCCTCGTCGCGCTAACTCCTCTGCAGGCCGCCAACGTGAGCCTCCTGCACGAGCATCTTCACAGCGCCCAGCTCAGCAAAGCCAGACTTCTCAGCGTCGACAGGGCGGCCGCCCTCGATCGCGCTCAGACAGCCGCCGCAGACCGCCGCCCTACGGGCCTCGGCCTAGAAACGCCGTTTTCACGGCGACCCAAAGAAATCTTGTAATGAGCAAACATGCCTTATGTGTAGAAAATGTGCCCACAACCCAGTGTTCACCCCTACACACAAGCATTACACATCCCGTGTCCCTATCAGAGCACACTCACATAAAGCGGTTACGAACCGCTCGAGTGTTAGTTAATAAACGCGCCCACGAGCCCGTGCGCTCGCCCCTCCTCTGCCCGCTCTGTCACACGGCCAGCAAACACCTCTCCGTATGTAAGTCACGTGCCTGTGACTATGCTCGCGCATCACCTATCAGATGTGACTCTTTCCCCATTTACCCCAATCGGGAAGTCACTCACAGAACAGCCTGTCTCTGCTGTCTGCGAGCAGTCATGCATAAACACACTAAACGCGCTCACACATTCTGTTCAGCGCGCTGTGTGCGGCAATCAGGGCGATTTGGCCATTCACCCTCTAACATTACGCTTCAAAGCGTGGGAAGCGCTTCAGAGCGTGGCTCGAAACCACTGTGAACACGGAAGCAGCATGCATGCTTCGTTCAGAAATAGCAAACCTTCTGTGCAAAAGGGCCATAGAGAGAGTGCCGCCGCCTCTGAGCGAGTCAGGGTTTTACAGCCGTTATTTTCTTGTCCCCAAGAAAGACGGCGGCCTCAGACCAATATTAGATCTCAAGTTTTTGAACAAAGCGCTTGCAAAAAGACCGTTCAAAATGCTTACAACCAGCAAACTCCTCGCGCATGTGCGCCAGGGGGACTGGTTTATTTCTCTCGATCTGAAAGATGCATACTTTCAGATTCAGATAAATCCCGTCACAGGCCATTCTTGAGATTCGCTCGACGGCCAGGTTTATCAATACACCGTCCTTCCGCTCGGCCTGTCCTTAGCACCCGTACTTTCACGAAGTGCATGGACGCTGGCGCCGCACTCCCTGCGGAGTCAGGGTTTGTGAATTCTGAACTATTTGGACGATTGGCTGATTTTGGCACAATCGCATACGGAGCTTCTGTCTCACAGGACAGTTCTCCTCAGTCATCTGAACAGTTTGGGACTTGCAGTCAATTGGACCAAGAGCTCACTACAGCCCAGTCAGGCAATTTCCTTCCTTGGAATAGAACTAGACTCAGTGGCAATGACGGCTTGCTTATCTACACAGCGCGCGCCGTGTGCAGCGACTAGCCGCGTCATTTCAGATGAACAGCCTCACACCTCTGAAGAAATTTCAGAGAGTGCTAGGTTACATGGCCTCAGCCGCAGCAGTACTTCAGCTGGGTTTACTGCGCATGCGCCCGCTTCAGCATTGGCTAAACACCCGCGCGTCTTGCCGGGCTTGGGCCACAGGCCGCCAGCCAATCAGAGTGACTCAGACCTGTATTTCAGCTCTGCAGCCCTGGACAGTGGCCGAGTGGTATCAGCGGGGAGTGATGATGGGAGCTGTATCTCGCCGAAAAGTCATCTCGACAGACGCGTCCAACACTGGTTGGGGCGCGGTCTGCGAGGGCTCTCCGGTTTTTGGCCTATGGTCAGTTCAGGAAAAGCTCCTTCACATAAATTGTCTGGAAATGATAGCGGTCGAGTACGCGCTCGTGCGCTTCCTCCCGGTCATTCAGGGTCACCACGTCCTGGTCCGTTCGGACAACAGGTCTGTGGTATCCTATGTAAACCGTCAGGGCGGTGTCAGATCCAGGAACCTCTTCCATCTGACGAAATGCATACTGAGTTGGTCTCAGCGCCACCTGCGCTCGCTGAGGGTGACACACGTGCCAGGCCACCTGAACGACGGCCCAGACAGACTGTCCAGAGACAATATTCCCCCCGGGGAATGGTCCCTGCACACTCAAACAGTCCAGACGTTATGGCGCATATTCGGCAGAGCAGAGATAGACCTCTTTGCGTCAGAAGAGAACTCTCACTGCCCAATATTTTTCTCGAAAAGCGAGGATGCGCTGGCCCAGGACTGGCCCAACCGCCCGCTTTACGCCTTCCCTCCCGTCTCGCTATTGCCACAGGTAATGCAGAGGATCAGGGAAACGCGCCACTCGGTGCTCCTCATAGCCCCGCGCTGGGAGAATCAAACATGGTTCCCGGAGCTTACGCAGCTGTCACTGACAGCTGGCCCATCCCAGTGAGAGCAGATCTCCTCTCGCAAGCTCGCGGCACGATCTGGCATCCCCATCCAGAGCGCTGGGCGCTACAACGGGTGGGTGATCAACGACTACCCATCGCTTTGCCAGAAGGAGTAATAAACACCATCATACACGCTAGAGCCCCTTCCACGAGAAGACTCTATGCGTCAAAATGGTCTGTGTTTTCAAAATGGTGCACCGACAGAGAACTGGACCCACGGACATGTGGGGTGTCGCCGCTGCTCGTGTTTTTACAAGAGCTGCTGGATAAGGGCAGATCCCCATCCATGCTCAAAGTGTACGTGGCGGCCGTCGCGGCGTTCGCTGAACCCCTGCACGGCCAGTCACAGGGTAAAAATGAGCTGGTCATCCGCTTCCTCAGGGGAGCTAGAAGGTTGAACCCTCCGCGCCCCCATCGGTTCCTATCTGGGATCTTTCTATAGTTCTCGAAGCTATGAAAGCCCCCCTTCGAACCGCTTCAATCCGTGGATGTGAAACACCTGTCACTTAAAACCGTTTTTCTAACTGCCCTATCATCAGTTAAATGGGTGGGAGATCTTCACGCGCTGTCTGTCAGCGCTGCGTGTCTTGAGTTTGGACCAAGTGACTCCAAGGTTATTTTAAAGCCTAGACACGGCTATGTCCCCAAGGTGATCGGTACTCCTTTCAGAGCACAGATCATTTCCTTGTCGGCGCTACCAGCATCTGATAGCGAACGCGACGCCAATCTCCTTTGCCCAGTCAGAGCACTGAGATTGTATACTGCGCGCTCCGCATCTTTCAGAAGCTCCGAGCAGCTTTTTGTTTCGTTCGGAGGGCGCACCAAAGGTCTCGTCGCATCGAAACAGACACTGTCCAGATGGATAGTGGACGCTATTGCTCGTACGCGTCAAAAGACCTACCATGCCCGCTAGGCATTAAGGCTCACTCCACTAGAGGCATGGCATCCTCGTGGGCATGGTCCAGCGGGATTTCCATTCACGACATATGTGTGGCAGCGGGCTGGGCTTCCCCCTCCACCTTTGTCAGATTTTACAATCTGGAAGTACCCGCTCTGCAGGCTAAACTGCTAGCGGTTTAATACGCTACAGCTCCCCTGGTGAGCTGCATTAATGGGACACATTCCACACAGACCGGCACCGGCGCTCTGTCTATGTGCTTATGTACTACACACACACTGGCCCGCACCCTTGCCGGCCAAATATTAATTCCCCACTCACAAGGGCTCCCCCGGGTCCCCCCTTAATTCCCTGGGGCTCATGCAGTGGATGCTTGGCACGCACGGCGTTGACAAAGGGTTCCCGTAGCGTAAGCTAGCTTACGCAATACGAGAGAACCTCTCGTAAGAGAACGAATCGGTTACTAACGTAACCTCGGTTCTCTCTAGATGAGGGAACGAGTATTGCGTAACCGGCTGTGCTCGCGCCACGAGCGATTTTTCGCTTCATTCAATGAAAACCAGGGTTCCAGCCTACGAACTACGCTTATATGCACTCTAGTCACGCCCATTTTGGCGGGCTTTGATGCAGTGAGCGCACGGACGCCTCTCATTGGATGCGAGTTCGCCCAAGCTCGTCTATAGGCTGCAGCAGTTGCCGCAGAGCAACCAATGAGCTCGCTAGATAGCCCGCTCAAGGTCTGCAGCTGCCGCACTGCGTTGACAATGGATACAAAATTAAGGATAATTTTTTGGCTTCAATATCTCAGAAAAGATGAATCTTTCCCGTAGCGTAAGCTAGCTTACACAATACTCGTTCCCTCATCTAGAGAGAACCGAGGTTACGTTAGTAACCGATTCGTTACCAAACGTATTCAGTGAAAAACAGCGACTGAATGTTCTCTGTCTTTTGTTTGATTACCGTTATTAAAAAGACGGCACCAGGAATATTGGGCTGCTGTCACTTTAAGAGCTGCACGGACCCAATATACTGATACACACACGTTTTTTCTCAACTGTTACATTCACTTAAGACAAAACTGTCTGTTTACAAGGACATTTTGACATTTTTGTGTGTATTTGGCCATTCATGTGCAGAAGGATGCAGAATGATAATTGAGAAATACTTGTTTCAGTATCAAATACATACTATTCAGTATAAAAGGTGGATTTCTTTGAGAATGTCGTTTTGGGTGTGTGAGCAGCACAGAAGAGCAATGCGTGAGTCTTTGGTTTAAATGTACATTTAAGATCACTTTGTGTGAGTGTGCTTTGGATGTGTGTGCAGCACAGAAAACAACGCATGGGGTTAGCGCTTGAATAGTTCAAGGTCATATTAAAATGCAATAGGAATAGATCAGAGGAATTGAAATGTTAATTTTATTACTAGTATACAATTCCTGACCTTAAGTACTCTATTTTAGAATTGGAATTGTTTTTGATACCAACTCATATGAGCAAATGTAGCAAAGATGTTTCCGCGACCTAGGCTGCTAACATATTTAGACCAGTGTTTCAAATGTCTAATTTTATGTTTTGTAGACTCTCCGTGAGGTTGAACCCCCCCACTCTTAAAGTGAACTCTCATTCCCAGTCAGAAGCCAGAGATGTGCAGAAGGTATTGTTTTCTTCTCTCTGGAAATCAAATGGTTATGGACATATATTCATAGTTTTAACTAAATGCATGAATACCACGTTAATATTTCTCCCTCTTTTAAATGTGCAAGTCACTGCAATGGATTTCTTTGCCCACTATAATTACCCAGTAGTTAAAAATGTGCCATCATACCTGAATTTGTTCGGGCATCATCTAATAATGGCATCATTAGCCATCTTTTGCTTGAGTACATCATTCATAATGTGATCTTGTTTTCAGTTGACAGTTGTCAGTGACCAATCAGTGTTAATGAAATCAAGGGTCTGTGTATCCACCGAAGGACTGGAAAAGGTATGTCTGTGATGCGGCTTTATTTGGATAATCTCTGAATCTTTAATGGGGTTTAGTACCTTTTTTCTTTTCTCTACTTCCAGGTGACTCCTGAGAAAGACATATCATTGGAAGGTCAAGACTGTGTTGAAAATGATGTTGAGATGGTAATTAAAAGACCATTGCATCATTTTAGAAAATACTAGATTAGTGTAGTGTATCTTCACCACATTAGCCTTCTTTTTTCATTATGTTTTCAGATGCCACCTGTCAAAGAGTACTTGTTAAATGAGGAGCAGAGCTTTTGTTCACCTACTGAAGGAGTCAAAGAGGTATTTACATGTTTTAGTCAAATTATTTACCGTGTTTCCCATTAATTGCCTTTACTCTGCTGGCCCAACACAGTCTAATCTGTCCTGCCCCAGTTTGAACCGAATTAACCTAAACATATTTTTACACTTTTCATAATAACATAAAATGTATTTGACATTGTGTTCTGTGCCATTGCTTAGGGTTAGGTCAAATGAACTAGTCGAAAGCACGATATGGCTTGGTGTCCATATCAAATTAAATGGTCTATTGCGCTCCCTGTTTCAAAGTGAAGAGCACACAGCCTTTTTTTAGCTCTTTTCAGTAATATTAGACAATCTCTAAAGAATTTGTTACTGCTTATCAGCCAATACCATTTAAGATCTATGATGTAAATGTTCTTTAATGATTACAAGTGGCATTTTTTTGATATGACCGCAGCTTCCCTTTTACAAAAAAAAATTAAACTATTAATGAACAATGTAGCTCAATGTATTTTTACATGTGTGTTTTAGAATATTCCTTTTCTACTATGATTTCACTTTCACAATTTTTTTTCTTCACAGGTCTGTAAGCATGACGTGGTCACTTCAGCAATATCAAGCATGGATAGATGTGCTGAATGTGTGGGACCTGTTGCGGCACTGAAGTGGATTGGCCTGAGATGTAAATGTTAGTATGATGTCTATTTTCCAGTATGACATATCTTAATTCATTTTAGAATCATTCATTTAAGATCAAAATTGAATGACTGTTGCAGGTGATTATCAGATTATTGGTTAGGCCAGTAGTTTTTGCTGTGGTATAAAAGTACTTAAAATGTGCTTAAAGTAATATATGTAAAGCAAAGTTACTTTGCACGCACATAATTTTTATTTTATTTTGCAGATCTTAAAATAATATCCTGTTACCAAAAACTGTATATGTTCCAAACCTTTGAGTTTTGTGATCTATTACACCACTAAAACTTATTAATTTGAATAAGGGGGTAATAGTAAATTAACATGAGATTATATACCTAAATACAATACAAATGTTAACAGCTGAACATGTCCTGATACATTTCTCTCATAGTGTGCTCCAGTTTTTGGCACAAGTCCTGTTATACAAAGTTTCACAAATGGACTAGAAAACAGTCATCACTGGTAAGAATGTTTGATTCTATATTGTTTGCTCAGTTTTATGAATTAACTTTCTATTATTGCTGTTAATCATAAATATATTGACTATAGGAAGTAAGTTCAGAGGAAGACGAGCAGTCAGATGAGGAGTACATACCACAGTCTGAGTCAGACAGTCAGTCAGACAGTTCAGTTGAACTAACAAGACCAGCAAGATGTGATCAAGCTAAACTCCTTTCAGATATACAGGGAGCTGCATGTGTGTATGGAGAGTCTGGTTTGCTATGTCATGAGGAGCAGTTGACTGATGTTGAGAGAGACATTGTATCAGAGACAGCTGAATGCCACCTTCCCAGAAAGCAAGGTTCTGAGGTACACAGTTCAATAGATGTTATGTCATCACCCCGATCACACAACAGAGAGGACAGTACTGAGAAGCTTTTGAATGCAATAAGAGCAGCAACGTTGAGAGAGGAAGGGAGAGAAAGCGGTATGTCCAAAGCAGATCAGTGTGAGCAATCAGCAAATATTTCCAGTTCAGCAAATAGTAAGAACTATTGTTACATCTGCGGGAAACCTCAGTCCAAGTTAGCACGCCATCTGAAAACTCATACGTCTGATGTTGAAGTTGGGCATGCTTTATCACTCCCTGTGCACTCAAAAGAACGTAAAGCAATGCTGGAAAAACTCAGGAACAAGGGCAACTATCAGCATAACACAGACGTTTTACAGTGTGGCGTGGGCACCCTTAAAATAAAGCGGGCCCCAAAAAAGAATGTAATTCAAAGCATTTTGTGCATTGCATGTACTGCAAAGGGATGTTTGTACGGAGAGATCTATGGCGTCATTTGAAAAGATGTTCCTCAAAACCAGCGTCTGACAGTGAAAACCAAGGGAGAACCAGGGTTTTGGGTCTGGCAACTATGGCTTCAATCAGTCAGCAGATATCTCAGGGAGTTTGGAAACTCTTAAGTGTGATGAAGCAGGATGACGTTTCTGCTGTTGTCAAAAATGACCTGAGTATTCTTCAGCTTGCACAGTCTTTCTGTAACAAACATGGACATGACCCTACCAAATTTGAGTACATTCGTCAAAAACTCAGAGAAATTGGAAGATTGTTGTTGACTTTGCGTCGAGAGTTTTCTATATACAGTCTTGAAGAAGCTGTGAAACCTGCCAATTTTCACAGACTCATTGGAGCGGTCCAGAGGGTGTCTGGCTTTGACGACGAGAGTCACTGCTACCAATGTCCAAGCCTTGCACTGAAACTGGGGCATTCTTTGAATAAGATTTGTGAAATCATTCACTGCAGAGCACTGATGTCCGAGGACAAGGAACTGATCGCATCGACAGAGACCTTTAAAAAGCTATACTCCTCAAAGTGGTCCGAGATGATCTCGCACAGTGCTTTAGTAACACTGAATGAGGCGAAATTTAACAAGCCGTCAACACTGCCTTTCACTCAGGATGTACAGTGCCTTCACCAGTTCCTTGAGAAGACTGCGTATACGGCATTTCAGAAACTAAATGAGACTGGGTCACCTCAAAGCTACGCAAAACTATCCAAAGCAACGCTCGCCAAAATCATTGTTTTCAACCGCAGACGTGCCGGAGAGGTCTCTAAAATGCCGCTCAAAGGCTTCAAAGAAAGGGACAGCACCTCTCTCCATGATGATGTTGCCATGGGCTTGAGCAAGTTTGAACAGAAACTCTGCAGCCATTTTAGTCGAGTTGAGATCAGGGGGAAAAGGGGAAGAAAGGTTGCGGTTCTTCTCTCACCCGATATGGTTGATGCCCTGACACTGCTGGTCAGCAAGAGAAGTGAATGTGGCGTGCTGGACAATAATGAATTCTTGTTTGCCAGGCCCAACTCCCAGAGTCACTACAGAGGCCCAGATTCTCTTAGGGTCTATGCAAGTGAATGTGGAGCTCAAAATCCAGAGTTTCTCCGATCAACTCATCTGCGTAAGCATGTAGCTACTCTCTCCCAAATCCTTAACCTGAAAAACAACGAATTAGACATGATATTCACGTCCATCGCGACTATTACAGGCTGCCTGAAGCCACTACTCAGCTGGCTAAAATATCGAAGTTACTGCTAGCCATGGAAAAGTGCCGTCTTCCTAATATTCAAGGCAAATCGCTTGATGACATTGAGATTGAAGTTATGTCCATCCTAGTGTCCATCCACTAACTGGTTACCTTAAATTATCCATTTATCACTGTGAAGCTGCTTTGAAACAATCTACGTTGTTAAAAGTGCTATTTAAATGAAGATGACTTGACATGTCCGTCCTAGTGTAGGTAGTACAGTGGATATTTTACACTCATAGGGTGATTTAAGGAAACTTAAATCATGTGATGTACCATGCATCCAGTGAGTACACTGTAGGGTGTAGTCTAATTGTCATTTTTCACAAATTACTTTGAGTACATGTTAAACATGTACTGTAGATGTTTCTCATTTGCAAATAAGTGGTGGTGGTGTAGTGGCTAAAGCACAGGGCTGTTAATCAGCTGTTAATCAGAAGGTTGCTGGTTCAAACCCCACGGCCACCACCATTGTGTCCTTGAGTAAGACACTTAACTCCAGGTTGCTCCGGGGGGGATTGTCCCTGTAATAAGTGCACTGTAAGTCACTTTGGTGGTGGTGTAGTGGGCTAAAGCACATAACTGGTAATCAGGAGGTTGCTGGTTTGATCCCCACAGACACCACCATTGTGTGCTTGAGTAAGACACTTAACTCCAGGTTGCTCCGGGGGGATTGTCCCTGTAATACGTGCACTGTAAGTCGCTTTGGATAAAAGCGTCTGCCAAATGCATAAATGTAAATGTAAATTTCCCTTTTTCTTCAAGATGAGATCAGTATTACAGATTCTGATGCCAGTGATCCTGATGAGAGCGAGTCTGAGGATGATGCTCCTGCTGGAGCTGTAGGTGTCTCCAGTGATTTTGGTATGTGTCAAACAAACATGTTCATAAACTTATTATTATTTCAACCCATCATTTTCATTAGATTATTGGCTTAAAATGCATAAATACAATTATACTGTATTGTGCATATATTGCAACTTTTCTAACAGAACATTATTGAAATTAAGGATCAACCAATAAGTTGATAGTTTTCATGTTCGCCAAAAACAGAAATGACCGATGAACACAAGTTTTAAAAAGCAGCTGTTTAACAGGCTGATATGTAATCTCTAGAATAATATTTTGAATATTTAGTTTGTAATGTCATCAAGATATCTGGTTTATAACCAGTTAACATTGAGTTCTGTAAGTTTAAGTTACATCCGAGTTTCCTGATTGGTATATAACTGATTTCTTCCAGATGTTCAGAAGATGCCCATCGAGGAAGCCACTGAATTTTCGAAAGGTACCTGAGGTTAAATTTGGAACACAACCATCATTGTAAGTACATGTGGTCTCATATAGTTGGAGCTTTCTAATGTATTAATTATTCTGTACAGCGAATGAGAGTGAGGCAGAAATTGAAAACCCACGCAGAGGACAAAAAGCGTGCTGGTCGAATGCGGAAATTAGCGCTGTAATGAAACATTTTAAGGCACATATAAGCAAAGGGAAACTGGCCACACTGACTGAATGCCAGCAGTGTAAGACAGCTGAAGATCCTGTTTTGGCAAGGCGCAGTGCTCAAAACATCAGAGATTTTGTCAGAAATCGTGGAATTAGTTTAAAAAGGAAAGCCCAAATCAAGTAAAGTTACATGTCTTATTTGATGTTGCGCTATTTTGATTATTACTATGCTTGTTTTTTTTCATACTATAGTAAGAAACTTATGGCAACAGTAGTTTGTGAGCAAAAGGCAATTCTGTTAGCATTTCCCCCCCTCATTGTTTTTTCAAACCTGTATGACTTTCTATCTTCAGGGGAACACGCAAGGAGACGTTTAGCAGAATGTTAGGGCCAACCTCAGCAGGAATAGTTACGGACATGAGTTTACTGTATAAACACCTGAGAGAATAAACTCGTGTCCGTATCTCTATTCTCTCAGAAGGTGTTTATACGGTAAACTCGTGTCCGTATCTCTATTCTCTCAGAAGGTGTTTATACGGTAAACTCGTGTCCGTATCTCTATTCTCTCAGAAGGTGTGTATGCGGTAAACTCGTGTCCGTAACTCTATTCTCTCAGGTGTTTATACGGTAAACTCGTGTCCGTATCTATTCTCTCAGAAGGTGTTTATACGGTAAACTCGTGTCCGTATCTCTATTCTCTCAGAAGGTGTTTATACGGTAAACTCGTGTCCGTATCTCTATTCTCTCAGAAGGTGTTTATACGGTAGACTCGTGTCCGTATCTCTATTCTATCAGAAGGTGTGTATGCGGTAAACTCGTGTCCGTATCTCTATTCTCTCAGAAGGTGTTTATGCGGTAAACTCGTGTCCGTATCTCTATTCTCTCAGAAGGTGTTTATACGGTAAACTCGTGTCCGTATCTATTCTCTCAGAAGGTGTTTATACGGTAAACTCGTGTCCGTATCTATTCTCTCAGAAAGTGTGTATGCGGTAGACTCGTGTCCGTATCTCTATTCTCTCAGAAGGTGTGTATGCGGTAAACTCATGTCCGTATCTCCATTCTCTCAGAAGGTGTTTATACGGTAAACTCGTGTCCGTATCTCTATACTCTCAGAAGGTGTTTATACGGTAAACTCGTGTCCGTATCTATTCTCTCAGAAGGTGTGTATGCGGTAGACTCGTGTCCGTATCTCTATTCTCTCAGAAGGTGTGTATGCGGTAGACTCGTGTCCGTATCTCCATTCTCTCAGAAGGTGTGTATGCGGTAGACTCGTGTCCGTATCTATCCTCTCAGAAGGTGTGTATGCGGTAGACTCGTGTCCGTATCTCTATTCTCTCCGAAGGTGTGTATGCGGTAGACTCGTGTCCGTATCTCTATTCTCTCAGAAGGTGTGTATGCGGTAAACTCGTGTCCGTATCTCCATTCTCTCAGAAGGTGTGTATGCGGTAAACTCGTGTCCGTATCTCCATTCTCTCAGGTGTTTATATGGTAAACTCGTGTCCGTATCTATTCTCTCAGAAGGTGTTTATACGGTAAACTCGTGTCCGTATCTCTATTCTCTCAGAAGGTGTTTATACGGTAAACTCGTGTCCGTATCTCTATTCTCTCAGAAGGTGTGTATGCGGTAAACTCGTGTCCGTATATCTATTCTCTCAGAAGGTGTGTATGCGGTAAACTCGTGTCCGTATCTCCATTCTCTCAGGTGTTTATACGGTAAACTCGTGTCCGTATCTATTCTCTCAGAAGGTGTTTATACGGTAAACTCGTGTCCGTATCTCTATTCTCTCAGAAGGTGTTTATACGGTAAACTCGTGTCCGTATCTCTATTCTCTCAGAAGGTGTTTATAAGGTAAACTCGTGTCCGTAACTTTATTCCTGCTGAGGTTGGCCCTAACATTCTGCTAAACGTCTCCTTGCGTGTTCCCCTGAAGATAGAAAGTCATACAGGTTTGAAAAAACATGAGGGGGAGGAAATGCTAACAGAATTGCCATTTCTTTTGGTTGGTCCCTCATAAAAGTTTCTCATGTGATTGGCATCCATTGCATGTTCAGTAAGTTAATATCGATACATTTCAATGCCTGTTTAATAACATTTTAAAATTTGCCTGTTTCAAAATGGCTGTTTTGTCTTTTTTTGGGGGGAAAAGTTTTGAATGATTCAAATCTGGAAAAATGTTCCAAATGGTGTTGCAATTAAAGTACTTATAAAACACACCTGTAATGTAATTTTTTTGTGTATTGTGATCCAGTTCTCTTTAATCACCTTAATCTTGGTAATATACACAGTATTGTCGTGTGTGTGTGTGTGTGTGGTCATGTACCAGTAAAACACTAGTCCCTGTAATGTTGGATAGTGCAGTTGTGTATAAGCTCCAGTACTCTTTAATCACCTTAGTCTTGGTAATGAACCATATCGTCAGGTGTGTGTGTGTGTGTGTGTGTGTGTGTGTGGGTGGTCATGTGCCTGTAAAACACTAGTCCCTGTAATGTTGGATAGTGCAGTTGTGTATTGTGTATAAGCTCCAGTACTCTTAAATCACCTTAGTCTTGGTAATGAACCATATCGTCAGGTTTGTGTGTGTGTGTGTGTGGTCATGTGCCTGTAAAACACATTGGTCCCTGTAATCCACTGAAATGACATATTTTGTGTATTGTAAAATGAGTGTCCTCATAATCCGGCCTGGCGCCAAAAATCACAATTGTGTCATAGGCGGGAACATTTTAGAATGGGCGGGAAATGTCCTTGTGTACCACCAAAATATCCTATTGTCATATTTTCCTTTCTGTTGTGTGTATAGAACATTTGAAGTCAGATTTGTGATCTGCAGATTAAAAAAAAAATTTTGATAGTTTGATAGTTGTATCAAAACATCGGGAAAGGTGTGTCCCCATATACCACCACCAAACTTGTTTGGCTATCAATGTCCTTCTATACCACAAAAACAAGTGTGTGTGTGTGTGTGTGTGTGTGTGTGTGTGTGTGTGTGTGTTTGTGTTTATCACTTTGTGGGGACCAAATGTCCCCATAAGGATAGTAAAACCCGAAATTTTTGACCTTGTGGGGACATTTTGTCGGTCCCCATGAGGAAAACAGCTTATAAATCATACTAAATTATGTTTTTTGAAAATGTAAAAATGCAGAAAGTTTTCTGTGAGGTTTAGGGGTAGGGTTAGGTTTAGGGGATAGAATATAAAGTTTGTACAGTATAAAAACCATTATGTCTATGGAAAGTCCCCATAAAACATGGAAACACTACATGTGTGTGTGTGTGTATGTCTTCTGTTTAAGTTTTACATTAAACCATTATTTATATTGAAAAGCCGGTTCTCGCCTCCTCCTTTCCATTGACTGATTTACATTATGGTTTTAAGCATCAACTAAGTATGTTTAGGGAATGTTCAATAATCCCAGTAAATTTCTCTGACCATAGTTTGGTAAAATTTATTGTGGCAAAAAAACATATTAAATCAAAAAGTTCATATAGCCATTTTAATAATAATTTATTGGGTGATTCTTTTTTTAGGGATGTTTTTAAAGAGTTCTTGAAAATACCAAAGCTATGAAATCTTCTTTCTTGACATTGCAGCAGTGGTGGGATTTTATGAATGTACAAATCAAACAGTTGTGTCAACAACATACTTGCAACGCTACAAGAGACATAAACAAGTCAATGAGTGTGTTGGAAGAAGATTTAATTAGGTTAAAAGGGCTTGCAGACTCCATAAAAGAGGTCTCTTTTTTTTTAGAAAGCATTAAAACGAAAAAGATATATTGATATATTAGGTTTTACAACACAAGATGCTATAATTAGATCCCGGTTTCAAAGTGACGATTTAATGGATGCTCCTTCAAAATAATTTTTTAACCTGGAAAAGAAGAATGGACATAAAAAGTTTATTCATGGTTTGAAGTCTGAAACTGGAGTCTTGTTGTCAAATCTTTAGATATCAGAAAAAGAGCCATACAATTCTACAAAGACCTGTATAAAAATTACATTTTACAGGCAAAAGATTAAAGTTTTGGGTTTTTAGAAAATGTACCACAAGTAACCAAAGATGTTAATGAAGAAATCAGTAAAGCCCTGAGTTTAAGAGAAGATGCTCCTAAAAGAATGGAGAGTGGAAAAGAGCCAGGCATTTATGGAATTAAGGTAGATTTTTATCAATATTTCTGGTTAGAGGTGGGTCCAGAATTGGTAGCAGTTTTTAATGAGAGCTTGGTAAATGGACAACTGCCACAAAGCTGCCGTATAGCAATTATTACTCAGTTACCAAAAAAGGAGATTTAAATATTAAAAATTGAAGGCCAGTTAGTTTATTATGCAATAACTATAATATTCTCTCTAAAGCCTTAGCAATTAGATTAGGTGAAGTTCTTGAATCTATAGTTCATCCTGATCAGTCATATTGTGTGCCAGGAAGAAGACTTTTTGATAATGTCTCTTGTATTAGAGACATTTTAGACTGTGGAAAACTTTTTTATTTAGATTTTGGATTGATATAAATTGATCAAGAGAAGGCTTTCGACAGAGTCGAACATATTTATTTAAGGAGTGTTTTAGAAGCCTTTGGATTTAATTCTGATTTTATTTCTATGGTAAAAGTTGTGTATTGTGGCATTGAAAGTATATTAAAGATTAATGGTGACTTATGCTCTCCGTTTAGGGTGTAGGCTATAGGGGTATAAGACAAGGCTGTGCACTGTCAGCCATGTTGTATATCTTTGCCATATAACCCTTGTTAATTAAACTAAGAGCTAATGTGCATGTGTCACAGTTTTGTGTCGTCTGCACCGTGTTTCGTGTCGTCTGCCCCGTGTTTTCTGTTTCACCCGTCACTAGTCACGCTTCCTGTCATGTCTTCCTTGTTGTCCGCCCGTGTTTCACTGTCTCTGTGAAAAACTACACGTCCCTTCTTCCCGTCTTTTCCGGCCCCGTCACTGTGTTATTGTCCGCACCTGTCCGTCAATTTGTCATTACCGTGTCTCGTTATTTAAACCCCGCTGTTTTCCCTTCCCTTTGTCATGCGTTGACGTTCTCTGTTCGTCGCCCATGTCTGTGCTCGTTACCCTCGCCTTCGTTCTCTGTTCATGTTTCTCCACCTTAGTTTGCTTACCCCCGCCTTTGTTCTTTGTTCATGTTCCTCCACCTTAGTTAGCTTTTTCCCATTGTGGACCTTTGATTTGCTCCTGTGTTTGTTTATTTTGTCAAAACCTTAATAAAACTGCGTTTGGATCTGATCCACCTGTCTGCCTGCTCCTGCTTCCCACACTAACGTTACAGCATGGACCGTGTATGCCAAATTGTTATAATCCTTTTAAAATATCAGCTTATGCTGATGATGTTATTGTTTTAATAAGTGAATCTAATGATGTCAGTGTGATGTTGAAGATTTTAGAGGATTTTAAAACTCCGTCTTCAGCAAAGGTGAACTGGAAAAAAAGTGAAGCCATATTTGTTGGTAAATAGTTAAAAAAGTTGAACCAAGGCTTCCTGATGGGTTAAAATTGACCAGAGATGGATTAAAATATCTAGGAGTGATGAAAATTTTAGGTGATGAAAATTTTGTGAAAAATAATTTTGAAGGTACTATTGAAAAAGTAAAAGGGCGACTGGATAAGAGGAGGTTTTATCTCCCTAAAATGTCTTACATAGGATTTATCTTGATTATTAATAATATGGTAGCCTCTGCACGTTAGCCTATATAGATCCCCCAGTTACTGGATCTTCAAGTATTATTGAAGATCCAGTACATTTTAATTTACCTTTTCTGGGACAGACTGCATTAGGTACCAAAAAGTGTTTTTTACTTGTCTAAAGATGAAGGGGGACTTGGTTTGATACACTTGTAGAGCAAAATGGCTGGGTTTCGTCTGCAATATGTACAAAGACTTTTAAGGTGCTCTGATGAGTCAAGGTGGATGGGTGCTGCCTGTGCAATTCTTCAAAGTATTGAAGGAATAGGACTGGATAAAGCTTTATTCTGGTTGGATCCTCAAAGACTAAAAGTACATGATTCTCCAGTCTTTTATCACAACTTTTTCAAAGTCTGGTCTTTATTTAAAACAAGCAGGGAAAGCAATGTATCTTCCCTGTTTTGAAAACTACAAGAAACATTGGTCATTGACTCACGATTGGACTTATCTCGTGAGATGTCGTTTACTATACCTGAAATGACTTTGTGTGATGCCAAGGTAACAACAATCGGAGACTTATTTCAAAAAGCGAGTTGTGCTTTTAAAGATGTGAATGAAATTTCTGAGCGTTTCGGTATCAAATCATACCGAATAGTGACTAAAGCAATTGAAAAATGGAGATCAACCCTCACTGGAGAAGAAACAGAACTGTAAGATCAGTACTCAAAGGTGTCCATTTATCATGATTGTAAAGACCATTTTCCGAATTTGAGTCTATCTCCCAGTTTAGGTGAGTGCAATAGCAAGTTGTTAGATTAAAAAGATTTAATAATTGTGGGCCCAAACTTTGCACTTGGTAAAGTTATGTATAAGAGTTGTGTAAAAGCATTTAATAAAATAATCTTTGAATAACAAGTGTGATACACCATGGCGAAATGTACTTAATCTTGATGTAAATGAAAAACCTGAATGGAGAGCGTTATATAAATCACCATTAGTCAAAAAAACTGGAGATTGACAGTGGAGAGTGTTGCATGGTGCCATTGCAGTCAATGCTTTTGTTTCATAGATAAATTCTGACATTACTGAAAGTTGTCAATTTTGCTTACAAAAAGAGACTATTTTTAATGTGTTTATGCATTGTGATAGGTTAAAACCTTTATTTAATATCCTGAAGAAGTTTTTTATTTATTTCGATGAAAGTATTATTTGTGGTTTGAAATATGTTTAACATCGTCAGAAGTCTCAATTGTTGAACTTACTGTTAGGTCAAGCAAAAATGGCAATATATATCACAAGGAAAGAGAAAATTGAACGAAACCTTTTTAGTAGTATAGAAGCTGTTTTTGTCAAATTAGTTTTTTTTAATTTTGATTTATCATTAACATTTGAGGCAATTTTGTGATTAAATGGGATCATTTGTGAAGTTATTTTTCTCCCTTTTAGTTGGGATGTTTTAAAAATGGGTATTGTTTGAATTTAGTTTTTTTGGTTTGCGATATGTAAATATTGTAATAAAAAGGGCACACACACACACACACACACACACACTTTTGAGAGGCTTGGACACATCATTTGTTTTGAACCAGCAATGGATTCTGATCCATGGTGTAAGAAAGAAGTTCCATGTACAAATGTGTTTATGACCGTACTCAGTTTTTCCTAATTATTTTTCAATTTACTCATTGAACTGTTGTATATAAGCAATATCAGACTCGCAATCATGCTATATGGCCCTAAGTAAGCACTGCTTTGATTACCTATGGCACAATCAAAGCAGTGTTGATATAGGGCCATATCACACTCTTACTCGTGTGAAATTTCTTTAATATACAGCTCTGGAAAAAATTAAGAGACCACTACAAAATGATCAGATTCTTTGGATTTAGTATTTATAGGTATGTGTTACCTATGTGTTAAATGAGTAAAATGAACATTCTTGTTTTATTGTATAAAGTACTGAAAACATTTCTCCCAAATTCCAAATATTGTCATTTAGAGCATTTATTTGCAGAAAATGACAAATGACGTGGGGAAAGGACCCCGCGGAGACCACATCCTGCCCAGGATGGTGAGTTCAACATGTGGCAAATACGTCCTCCTCCCGGGACAGCGCTTGCAGGTTCACTACCTGGTCCCTGAAGGAGGTAGTAGGAACCTTGGTCACATAGCTCATTCGGGGTCTTAGGATGACATGAGCATCTGTCGGACCGAACTCCAGGCAAGTGTCACTGACAGAACATTTGCAGGTACCCAACCCTCTTGATGGAAGTGAGCGCAATCAGGAGGGCCGTCTTCAGGGAGAGGGCTTTTAGCTCAACTGACTCTAGAGGCTCGAAGGGGGCTCTCTGAAGGCCGGCAAAGACCACGGAGAGATCCCATGAGGGGAACAACCTCCGGGCGCCTCTAAGGAACCTGATGATCAGGTCATGCTTCCCTAAGGACTTCCTGTCCACTGTGTGTGGTGAGACAATATAGCAGCTACATACACCTTCAAGGTGGAGAGGGACAGCCGCCCCTCCAACCTCTCCTGCAGGAATGAGAGCACTGACACAACTGTGCACCTCTGCAGGTCTTCTGATCGGGAAGAGCACTATTTTGCAAACAGACTCCACTTTAGAGCGTAAAGCTGCCAGGTAGAGGGAGCTCTGGCTTGGTTGACTGTGTCTAGGACAGCTGGTGGTAGGCCAATTAGATCTTCCCGTCCAAGGGCCAGTCATGGAGGTTCCACAGTTCTGGGATCGGATGCCAGAGGGTGCCCTGTCCCTGAGAAAAAAGGTCCTTCCTGGGAGGTGCTGTCGTGAGGAGAGTGAGATCTGAGAGCCAAGTCCGAGTGGGCCAATAAGGAGCCACTAAAATTATTTGTTCATCATCCTCCCTGACCATGCACAGCACCTGTGCAAGTAGGCTCACTGGGGGAAACGCGTATTTGAGCAGCCCCCGAGGCGAGCTGTGTGCCAGTGCATCTGTCACGAGGGGAGCCTCCGACAGGGAGTACCAGAGCGGGCAGTGGGAGTTTTCCTGAGAGGCAAACAGGTCTACCCGTGCTTCGCCATATTGGTCCCAAATCAGCTGAACCACGTGGGGGTGTCCTCTGTCGTGTTGAGGCTGCCTGGGATATGAGTGGCATGCAGCAACCTCATGGAGGAGATGGTGAGCGAGTTGTGATATATGACGAGAGCGCACGCCACCCTAGAAATTTATGTACACTACCGTCGCGGTACTGTCTGAACGGATCAAGAAGTTCTTGCCCCGAATCAGTGGGAGAAACCTCCACAGGGCAAGAAGTACAGCCAGCAACACTAGGCAGTTGATGTGCCAATGTAGCCGTGGTCCTGTCTGACAGCTGCATGCCCATTGCACACGGCGTCCCAACCCAGTTTGGAGGCATCTGTGTGACCACGACACGTCTGGACACCTGCTGTAGGGGGACTTCAGTCCGCAGAAAACAGAGGTCTGTTTTCCAAGGGTTGAACAACTGACAACAGGAAGGGGTGATGATCACACAGTATGTGCCGTGGCGCCATACCTATCTCGGGACTCGAGTCTGAAGCCAGTGCTGAATCAGTCTCATATGCATCAACACGAGCGGCGCGCCCGCCGCTGAGGATGCCATATGACCCAGGAGCCTCTGGAACTGCTTTAGAGGGACCACGGTGCCTAGTTTGAATGAGGTGAGGTAATTCAGCACTGACTGCGTGCGCTCGTTTGTGAGGCACACTGTCATTGTGACTGAGTCCAACTCAATGCTGAGAAAAGAGATGCTATGAACCCCGAAGCCCTAAACGGACGAGGTGCCTGAGCACCTGGTCCCTGTGGGCACACAGACGTGGATGTATGCATCCTTCAGGTCTAACGTTGCAAACAAATCTTGATGCCAAACACATGTTTGAATAGGTCTCTGCATGAGCATCTTGAATGGGAGTTTGTGTAAGGCCCGGTTGAGAACTCGAGGGTACAAGATTGGCCGCAACCCACTGCCTTTTTTGGGTACAATGAAGTAAGGGCTATAGAAACCCTTCATCTCGGCTGGAGGGACAGGCTCTATCGCGTCGTTGTGTAAAAGGGTTGCGATTTCCGCCTGCAGGGTGTTGGCATTCTCGCCGTGCACCGAAGTGAAGCAGATACAACTGAAAAGGGGCAGGTGCCTGGCTAACTGAATCCTGTAGCAGAGTAGGATGGTCCTGACCAGTCAGCGTGATGTGTTGGAGCGAAAGCCAAGCATCCAAGCTCCGTGCGAGGGGCACTAAGGAGACGACTCCATTTGACGTACCTGGTGGGGCATTGCAGCGGGGGGGGGCAGGTATTATTGCGTCAGGAGGCAAGGTTGCGTCCAGAGTCATTTGTGCTGAGGAGAGGCTCAAAAGCATGTCCGCGTACCCGGCAGGGAGTGGGTTGGTGAGAAATGGGCCCAGGTTGAGGCGGGGCTGCCTGTTGTCTTGAAAAGTTGCCCTCTATGACTTTGTCAGCTCATCATGCACTTCCAGGAAGAAAGGGACAGGGGAGCGGGGGCGTGGCTGTAAGCGGCGCCCTGACCCGAGGGACCAATCGTCTAGCCGTGAGGGCTGAGGGGAGGACAGAGGGTTCCAGTCCATCCCCACGCTCATTGCTGCCCGTTCAAGCATATCTGACAACTGCGCATCAGCCTCAGACTGGGCGGGCAGACCCGAAGGTGGCACCTTAAATCTTAATCCAATTCAACAATTATCTTTACTTTTAAGATCCGGAAAAGTAAAATACGTTTAACCATTCTCAATAAAATTGTTTACATAGGTCGAGAAATATTGAGGAAATAATTTAAGATCCTTAATTAACCCTTCAAAATATCTCACTTATCTAAGCCCAACTTGATCAGCTATTGATCTAGTCACATTTCATTGACCTTTTGTAGAATCAATTAAGTCCTTAACAGTAGCTATTCCGGTCTTTAAAAACTGATCAATCACTGAACTTGAAATTGAAGAGTTTGTTTTAAAAAGAGAATTAAAGAACCATGGGTCTAAAACACCAGAATGTTCACTGTCCTCTCTAATCTTCTTTAACAATTACCAGGTTTGGAAAACAGACAAATAAAAATGAAAAAGAGAACCCCTTAATTTTTAAACAAAAATTCATTAAGAAGAACTGCTTATCTAATAAAATTCCCCCGATATTTTGTAAAATAGACAAACTATATGCAATCCAGGGTATATTATATGAACAGTATAGCAATTTTTGTAACATTTGAAGTCTCATTGTCTTAACTATTTCCTTCAAATGTATAAGTCCTTGTCCTCCTTCAACCATGGGGAGATATAAAACACCAGGAGGAAGCCAATGATAACCATCTAAAAAAAAATAACAAAAGCTTTTTGAATTGTAATAAGTAGCTCTTCAGGAAGATATAACACTGTAAATCTATGCCATAACATTGAGGCTGCCAAATTATTAACAATTAAACATCTCCCTCTAAAAGATAACTTTGGAAGGATCCACCTCCACTTCTGTAGTCTCCCCGTATCTTTGTCAGCAAGGCCTTCCCAATTATTTTTCATGTAAGAATCAGTTCCTAAATATATCCCAACAACTTGAAAACCATCTAGAATTAATGTGCATTGTTGTGGAAGCCGAGGAGGTTCCATATTTCACCACTCACCTAGCAGCAGGGATGTACACTTATCCCAATTAATTTTAATAGATGTTGCTTTATGAAAGATATTCAAACTTGAAGTCAAAGCAGTCATATAATCAGTGTTTCAAATAAAACAGTTATTTCATCTGCTTAAAGATGACTGTAAAGGTTCAATAGATATTGAATATAAAAGTCCTGAAAGAGTGCATCCTTGCCTTATGCCTCTCGTTACTGCAAAAGGCTGTGTCAGGCAACCATTAATTCTAAGCATATTAGATGTTTCACTATATAACCATTTAATACAAGAGACACATTGTGGGCCAGGGACAAAGGCCTTCAAAGACTTTAGTAAGTATAAATGGTCCACTCTGTCAAAAGCTTTTTCTTGATCTAGAGATAAGAGTATATTAGAGACAATATTAGTTTGATGTTTTTTTTTGGCAACAGCAATAATGTCTCTTAACAAAAGTAGGTTGTCGAAAATTGTCCTTTTGTGGATAGAGTATGACTGAACCTCGTGAATTATAGAAGCCATACATTTCTTCAACCTATTGGTTGTAGCTTTTGACAGTATTTTAAAATCAGTATACAATAATGACACAGAACGCCAATTCTTTAAGTATAAAAGATCCCCTTTTTTGCATATTAATGTCAGCACTGCTCTTCAACAACTCAAGGGTAGGATACCTTGGTTAAAGGACTCTATAAAAATGTTTTGCAAATCTTGTCCAAACACATTCCAAAAGCTTTCATAAAACTCAGCAGAAAGACCTCCCAATCCAGGTGATTTGCTACTGTTCAACTCCTCCATAGCACTTGATAGCTCAGAAAAAGTCAGAAATCACTGAGACTCAAGGCTGATAAAGATTGTATAGTCTTTACCAAGCACTGTTAATTTAACAGACACATCAAGTGTTGCGAATTCAGCATGTAGTATAATGAGATCCTGACGTCTGAATGACATGTCGTGTTTCAACTCTGCAGTTTTCAAACCCAGAGGAATCATTTTGATTGGCCCAAACAATTTTCCATAACAAATTAAAATAGACTTGAGGGCTTTATCAGAGACAAACGGAGGTACGTTTGACAACATCACCTTTTTCTAGAGGTTAGATAAGGGTAACACTGGAACAAAAACATCCTGGATAGTGTAGGATATTTGGTAGGCGACATTCAGAAGGGAACCTTTAAAGTGCCCTCATTCTCACATCATTATATGTAAGATATTTGGTACTGATGAATTTAGACGGGAACCATTAACGTGCCCCTCTTCTATCACCCATATATGTAAGGGAATTTAGGATCTTGAAATATGTGAGCTATGAACTAAATTTAACTGTCCTCATAGTACATTATAAGGTAATTAAATGTATAATGTAATTAGTTGCGTTCGACAAACATTATAAATTAGATAAATTACAAATAACTGGATTATTCTCCACCAATAATATCGTAAAACAACGTCTCGTTGTATCCGCTCACAATTTCTACTGTAAGAAATTAGCTTTAATAAGTGAATTATGATTAATTCACTTATTGGAGTGATATTATTCTCATGGCTGATTGAAAATAGTATCACACATATTTAGGTACAGCTTTGAAGCGAAATCTTGTAGAAAGAGGGATGAGATTATATATCAAAATATACCACAGTCATTCATCTTTGAATACAGACAAACTTTATTGCTGTTCTAAACATAAATCTAATCTAACATATATATATACATAAGACAGGTTGGTGAGAAGAGTGACAAAATGTCAAATAAATGATCGATACAGTGAAAATGAATTTTATGGAGTCTGTTGACAATGCCGGATTACCCAAAGTATTTACCAAATACACCAGCACTTTGAGCACAATATTGGAGATGTACTTGCGTGTAGTGGTGTTTCCTTGCATTCTTTGTGTTGTTTGGTTCTTGGCTCTTGGTCGAAAGTTTGTTCCATCTATGTTTTGGACCTCTCTGTAAGATCGGATAGTTATTGTCTGTATGAATGATGAGGTTGGCTTTGAAGCGAGGCCTTCTCATGGGTGTGTGAACCATAGAGATTGAAGAGATTTCTCAGGATTTCGAGTCCCGAGCTTCCTTGGACCTCACATGGCATGGATCTGGTTCCGACGAGATCCAGAGAAGACCACGAGGGAAGAGTCAGAGTGAAGTCTGAGCAGTCAGACGAGCAGGAGAGACAAGCAGAGAGGGAAGACGACAAGAGAAGAGAGAACGTGTTCTTACTGTTTGGAGACATATGAACTGAAATTGGCCACATCACCAAAGGTGTCCTGCGCAAATCAGAAGTGACTTTTTTCAGAGTCACATGGTCAACTGGGCTGTCTTTTCCGACAGTTGAATTTTTGGTCCTTTGTTTCATGTTCTTTTACAAAATTCCCGCTCAAAATAGTGCATGTTTAATCATTAACTTTATATCTTGCAAATGGTACAAGAGACATTATATACTTTTCCATCATCTTTCTCTATGTAACCAAGCAAACTGTTGCATACCAAGAATGACACGCTTTCATGGATATTATACATGTAGGTAACAAAACATGAAAATCCCTGGTCACAAATCATAATGGTTAATTCATTGGTTATACAACATGGATAAACATTACACACATTTTAAAAGAGGTATATCAGGCTATAATCATATATTATTACATTACTTTATTATTACAGTTATACAAGTTACCACAGTTCAAAGCAATTGTCAGAATTGCCTAGCAAGCCTAGGTATTGTATAAATAGTGGATTTAAATGCATTCTGTACATTTTAGAAGGTTAAATCGGTAAAGTACTATGACTTTGTGTTGAATTTTCCTGGATTAAGATGAAATGTGTTTAGTATTCGAGTCGTACAAATCTGATGGTGTTTTGAAACCTTTCAAAGAGAAGTCTGCTTTAACTCTGTGTGGAAGTTCAGAAGGTCGTGCTGCGGGGCCTTTCTGACAAATTACCCTTTTTCTTTAAATTAAGTTGTTTAGAGAGTCTTGACCATTTTATTGTCCAAAGACAGGCCTTTAGTAGGAAGCTGATGCTTTGTCCATTAATTTATGATGCTGAGGAATTCCAGAATTAAAAAGGTTGGGGTTTTCCTAGATTCAAATCATGTTGTTTACATTCTTCTGCAAGTATAATCCAACAACAGTCAAACCACACTCCACTAAAGGATTAACCATTTCAACTTCTTTCAGGAATACAACCATTGCTTTATTAATTCTAGAAGCAGACATAATGTTTTGTGCAACTATTTCTCTGCTAATAGCAACAAAAAATTGTATCTGATAAAATGGAAAACTTAAGTTTAATTGCTGCCTTAAATCTTTTAAATAACAACATAGTGGTGGCTAGCTTACAACCTGCAGTTAGAAAGTTTGTTGCACTTTTTTGACCACTTTGAGAGTAATTATTGTTGAAATGAATCTGGAAACTCGTTAAAAAATGGTTGCTAGATGGTAGAAATGGTTACAGATATAATTATGACAAATTGAATAGATGGAAACAAAGATGTTGTTATAACATTTTTACACAAAATCTTTGATAGAAAAAAAAAGGTCTGTAAAATGTAATTTTTGTTTGTTTTTTGTTTTACCTGTGAGATAAGAAAAACAATGTTGATAAGAGCTCTGATCATGTTGGCTTGAGTGTTCTGAGAAGAGATATGTTTACATGTATGTGTATGAACCATCATCACCCTCCCCTCATTACCACAGTGTCCTGAAAGTGCAAAGCTAAACTGCACTGGTGATGCATAGAGCTTTGTTGATATTAAACAGTATTAAAGCAGAACAGATCAATGAAGATTGAAATAACTAAAGTGGCATCACAATTATAAAACAATAAACGTAAGCCACACCTTATAATAAATGGCATTTATTAGATAACTAAATCAAACCAAGCAGTATTTATTTAAAAGAATGATATCAGCACACTTTTTAAAGGAACAGTTCACCCAAAAATGAAAATGATCCCATCTACTCATCCTCATGCCATCCCAGATGTGTATGACTTTCTTTCATCTGTAGAATGGAAAAGAAGTCTTTATAGAGAATATCTCAGCTCTGTAGGTCCATATATTGCAAGTGAATGGTGGCCAGAACTTTGAAGGTCCAAAAAGCATATAAAGGCAGCATAAACATAATCCATACGACACCAGTGGTTAAATCCATGTCTTCAGAAACTATATGATAGGTGTGGGTAAGAAACAGATCAATATTTCAGTCCCTTTTTACTAGAAGTTCCTCTTCCTGCCCAGTAGTGGAAATGTGCATATTGCCAAAAACAAAAGAAGAATGTGAACGTAAAAGTGGAGATTTATAGTAAAAAAGGTCTTAAACAGATCTGTTTCTCACCCACACCTATATCACTTTTGAAAATATGGATTTAAACACTGGAGTCATATAAATTACATTTATGCTGCCTTTATATGATTTTTGGAGCTTCTAAGTTCTGAAAAAAGAAAAGAAGACAATCACACATCTGGATAGGCATGAGGGTGAGTAAATGATGAGAGAATTTTCAATTTTGAACGAACTATCCCTTTAAGTGCATTTCAAACAAAGAAAAAACATTTTATACTATTTTTTTAATAATTTTTTTTTTTATCTTGTGTTTAAAATTTAGACAAAAAGTATTAAGATACTTTCATGGATGTCAAATTTAGTCAAACATTTGTCATTTGTTAAATTACACCTGTGGTTACTCTGGCAGGACACCTGTGTGAAAACTGACTTCATAAATCCACAAAAAATTAGCATTAAACCAGTTAGTTGTGCAAAAAAACAAAACAAAGAAAAGTGCATGTCTGAGAAACTTTCTTATTATTTGCATTATTTGTAGTTTGTGATTTGTTTTGATAGTCTTTTTTCATATAAAATTTATTTTTGAAGCTGTTGTATATGCACACACTTATCAATTGATGTAAAAACTTGTGCATGCTGTACTGTTATAAGTTCCTAAATAAATTAATACGACTGCACAATGTTTTCATGAAAAGAAAACTTGCACATAGGTGTAAAGGATTTCATGAGCCATGTGTGGTTAATTTTTTGTTCTGGAGAGAGCGTATGTTCAACACTGTGTAGATGCTGCACAGAAATATGTGGCAGTATCGTTTGACTGAAGTCTTTCAATAGTAAACATGCCATTACTATTTCCATCACCATTTAGGTCAAACTTGTTTTTATATTCTGCCTCTGAATAAGGCAAAGAACCTAAGAGATATGACAAGAGCAAAAGCTGTCTGTCCTGGGTTTGTTTATAACACAGAATAGGATTATAGCTGGAGATTCTATGGGAACATTGTAGCGTTGGAGAATCTGTGAGATTCACGATCATGTCTGGAGGTGTCTGGAGAACTTTGTCACTCTGTGTAAAATCTAAAGAAACAAAAGACATGATAGAGAAAGTATGTAATTACATTTATATTAACCTCCTCAAAAATGGTATTAAAAATATAGAATCTCTACTGGATATCACAAAAGAACTATGCATACCCTTGGCCCAAAACATAGAAAACATTATAGTGATAAGAGTCTCTCTAATTATAAATTGACTCATGTTTAGCCTGATGACTGTGCTGAGCCGAGTGATGACTGCACCTAATGCTAGTGCTTGAAAAGAGTAGGCAAATGAACATTTCCTCTGTTTACAGAATTATACCATAAACAACAGCACCCCCTGCAGTTCATATGTAAATCTGCTGATGCTGCTGGAAAATATTCTATCAGGATGCATTGTGATGTTGAAGTGTGCCTCCTGTCTGTGTGAACTTGGTATGATAGATTAAATAAAAAAAGTTTTTGCACATCTGTGAAATGATTCTGTTACACTGTGTTCACCCACTGCGCACAAATACAAGGCACTGTCATGAGACTCCAGATTGTTTACAGCTAGAAAACCCTTCTCATAAGTCAAGTGAGTCACTGAATATTTATTTGTGCTGAGTTTTCCATATTCCACTGTTTCAAAGCTGGTTGTATATACTATGAGCTCCATAGTTTCTCCATGGTGCTGTCGGAACCAGTACATTCTGTTGTATGAAGCATCTTTTGTGTGACTGCAGGTCAGGTTGGCTGTTTCCTTAAGTTGCAAAAATAATGTTGGAGACTGCACAATATCATTTACATTAGCATAACCTGACCCCCAGAGAGAAAAGAATTGACAGAAAGATAGACAATGAATTAAGAATGTATCAAAAGCATTTAACACATTATTTCACAGCTAATTTTTTCACATTTTGTGAGATTTCAAAAATACCTAAGATCCACTGAAATGATACAATCAGGAACACCAACAATAGATTCATGATGACACTTAAAATATTGTCAAACTTACAATGTCTATCTATAAAATGTGTCATCACAATGAGTGACATTACATTACTTTATATTACCATTTGCTGTTGCTAACAGAAGAGGTGTGACCGTTACATCTGGGGGTTTCCAATTTGACAGTTTTATTGCTCAGAGGTTGCTCTTTCATACTCATACTCAGAATTGCTGGAGTTTTGTTTTATTTTATTACCAACTTTGTCTTACATGCTTTTCTTACATCATTAAGTAAGAGTATAGAGCTAAAAAACCAGTATGTGAATAGCATAGCTCAGACCATTTGTGCTGTATCTGAAAACGTATAGGCTGCTGACTTACTGCCTTGCTGCCTAATCAGTTAATGGCTTAACCAACATAATTTATGAATGAATGGAACTCTTAAGGAAACTGGTCTCAAAGTAGTTTGAAAAGAAGGTTATTTTCATCCTACTTTCATGTACAGACTCCGAAGGCAGCATTTTCCATTTTTTAATGCAGCCTTTTTCTTGGTAGAATCTTTGGAAAAATGTTTGACTTTCTATCAAAAACTTAGAATTTTGATTGCAGAAACCTGACCATAGTATGTGACACCATTCAAATCTCTTCTTTTCTCAAGAGAAAATTGGGGAAGCAATAGACTTTCCGTGTAAACTTATTGCTCTCAAGAAGAAACAGTTAAGATCAGGGGTGGCACTTGAGAATTTAGGTTGCCGGTGCTATTGGGGTGCCAGATCATTGACAGGGGGAGCCGAGCTACAATCACTAAAATTAAAGTAGACATGGACACAAGATTTTTATATCTGTTTGCACGCAGTGGCTAGAAATCACTACGTCACTACCTGTTTGTCACTCAGTATAACAGCCAACACATTTCCAGAAGAAGTATCACATAAAGAAAATAGTGTACAATTATTGTCTAGGTGGGTCTGGGGGCATGCTTCTCTGAGAAAAAGTGTAATTTATTTTAGCACAAACGGAACTAACGCCTTCAATTCTGATGACTTTGGGAGCAGCCTTTTTACATATTCTTGAGTACCATTGTGGAGCATTAATTTATGGGCTAAGCAGCAGTAAATGACTAACAAGACAGCACTAGTTGAAGCTTCTCAAAAACCCTTTAAAAAAATAGGCTGCTGTGGCACTACCAGTATAGTGATGGAATCAGATGGCAGTACTATGGTACTTTAGCACCTTGTCTACACCGGACATGAGAAGCATGTCGCATGAAAAGCATTATAGATCCCATTAGAATCAATGAAACTGTCTGATCTAGAAGCATCCATGAAAGTAATTAGGTGTCACGTTCCATTTTTCACTGCAAGTGCTGGCGCTACTCAAGCCAATAATGCTTAATAAATGGTTAAGAACGTTCGCCTTTACATGTAGAGCCGGAATCACTACAGGGACGCATTTTGTTGTTTTGCACCGTCTCAATGTTTACGCCAGCATTGCCTGCTGAAAAAAAAAAGGTCACCAGCCTGACCTGCAGCTTAATAAGCCTGCCCCACAAGCATTGAGGTGGTCCTACATGGCTTTGTGGGGAGAGTTGGTCCTTTTAATGATGATGCCATACCAGGCCAGAGATAGACCGCGCGCGTCTCTTCTACCCGTGGCATCGTCATATACCCCTGAGCCTTAGCACCCACGGTAGTCGAATATGTCGCCATTGAGGGCACAAAGACACGGGAAGTATAAGGTGTCTTCCATGAATGAGTCAACTCATCATGGAGATCATCAAACAAGGGGAGAGACTGAATCTGTTCCCTCTCTCTGGCCACCAGACAGAAATCTATCCTCTAAATTTGATTGTTTGGGGGTCTCTTGTTCATGCAGCCAGTCTAACTGTAGTCTGGCCACCTCACAAGTAACTACCTCGAGCAATTCCTCAACCGCTTTATTATTTCGCGTGCAATGCTCAGAGATAGGCAACTCAGAATCTGCGGTCCCAAGATACTCATTGTCCCTCTCATGAACTGAAGAGGTGCCGAGGCGCGCTTCAACATCATGCGAGGGACCGGTTGAATCTGGAGAGAGAGCGAGTGATAGGGACTGAACCCGTCTCTCGCTTCTTAGCCAGATCCATATGTGAGCCCCATAACGACATGGTGGGGTTGGCTCTTGGAAATAAGGGAGATGAGTGCTGCAGCGTAAACAGGGAAACACACACCATTTGCTTTGTTTATCACTCATTTTCTCTTTGTCTTTAAGTGATAGAAGAAAGAAGGAAAATTTTGAAGGAAAGTTTGACAGGCTTGAGAAGCACAATACACACAGAATGGTTTGAAGACAAAAGACCTGACGATGCACCTGTGGCTCATCTATTTATAGCCCCTGTTACCTCAGATGATGGACGCATCCTGATGATGTCACCAGCAGAGACTATAAATTCCAGTCAATTTCATTGACGTGTTGCACACATATTCACTGCTGGTCATTCCTAAAAGACGTTTCCAAAATGCTAAATCAAGCGCAGCATGAAAGTGTAGCTTTTGATAGGGAACCACTCTGTACAATTGTGGTGAGAAAAATATCATCTCAGAATGCTATTCTGAGATGCGGTTTGGCACTGTTTTGGTGGTTTGAGGGGACCTACACAATATTAGGCAGGTGGTTTTAATGTTGTGGCTGATCACTATATATATATATATATATATATATATATATATATATATATATATATATATATATATA